>NC_048895.1:35173034-35394570 GCF_011077185.1 Oxyura jamaicensis | reverse complement strand
GAAGAGAAGAGAAGAGAAGAGAAGAGAAGAGAAGAGAAGAGAAGAGAGCAGCATCAGTCTCTTACATCAATGGAACAGCCGAGCAGTGACCCAGCTCTCAGAGCCTTCTGGATGATCTGGTACAAGTTTGAAGGAGCCATTCGCAGATTATAGGACTCAGAGATGCCTCCAGTAAAATCCTCAAACCCTTCTATAGTGGACCCTCCAGTGAGAGCTTCGTAAGAGCCATTCAGCCTGTGGGAAAAATGACAGAACCATGTAAGGGGCCATCTCCACTTGTAAGCATGTGCACTGCAGAAAGAAGTAATTGACTATCTGTTGGTCTGTCTGATCACCAGTGTGATCAGCCGACTTCTGAATACTCAGGAGTGCTACCTCCCAGCCAGCCACCATACTTGGCATAGGCCTTCTCCAGCAGTGCACTCCAGAACTCGTTGCCTTCCTCTGAATGCACGAAGAGCAGCTTTCCATTCTTGGTGGGCAGCCGGTCATCCACCACGACATCCACCCACTCCCCATACTGCCAGAACTAACAAAAAGAAGAGAGGAAGAGATTATTAGGGCTGGTATATACATAATGGCTCTACACTTCCATCTTCCTCTTCCTTGTAATTGAGGCATATCCCTGTGAAATGCTGAGCAGCAGGCTCCTTAAACACTATTAGAGTTGCTGATAGGTACCATTAACAGCAACTTCTTCCACATAACATCTGGAATAGCCCATTCTCCATGCATAAATTACATAGTGAAGGGTCCAGAAAGCTAGTGAGTTGACAGGAGTCTCAGAAGTCCTATTTTCTTGTCTACTCTTTTAAGGCTCAATCCATGGAAAAAATAAAAATAAAAATCATGCCTCTAAAAACATTTCTAATACTAATTTTTTTGCATGAGCACTTGAACCATTTACAGTTCATTTACAGAATCTGATACAGTCCTGGAGAAAAAAATAAAAAATAAAAAAATAAAATAAAATAAAAAAGAGGATAAACACAATAACCCCTCTGCTGAGATGAGCAGGAGGAAGGTATAGGTATGTGCTCTATAACATCTGTCCTCACCCAAACACCTCCTTTAGTTTTGCAGGGCGAATCCACACTGCTCACACTTGAGCCCAGCTTCTATGGTCTGCAGGCAAGGAAATCCAGACAAAGCAGTGGAGAGGGAAGGGAAGGAGAAGTAACCTCATCAACCTAGATTCCCTCTCAACGGTCAGCAGAGACAGAGGTTGGCATGGCTCTCATGGTATGATAGTTTGGCTCAGTTTACAAAAACTGTAATTTGCTAGAGCCCTATCAGCTGTAAGACAGCAGAGCCTAGCCAGTGAGTAAATGTCAATTAACATTATTTAACAGTTAACTCTGTTCTTTTCTTCACCCCATCAATTTCACTTACACACTGTAATTCTTGAATATTCAGCCTGTGTCAGTGATTTAAAAACCTGCTTTCAGCTAAATACTGTGGTTTTTCTCTTGTATTCTCAATACCCCAGTGCGAGAACTACCTGGAAATGAAAGATGCCAGCATAGTCCTTCTGGAAACTTTGAGCTTTGGGAACAACACGGTACAGAACATCTGGATTCAAAGTCAGAGATGCAATGGCAGCCAGGAGCCAGCAATCACCTAAAAACATGCACAGTCCAAGGTGGAAAAGTTCATTAAAAATAACATTTCACTGAGCTGGTCCTTTCACCAATATATCACACTCCTACATGGACTAAAATGCCAGCATTATGTGTTTTGCCAGATCCTGTCAGATTCTATATTGGTTCAGCAAATAATTCTTGTTTTGTTGTGTATTGTAGGGTCTCTGAGGGTGAACACGGTGGTAATTTTAATGGTCTAGTTTAGGCTTCTGCTATTTTGACTTTTTGACAAAACTGTGAAAGCAGATAGCTTTAGCTATGCTTTTTAATCCCTTCAGGAGACAAAGAGCACAGCCAGAGAGAGCAAGCATTTGGGTTTGTGGGCTGCAAAGCCTAGCTGGGTGGTATAGAGTTAATGACCTGTGCTACCTTAACTAGTCCCAAACCAATGCAGCTAGGAGAGGCAGGGGCTTAGAAAGTGAGCAGAGGGCAAGAGCTCAGTGTTGCTTGAAGGAAGCTGCTGGGATCTTCATTCCCTTTTTTTTTTTTTTTTTTGGGGGGGGGGGGGGGAGAAGATTTAATTGATAGGATGAACTTTTATTTAGCTATTCCATTTTAGTTCTTTCTTTGAAGGTCTGACTTGAACTAGCACCAAGGACTATTACAGCTCTGCTTGTGAGTTTGATGGAAACTGAAATCTAGTGGGAACTCTGAAAGTAGGTGAGTCCTTTCTCTGGCTCACTGGCTGTCTTGAGAAGGGTAGGCATGCCTAGCCTGTGCTGGAGGCTAGGTGTCTTATAGCTTGAGCTGTGTGCTGGGTTGCTAGCTTGTTGTGGATCAGAAGTTGGGTAGGTGGAAGCCATTGCTTGTTACTGGGAAAGTCAGAGACTCATGGATTCCTTGGTGTATTTGTGTATTGCAAAGAGTAGGAAGCACTCTTGTGGCTCTGTGTTACTTTCTGAGGTGCACACAAAGTCTAGGAAAACAAAATTGCTTTGAAGGTACTAAAATTATCCTGGTTCCCTGTGGTTTATTTGTGCCAAGACATAGTTTCTTTGTGCAGGTGCATATACTGCCAAATGAAGTGGCACAACTCTTGCTTCATTGGAAATAAGCTAATGGAGAAACCAAGGAAAGAGTTTAATATGTAGCATGATTTAATATCTTAGAGCAGTAGATAACAATTTATATTGACTTGGGCTTTATGTTTCAGTACCATGATTACTATGATTGTAAAGATAAGATACAGGGATTTGCATAGTGTTGCGTGCTTTCTGTTGCCTGTACCTCCTGGGAGATACCTGGATGCCTCCTATGAGCTGACCCAGAAATAGCTGATCCCAGCCAGGCATGCAAAAACTTGAGAAACACCTGAAAAAAGCACCCCCGGTATGATGGCCTGTAACCACCTGAGCTGGCTGATCTGTTAGACGTACAAAAACGTGACCCACCCAATGTGCATAGCACAGGCATTTCCAATGGGGAGAGAAAATGTATCATCAGCAGGTGATGATACATCCTAAGCCTTCCCCAGCACTGCTCTGTGCAATCCTGGCTGCCACATTCAGAGAATAGCATTCAAGCTAGAAGGGTGTAGAAGATGTCTGGGCTACCTCCTTATCCCCATCTACCTGCATTTCCTATTTAAAAAGTAAAAAAGTGTCTTGCTCCTCCTATACCAGTTTAAAGAGGAAGTGTGAGACAGGTTAAATGCTACCTTGAAAAAAAAAAAAAAAAAAAAAAAAAAAAAAAAGCTGTTTGAGCCAAGAGCTCTTACTTGAAAGGTAAGGTTGCCCTTGTAGAAACGAGGATAAATTACAATAAAAGTGTCATAAGATGTTTAAACTAGAAATAGGAAAAAGTTGCTGCTGTACATATAGAAGAGAGAATCAAAAAGTTTCAGCCTCTAGAGCAATTATGACCAAAAACCTTCTCAAGCTCATCTTCAACCTAATTATTTTAGAAATTATTATGCATTCAGTGGGACAGGACCTAACTCACTGGCTTGGAAGGTTCCTCTTAGCCCTAGACATCCAGGTCTGAAGTAAGTAAAACTGCACAGCTCAAGGTGGTGGGGGAAAAAAAATAAAGAACATCATCTCCCAAGAAAACAGAGGTGCAGGGAAAAAATGAGACTGAGAATGCTCAGATTTGTTTTGTAACTATTTCTCTGAGGCTTTTTCCTGGTACAGGTAAATGCCTTATGCTGTCATACTTTCTGCTTTTTCCTTGTAGATGTAGAAATAACAGTGGTAAGTCTGGAAAGTGGCTATTCAGAGGAGGGGAAAGGAAAGTTTTAGAGGGTTAGGCCAGAAGACCTAATTTTTCCAGATTCTCCAGGCATTTTTGTTGTTCCTGGGTTGCTACAAAGCACAGAAAGCTGTTTCTGGGGATGTGGCAGAGTGGAACTCCTGGTTTCCCTGCCACGTCCTCCAGCCCATGGTGAAACTGAGGAAGGTCTGTAGCAGTGAGGAGTTGGAGCAACATCTGTAAGGGGTTCCTCTTTTGCGGTTCAGGTCCAGTTTTTACAACTGGTGAATAGGAAATTGCTCTGTGCTTTGTTGAGGATGGTGTGTGTTTGATGCACAATTAGGCAGAAGAGTCAGTGAAATGAGAGGAGTATGCTTAGATGTGCTATTTACTTCTCTGACTCAGGACTAAACAATTTCAGAATCTCATCCTTGCAAGATGCCAAATGCAGCGTGAAATCCTTTACAGCTCTCTTATAGTATGAATTAACGTCTTAGCATCTGGGAGAGTGAATGACATTGGCACTTCTGCCTCCTGCAAAATCACTGTGCAATCCACCTCCCTGAGGAAGCACTAGGGGTGAATCTGTTTAACGTGTGCTTGGGAAGAATTGCACTGGAAGAGTTGCAGCAGTGAACTTGTCCTTAAAAATACCTTTGCCTGCCTTGAGCAATGCAGAGCACTGTCTCTAAACCTTACTTGGGGGTGTAATATCTTTGGCTAAGCTTGTGGCTGAGCAACTATTGACCTTCCCTCTGACAGGAATCAGCTGGGAATTGGCTGCTTTGCAGAAACTTGGTAAAATAGGAAGGTTCACATGGGGTGCCTAGATGCAAATGGATTGGGGCCACCTTTATATACAAGAAAGCGTTACGTTCAGGTTCCTGTGATGCCAGCTTTAACACAAATCGAAGAAGATACAGTAAGTTGTCCATATCAAGGAGCTCCCAGAGTGGAGTCTGAACTGTGCAGGTTGCCTCTTCTCATAAATCACAATGGGATCCTGGCTTATTAATAAGGCTTCTCAGCCCTTGATAATGATAAATCCTTATGTTTTTTTGTTTGTTTGTTTGTTTGTTTTTAATATATATATATATATCTACTGATATCTTGTAGGGTTTATTTCTTTATTTTATTTTGCTTTGTTTTCTCAAAATTGCTTTGCTGGCAGCAGCTGTTACAGTTTTGTTTATCACTAATAGTTCTGTGCCTGGAGTACAGTGTGGCAACACAAGCTCCCCGGAAAGGCAGCTGATGTAGTACCCCTAAAACTTGTCTCAGTACAGCTAAAGGTTATAAGTCACTTTCCAAATTCTGAGGAAATGATGTGATTTCCTTCCTAAAGGAATGAATTTTGGAGGGAGAGGAAATGAGGCCAATTGGCCAATGAATTATATGCATATATATATAATTATACAATATTTCCCATACAACTATAGTCAGAAAAAAATGACAAGTTTCTGCTCACAACATGCATTAGAAGTTGTACCCTTTTAGCTTTTAGAAATGAAAAAACAGTCTTCTCAGCATTAGACCTGTGAGGCTAAATCACCTACAGGCACATATGCTGCTTCCTGCTCAGACTCATATTTCATGAACAAAAGTATTAGACAAGTGCCGATTACAATGTTTACTGCTGTTACTGCTGAATGTGCTAAAAAGAAGCCAGACCGATTCCTGAACCTGAAGTCATTTGTAATGTTGGTAATACTGCATTTTTGTAATTTGTCATATTGCTTTTTAAATTACTATTTTTTTAATATGAAATGGATACTTATGACCTTGAGTTTGTGCTAGGGAAGGTAGATATAAAACCTAGCTGTGCATACACACAGATACACAAACCTATATACACATACTATTTTGCAGCACTGCTTTGACTATTGGCCTGCCTGAAATACCCTCCCTGCCTGCACAGATGCACTGAAATGGCCTTCATTCTCAGTGCTATGTAGGTACTTCCTGGTTTAGAGACAATCAAGTTGCTGCAATGGATACAGAATCTTCGGTGACATGGGAGCTGTGTGGCTCATCTGTGTTGATGATGTTTACCCAAGTGCACAGCTTGCACAGGAGCCATAAATTTAATGAGAAATTTGATTAGTTTCAGTTGCTATAAAGCAGCACTTAGTTTCTGTTTAGCTGCTATCAAAGAGTCTACACTGAGAGCATCTGCACTCTTCAATGACATACTAATGGAGGAGTTTAAACCAGATGTCCAAGTGTTGGGTTCCATGATCTAAACAGATAGCATAGGAACAATTTTGTACTGCATCCTAGCTTGTTGCTGTTTCACCAATGCTAGGTGTTTGGAAGGGATGAAAATACAATACTATTGCTCTTGCTTCTCGCTTTGTCAAAAAGATTTAACTCTTAACTTTACTCTCTGCTGGAAGGGCTTGTTGAGAGTCCCTAGTACCTGGAGCATGCTACCAGACACCATAGCACTGACCCACCATCTTTGTAATTTCTGGCAGCGGAGGCTATTTGAGGTTTCAAAGGCTTCCTGTAGTGTTTTATGGAAATTAATTAAGATCTGCATCTGTGTACTGAACGGAAAGGGAGCACCCAGCAAAGGAACGGGTTTTATTCTCTTTGGGACCTGTAGATAGTTGTGAATGTATTTTGGAGATCCAGGCGCTCAATCCAGTAGAACAAGGATACAAAATACCCCTGGACTCATGGAGCTAAACTTCAGGAGGTAAATACACAAATGTTCATAGCAAAATTAGTGAACAGACACAGTACTATAAAACACTTTGCTGCCTACAGGAGGAGCTCCAAAGGCTCCGTTAACAAGTATCAGATCTATCGTAGAGCTGCTAAGCTTTGGATTGGTCTCCAGTCTACCTGTAATCTCCTCAAATCTGCTTTTGAGATAAGAATAAGACAAAGCACGTGGGTTGGGGTCCTCAGTTGAGGTGCACTGGCTGCAGCTGCATTCATGCAGCTGCTTCTTGAGCCTTCAAAACAAACATGCTCCATGAATGTAACTGGTGTGGATCTGAAAAGCTATATTAATATGAGAGGCTTTTGAGTATGTTTTCTATTCTTTAAATTTATACCACTTCCTTCCTGAGACCCTCTGCAAACAATTCTGTAGTTAACTTATTCAGATAGCTGCAAGGAAACTTTCTAAGTCACCTTTAATAATGAAGATTGTGACTGCATTTCAAGTTGTTACTAGGCTAGCACAAAGATATGGTTCAAAGCACTTTTAAAATATTTCAAGTCTTTCAAGTTCCCATGAAACTTCCCAAGCTGATACTCATCTAGCTTATACTGTTGTCAAAGAAATAAGTTTAATGGAGTGAGACTGACTATGGGTTTTCTTGTTCCTTTTGTTCATATAAACCCTGACCTGCAGTGTTATTTTTAAAAGAAATGAAATATGTCACAGAAGATTATTAAAAATAGGCTCTACTTCCCTGAAGGACTTGTTAACAGGTCACATACATGGCGTATGTACATATGTAATCAGGGTCCGTTTCAACAAAAGTGTTTCACATGACAGCTTTAATAACAAGTACTTTGATATTTGAGGTATTGGATCAAATAACAAAAAAGTGCAGTATGCACCTCTGAGATGTAAAGCAAACACCTAAACACTAAAAGGTAAATCCCATGCCTCTATTCTGAAGTTTATTTTGTAAAGGATCAGTTTGTGTAAAAGCAATTGTAAACTGCCTTTCAGAAACAAAAGTAGATTATATTTGTCCCACCTTTTGGGGTCTTTTTGCCTTGTGAGAATATATATAATATTCTTTTTCCACTTTCAGTGACAAAGAGAAACTTGTAATAAAAGCAGAAGAAGATTATTGGACTTTTCCTTCAGGCCTGGGGGTATTTTCAGGACCAGCACTTGGGCTCCAGCCCACCAAAGGCTGGTTGGAGAAATCCCAGGAGCAGGCACCCTCCCCAGATGCACAGGAGCCATTTGGGTCCAGATCTGTTGTCACTGCTATTTGGTGCCTTTGGGCACTGCCCTGTGAAATGAAAGCCTGTTTAGCATAAAGGCCTGGGACTCAAAAGAGATGCTCAGGAAGTGATAGAATTGAAAAAGGGCTGAGGGTATTTGCATTCAGCTTCTAGGCTTAACACAAATAGTGTGTTGACCTCTTCTAGTTGGAGAGCAGGTAGTGTTCTTCAGTCCTTTAGCTTGTAAGCTGTCAAGGAAAATGAGGTTTCACTTCAGGTATATGTTTTTTTTAATACCATTATAGAAAAATTCTGAATTGGAGATGACAAGAAATGTCCCTTTTATTACTTATCTGAACAATTCTCTCCTAAAATACAGTAAGTGATTCCCTGTGTTCTGCTTCAGCATCCACTGAATAAATATCCTGGAGCTAGCAGACTGGATGTCTTATTTTTAGCAGCTAGAATAGAGGCCCACACACTAGGGAATTTCTTGGTGATTTGCTTTAATGGTGCTGTGTTTACAGGAACAGCACTGGTATTATTTATCGTCAATAACTTGCTGAAATTGTTTGAATCTCGTTTGCACAACAGATGGGATGGAGGAGCAGTAAGGTCAGGAGCACTGTGGTAAGCAACGCAGAAGATAGAAAGGCTGATTTCTCTGTGTCTCATCTATTGAATTCTCATTACAGGAGTTTCAGCCTTTTTGGCTCTGTATGCAGTCAGGAGAGGGTGCTGCCTCTGTCTTCTGCAGCTGGATCTTACCAATGAGGCAGGCAGGAAAGAGGCCAATGCATCAGCTCTTGGGAGGCAGGGGGAGGAGGTGGATAAAAACTGTGCATGAGCTTTGTTTAGACAATGGCAAGTACTGGGGAAAAACAGGTAAGAAAGATGGTTTTGCTATGGTGGGTCCAGGAGAGGGTGACTGCTGTCTGAGAGATATCTTGTCAGCACCAGGCCCCAGTTCATAGACCTGGGCAGCATTGCCTTTTTGTTGTTGTTGTTGTTGCATTTTTGCACAGTGTGTGTGGTTGCTCCTTTCTCTGCTCACAGCTCTACCCAAAATACCGTACAAACAGTAGGAGCATTCAACATGAAGGGCTAGGAAAAATTTCCTTGTTGTGGATGACATTACAAAGCTGTTGTGCTCCATTCTTTTTTTTTTTTTTTTTTTTTTTTTTATGATGTGGTCCATGTTCCTAACTCAAGGGCCATCCTGCTTGGCTTGAAATGGCACATCATAGCTCCAGCCCCTGTACTAAACCAGTTCCTACTCTGTTTCTTGGTGGTTGTGCATTTTCCTTGTGTGAAACTGTGGCTGGATCTTGTTCTGCCTCCCATATAAAAATCCTCAATGACTAGGCTAAAGGGTGAAACTTCCTTGGTGTCCCTTGAGTTTCTGGAGACTGTCTTCCTGGGACAGGCATGAAACCAAGTCTCTTGCTTCAGGGCAAGTGCTATAATTATAAGGTTACTGTTCAGCTCTGTCTTAAGAGGTTAAAAAAGCAAGGAAGTCTTGCAGTCCCCCAGGGATAATTAGCTTACTACCTGCAGGGGACAGTGCCAGCTTTGACACAGCTCTTAAAAACCTACATGCACCCTGTCCTAGGCAGCAGTACTGGTTGTTTAAGCCCCTTGCTGGGAAATGAGCACCCTCGTTAGGTGTCTGCCTTTTTTCATACTACAGCCAGGATGCCTGACTCAGGGCTGTGAACTAGGTGCTGGGATGCTCAGCCTTAACCTGTCTATAAGTAGACAAGAAAACCATCTGTCTATGAGGAATTTTTAAATTAAGCTTCATGTTTTGGAAGGAGAAGGAAAAAATAAGTGCAGTACATACCCAGCTCTCCTTGGCAGACATCCGTTCGAGTAGCTCCTCCAACAATAAACTGAGGGTTGGCACACAACTCCTGAAAAGACACGTTTTCAAAGTATGCATTACCCCTTCTGGTCTAAAAAGCTCCTACTTCTTGTTCATTGTTTTTGTGTTAAGGTCCAATAAATATTAATCACTTTCATCATTCCTGAAAGTATTTACATAACTTTTGTCCTCAGGAGACAAAAGCCTCCCCTTCCTCCTAGGCATGCCCCGTGAGTTTCTTTCTAGATGGCAGCAATGGTCAGTCCCCAGGAAGCGTAACTTGGTGTCTCGTGTTGGGAGCAGCTCAGGCAGCCACCTGAACTCGCAGAAAGCAATAGTGGCCAGCTATGAGCACAGCACGCCCATGTGCCTGGGCTGTGGAGGCAGGAATGACCCAGGGCTTCTTTTTGCATGTGTGTCACATTGTGAATCTCTTCATGGTAGGTGTGATCTCAGCAACATCCTGCTTGCTGCTTGCTTCTGTGGTTATCCAGCTGGTCAGCTGCCTCACGGATGTCTTGGCTAGGAGGCAGCAGTAGGTTACCTACCACACAGAAAAGTTTACCTTTTTTTTTCCTCCCTTCTTTCCTCCTTCCAGACTGGTGATCCATTACAGCACCTGGTGGCAGTCAGCTGTATATGACATATCACAAACTTAAGCACCTGTCCCTTCTGAGCCACTGCCAAGTGCCACATACTCCTTTCTCGCAACTGTATCACCAGCTCTTCCTCTTATGAGTCTACAACAGCAGAGTGTCTGGTGCTTGCTGTCTGCAAATAAGCAGTCGCAACCCACTGGGAGATGACCTTAGATGCTTATTTTGCAGGGGCCCATGAACAGCGATCCCACCAGCCTGCAACCACACACACTGTTTGCAGATGGAAAGCTGGGAGGGCTGGGATTCATAACCTTGCTAGAGTTCAGCCCTCAGTCGTTCCTAGCCATGCTATGTTTGTAATTGCCTCCACCTGCAGCAGACACAACAATGTTCTTGCATGGGGAGCAAAATAGAATTTAGTGAGTTTTCTGAGGTTCCCATTTGCCCAAGACAAGCAAAATCAAGGGCTACGTTCACAGTGCTTGTTGCTGAATCATCCAGTGATGTGTTGAAGTGGGTTTGCAAGGGCAGAAACTTGGAGTTACTGAGAAAATTTCTTTTTCTAACTTCTAGGTAGGGAAAAAAATAGGCTGTGAACTTTTCCTGTATACTCCTACCTCCTATCCCCCATCAGAGGAAGGTAAGTTATTTTTGTTATTTTTTTCTTCCTCCTTCTTTTCTTATTTGATGTTGCCGGGAGGGGAAAAAATAAGGAGGAGGAGCAAAGTATGTACAGAAACAAATGACTGAAAAATGAAAGTGCATAAAAATCTTTGAAGCCCAGATTTTGTGCCTTAAAAAAAAAAAAAAAAAAAAAAGTGCCTTAATTCAGTGCATTTGTTTTTTTCTGATGAAAATGACTGTTTTAAATGAAAAGCCATTTAGGGGATGTAAGTGTCTGGGCAATGACAGTTTCAGTTAGCTGGTTTTCACCTGTTACAGGTAGATTGAAGTGAGGCAGATGACTTTATTTAAGTATTAGCTTAATTTCCTGGGATGCCCAGCAGAAGGACTGTGGTGTGGGTAGTTACAACTGATGGTCAATGGCTCCTGGGCTACCCTGCACTGCCTGGATACACAGAGGGAGTTTGCATCCTTCCTGGATTGCACTCTGAGGAGCTGGGATCAAAAGGGAGAAATCAGATTCCGAAGAGGCAGTTATAGGCAGCTTTACAAAGGGCTTAGAAAATGCTGTTTGGGGTGTTTTGTTTGTTTGCTTTCCCCCTTTTCAACCCTGCTTCTGTTTACAACCACAAAGATAAGGCAAGATAGAATAAAACAAGGAAACAAAGCATAAAGGAACAGCAGGCATTCAGCATCAGCACTGTTCTAGCGTGGATGTGTTCAGGTGAGTTGATTGGACCTGACGCCAACCAAGCATGCCATGATAAAGCACTCTTACCGTGGGGCGCTTCCAGATTATCCCCTGGGTCTTGAAGGAGTAGGGTCCCAGGTCAAAGTAGCCCAGCACAGACGGACAGGCTGGGAACTCCTCATCCTTGAAGAGAGCACCAGCTTGAAGGCACCGCTGCTTCAGGACCTCATAGTCCTGGTTCAAGTACCTGACCGCCTTCCCATAGGAGCCCAGCCCCTCCGGGGCTGCTCTGTCTTGGCACAGCCTCGCTGCCACCCTGGCCATGTCTGCCTGGCAGGGCTTCCTCTGCCTCTGCTGGGCAGGAGGAGGTGGATGAAGCAGGTAGCAGGCTGGGGTGGAGCTGGGGCTGCCCCAGGGGAGGAGGCTTAAGAAGTGCAAATATGTACCTGAGGCAAGCAGGCAGCCAGCCTGTGCTGCTGGGGGAATGGGCACCGGTTTGTGTGACTGCTCAGTGGTTTGCTTAAAAGCTCGTGAACTCCCGGCTCATTTCTAAAGCATGCTTTTAACAAGGAGCAAGGGAAAATGGTGTTTTTGCAGGCACACCTGTTTGCACATTGAAATAACTGTATGCTGAACGTCAAGCTCAAGGACCACGTATTTAAGTGCCCAGGTGAGGATGCTTCCAACCTCCTTTCCTTCCTTCCAACACCTGTCTCTGTACTGCTGGAGGGCAGAACAACCACAAAACCTAGGGCTGGATGTCATCTGCATGGCTATGGAGATGCCAGTGAGTTTTAAAAAACTGAGTAGCAGCAGCACTAGGAACTAGTTTCTGGTTTAGATTATATTATTCAGAATAAGTCTTTGGCACTCCGAAAGTGAAGCATTTGTATGAATGAATTTATTGGCAACAAAAGGTACAGAAGGTTTTTGGACCTTAAAGAGAAGTGGTTCCTGTCTGTGTCATTCATCTTGCACTGACACATGGGTGCACACCTCCCTGCTAAGATGGCTTGAAACGTTTGTAGGCTAGAGAACTGAAGCAGGAGCAACTTTCTGCAGGGCAGAGCACAGCTGCACTCTGCTTTCCTAGTCCATGGTCAGTTTTCCCTAGGAAAGTCCACTGCTTGTACAGCTGGGAGCTGGGTAAACTGATGCTTTGTTTGCAGGAGGACATGGCTGATGACTACCTCTTGGTACATTTAAACAGAAGGTGTGGGGAAGGGAAGAGCAAATTTTTAAGGCAAGAAACTTGTTGAGATAAGAAGTCCAAACATGGGCTAGCCGAGTTACTTGTCTGCAAATATTTGAAGAGCATGCATGCGAGAGAGGAAATGAAATGACTCGGTCAGTCCCAGGTAGGCACCGGTAGGAAAGACTGGGCTGGGGGAATTATGCTGGATATCTAAAAACTAAATAAGATGCTGTTAAAATTGAGTAAAGAAGAGTGGTCAGAATTTAATTTGTTACATTTCAGTATTTCTATGTCTGTGTATTGAATCAGAATGAAAAGTCAAGAAAGAAATGGCTGGAAAGGGTGTGTTTTTATTTTTTATTTTTTTTTCCAGAATGGATTTTTTTTCCTGAAAAATAGACCCATTTGGAGTTACCCCCTTTCTCTGATCATGGGGCAGAATACTTGTCCCATTCCCCCCCTGCACCAAATTCTAACTCAGATATTTCCTCTGTTTCTGTGGCCCAGAGACAAGCTTCCATTTTGCTGTGATTGCTGCAAGCCTTGGCAATGTTGTACGTGGAAAAGCAAAGTGCTCTGGTATTTTAAAACTGTCATTTTGGTCAAGAGTTCCTTGTTTCCCATGAATGGTTTTGTACATACAGAGCATTCAGCGTATCAAATGTAACCCCAGTTGCCACTGGATGTGAGTGGGCCCAGAAGGGGTGAAACCTAGAGCGCCACTAGCACGCTGAAGTGTGATGTGATGCAAATTTGATCAAATTTTAATCTTCAGAAATGGCAGTAAAATATGCCACAGGACTTTTCCCACTCTGTGAATCTCACATCTGGGAAGAGGCTGAGGACGGCTGTTTTCTCTGATGGAGGCTTGAACCAGGTAGCCACCCAGTACGGCCACCACAAACCACTGCTCCCAGTAATCTGTAGGATTTTAAATCCATTTCCAAGCTTGATTAGCAGCAGCATGACCTACATATGATACACAAGCACCATCTAGAGGATACAAAGAAGAAGAAAAGGTGATGACCATACTGTTGGCTTCTCTTAGCAACTAACACTTGTGCTATAGCAGGGGAAAGGTTTTAGGTTTTCCATGACTCAGAATTGCTGCTAGAGTGGCATTAAACTCTAGGAGAAATAGGAACCAGGAAAAAAAAAAATAGACTAAAAAAAAAAAAATCTAATGTGTTACTTCTTGGACTTGCATATTTTTGTCCATCACTTCATGCTTTTCTTCACCCTTCTCCCTTCTTTTGATAATAGCAAGAGGGTGAGATAAATAGGGAAGCACAGAATGAACCAGGAAAAGGCATCATCTTGGTTTCAAAGAAGAATCTGCAAATTACATTAAATCAAACTGCTCCATATCTATGGAAATCCTTAGGAGAAAATAAGTGTCAATTATCTAATGGTTCTAGACATTTTTGCTGTAGTGCATTAGAGGGAAATGTCATAGCCCTCCTGCACTGCAGCACTCCGCTAATGAGAATTAAAGCAGCTTAGCAGTATTGTAGACCTTACGCTGTGAAAAGGGATTAGCTTGACTGAAAGAGCTCACATCCTTGTGTTCTGGATATATGGGCTCCTATGCATCATTTTACTCTGAAGATGGAGTGGCTATTAATAGGCAGACCAGTGTGAGCTATGAAACAGCCTAAACATTTATCTATAAGGTTATTCTTTTAGAGTCATTGCCCAAGATATGAAGTTCCACAACACAGAGGGGCTGATCCAAGGGTGGAGTTACAGCCCTGTAGGGAGCTGGGAAGTGCATTTCACAAGACGACCCAGGCCTTGCCACCACCTCTCGCTCTCTTGGCTGGTGCTGCAGTCTTGCACTGATGAAGAAACCTCTAGCTCCAGAGGAGAAAGCAATTCTCTTTGTTGTGAAACATCACTGCTGCAAGCCTCCTCCTCTGGGACACCACCCTCATCCTACTGTGTTCCTGGGGGAGGAGAGCAGGAGCCCAGCAGGTGCACAGCCCGTTTGCCCCTTCCCTGGACCATTGGCCACGTTCTCTCCTCCATCCTCACAATACCTGTATAGGGCAGAGAGAAACAGGAGGGCAGATGAGAAGAGGGAGGGAGGCTATGAGGTGGAGCAGCACTAAACTGCTCACAGCTGATGAATGAGGATGAGGACATATGGAAGGAAGGGCATGCGCTTCCTGTCTGGGACTCCAGGCTGTGACTGGTAGCTGGATGCTCCTTGTCAGTGTCTGCAGCTACAGCCAAAATCACTTCACTTGGAAAACGAGAGTCAGTTTTGTGTTTTTTGTTTTTTTGTGTGTGTGTGTGGTTTTTTGTTTGTTCTTTCTTTTTCTTTTGAAGTGCTGCATGTGTGTTGAGAACTTAAGGAAAAAGTAAAATTCCTTTTTCCTTCTAAAGTTGCTAGATGCTAGTGGGTAACTTCTTAGAGCTGCTATCTTGCCTAGGACTGTTACATTGGTCTAGCATACAAGTGGAAATTACCCCTTTCTTTAAGGAAAATAGGTGTATTTTGGGGGTATATAGAACATGAAAGGACTGACTCAAGTAGTGTTCAAAAACACTTCCCTCTCCCTAACTGTGGACTCACATATCCACACCTGCTGCTAGGCTGGAAGCAGCTGACTTGTCAACATAGCTGGTTGCAGAGGACTTGGTGGGTAGGCTGTTCAGTTGGCTACTTGACAGCCCACTTCCCATATAGTAAGTGAAATTCTGCACTACACCAACGTGTCCTTGTCTGTCGTCAAACCACTGGGATAGTACAGTCCTTGAATGTTTGCAGACACCCTAACAAGCCTTGGTGGCTCATGTCCTTCTTCTCTGCACCATCTCAGGTACCTCTCCCACTGTCTCCTGGCTGAGTTCTTGCTGGCTCCGTTTCCTTCTGCCTTTGCTTCCTTCTGTTCTCTTCTCTTTGGCTTTTTCTTAGCCCCTGTCCTGCTACAGAGATTCTAAGAAAATTCTGGTAACCAACTGCACAGAGAGGCCATATAAGTTTTTTGTACACACTTGATCTGCTTGATCATTGTCCAAGCAAAGGCATTGGGCATGCTGTCAGCAGACCCTAGAGTGGTCTGTGAATGTCACCTATGGGGTGCAGAGTAGATGACTAAGAAAAAAAGCTATTATGTGACAAATCTTAACCTAACTGAAACTTCTGCATCTGCGGGAAACTTGCCAGAGGAGTTCACAAACCAAAGCTGGTTTTGTAGGCCAGTGAAAACCACTGCTCTAAACTGACAGTAGTTTGCTTTTACTGTGGCTTTGGAAAAATCAGAGGTCTGATCTGTGGCAGCTGTACAGATTTGAGCCACTGTGTGGAGCCAAATGCCTTTTGAGCAGCACTATGGTTACTGGATCCCTCACACTAGGATGCAACTGGCTTGTTGGTTAAATTATAAGGTGGTGAGTTGCTGTTTTCTCTTTTTTTTCCTGATTAAGCAAGTGGCCTTCTTGCTTATGAAGTAATTAGCAGTGCTTTGATCAAGTTACTGGAGTTCAAAGCCACCGAGCAAGAGGACAAGGTGGCCCTCGGTGCATCAAGGAACCCTGTCTCATCAATGAAGAAAAACAACTGATTTGCAATTTTCAAGGAACAATTCCCACCACATCTCAGCACATGGCGCAGACAGCTATTTTATGATTCTTTACACATTTTTCAATCAACAGCATTAGTTTTAGCCCATTAGAATGGCTCTGAACAGTTCTTTAGTGCATACAGGTCTCAGGACATGCTACACCCAATGCTGTGCCCGTCCTTTGGAGGCAGGCAGCCACCGAGAGCAGGTGGTGGGTGCACCCTCCAAGTGCTATTGGCCTCTCCACCGCTGCCTGGGGAGCGCGCTCCGGCTTTTAAGACGTGAGTCAGACCTGAAATATGGAACAAACAGTTTGAACTCTCCCTCTTGGAGGAATGCAGTGTTACGCTGGTGCCAGCAGCATTATCAGGCAGCAGTGCACCCCTGAGCTGAAGACGCCCTGGTAGAGAACCAGCGGTGCGTGGCTCAGGCTGCACAAAGGGCTGGGGGCGGACGACAGAAAAACCCGCTGTGGTTACTGCCAGCACGGCAGACTGTAACTCATTGATGTAAGATGACAGGGTGGGTACATATGAAAGGAAGAAGAAAGGGCTTGGGCTGTATTAGTCCTTCCTTGTCCTTTGGTGCTTCCCTGAGCACGCAGGCTTGGGCCGGGTGCTCCCGGTCCCGGAGCGGGCAGGGGTTGGCTCACAGGTCTCGCTGCGGGTGCCGTTCATCGAACTGCTTTCTCCTTGCCTTTCCTGGGGAGAGCGGCGGCCCAGGCGAGAATCCCTGTAGCCGAAAGCCCCTCCCTAGCTTTTTGTGCAGGAAATGTCCATCTGAAATGTCCATTTTCCTGTTAACGACAGGCAGCTGCGGCGACGCGTGAGTTAGGTGCCCGGCTGAGAGGGAAACGCCCTTCCTTTGGCTCCACGGGGACAAGAGCGCGGAGGGGTGTGTGTGTGTGTGTTATGATTCTACCTTGACATCAGCGATTATAATTTAAGTATCGCTAGAGTTTGGTTTGATTCCCCCCCCGTGACGCGCGGGGACGGGGCCTCGCTCAGGCCGGGGCGGGGCGGGCCGGGCCGGGCCGGGCGGCGGGGCGATGGCGGGCATGGCGGCGGCGCTGGCGAAGGAGCGGGCGGCGGCGCTGGGCGCGGGGCGGCACGGCCACGCCGTCCCCTACCTGGGCCAGAGCTTCGGGGCGCTGCGGCAGGAGTGCCTGCAGGCTGGGCGCCTCTTCCAGGACCCCTCCTTCCCCGCCGGCCCCGCCGCGCTCGGGTACCGCGAGCTGGGGCCCGGCTCCTCCAAGACGCGGGGCGTGGAGTGGCGCAGACCCACGGTAGGTGCCGGCCGCGGGGCCGGGCGCTGCTCGGGGCGTGAGGCTCCCCCCGGTCCCCCCGGTGCGGTGACGCCGGGCTTGCTGTCGTCCCCAGGAGCTGTGTTCCAGCCCGCAGTTCATAGCCGGCGGAGCCACGCGGACGGACATCTGCCAGGGGGCCCTAGGTAAGGGGGATGCAGAAAGTCTTCTGCCCGAGCGCTGCGTGCGTCTTCGTGCATCCTGCCCGATTTCTTCACCTCAGATTCGAGCAGGAGCGATGCAAGCTTGCTTTCCGTTGCTTTTCTGATTGCTGCCAGCTCTTGGCTTGTGCTCCTCGGCTCAGCATCTGCTTTTGCTGTTGACACAGCATTTCTGCTGGCAGCGCGCTGCTGAGGAGAGCAGCGGTGCCTGCGGCGTGGTGCTCGGTTCCCCGGGCACGGGGCGTGCTGCGGGGCAGGCAGCCCTGCAGACCCGGCAACTTGCAGGATGCGGGCAAGAAGTTACAAGAAGGGACTCCCTGCTGCTTGCCAGCTCTCAGGGACAGCAAAACTGGGCTATCTGGGGAGAAACGGGCATGCATGCCCAGCCCCACCTGCAAGCTCTCTGCCGTGCATGCTACTGAGTTTGTGCGGCAGCATCTTATTGATATAAAAGCAGCATTTATTACAGGGAGAGCTTTCAGGATTTTGGATTTGACTGATAGCGCAGCTGAGGGAAAGCTATTGGTCTCAGTGTGAGGAAACGTGAGTAATATGTTCCGTTCATTGTGCTTTCTCGGTGCAAGTGGCAAAAGAATGGAGTTGGCAGGTCCGCCTGTTTGCTTTTCATCAGCATAAAGTTAGGGATGTCGTGGCTAGTTAGCGTCTAGTCCTGCTGCAGCTATTTGTGTTTTATTGTACAAAACTAGGACAGGGAAGCTTATTTCTAATGTTCTGTGCTCATGTTTTCTTTCAGAAGTTATGCTTGGTGCTTTAACAGTAGGATACAATTTGCGTAAAAAGCACTGAGAATTAAAGAAACCCTTAGGTTGTCAATTCAGTTCTCCTCATACCCTAGTATCACCAGTTTTATGGGTGAGGCTCCATTGTGTGTCTGAGGTCCTTAGCGTGTCACTGGCATTCCTATGTCAGAAGGGCAAGCTATGAGCTTTCTGTCAGCCACCTCCATGTGTTCTCTTTCTGCTTGGTAACATGATGGCTGCTTTGGCATAATGCATGTCCAAGCACATAGCACACGTGCCAGATACCTGTCCTCTATTTTTGTTGTGAAACTTTACAGCTAAGTTACTGTTCAACTTGAAATTGTAGTCTATTGTCATTCCATTTCAACAGCTAGCGTTTTGCAGAGATGCATGTTTCCAAAGGCTCTTAGTTGCTTTCTGCCTTCTGCAGGCTTCCGGCTTTTCTGGTCCAATGCTGTCAAGCAGCAGTACTGCAGGGAAAAAAAAAAAAGTGACTTAGTTTTCCAATTGTGAAGTTTCTGTTGCTAATGCTGAGCCTTGCTTTAAGTTGAAGAAAGAATTTGTTGCCATAGTTGACCAGTGAGATGTTTTCATGAGGTTGTATTGTACCACCAAAGAACATGAACTGTGTCACAGCTTGTACTCCTTTATCTCCTGAAATAATATTTGAATAGGAGGGTATTGGTGTTCGTGTGTGCTTTCCTGTTTTCAGCGTGACTAACTATTGCTGTGACTCACCTCACTATCTTCTTATGAATCTAGGCAGAGGAGTTGTCTTCTGTGTCAGCTGTTGATTAAAAATCAGATGCTATTGATCTTTCCTCTGCATAGCCATCAAGTTAGTAAGACCTTGTGTTTAATTTGTGCCTTTTCACACAGTGAAACTAACAACTGTCCCATGCAAATGCATTTTTTTTCCAGTGCTTCACTCAACAATCACAATTGTACTGAGACATTTGCTTAAGCTTCCATTTGCTAGAACTTCATGTGTTGACACTGATGTCCCATCACGTTTTGGGATGTTCCAGAGGACATTGTACTGGAAGACTTCAGGTGCTCTTAGGAACCCATACTTGGTGTTGTTATGCTGCTCTTTTCATAGAAAACTTTTGTAATCTATTTATCACATGGAAGGCTTGACCACAGAGCAGCAGACCAATGCTCACAGGGAGTTCTACAGCTGTTGCTAACCCATTCAGAGCATCTGAGAGTATTGAAAGGTCAGATCAGGTGTCCAAAGCACATGTGCCCATCCCTGCTGTGACAGGCTTCTTGGCTCGGCCCATATAACCAAACAGTTTTATCAATGAGCAGAGGTCATAAAGCTTTGTGTTTTTTTTTTTTGTTTTTTTTTTTTTTTTCGTTTTGTTTTTTTTTTTGTTTTTTTTTTTTTTACTGAAGAGCCACTGGTCTATGGGCCAGATGCAGCCAACAGATTTGTTTCATTGGTTTTGATGGGTACCGGATGATGCTCTGACACAGAAAAGGCATCCTGGATCGCTAACACAGAGCAGTAAGCTCATTGCTTTCTGTAGACACCAAAGTTCTTCCCTTTCAGCTTTGGGTTATCCTTTATTCTGTTCTTGTTTGTTGGCTTTTATAAGAAGCTCTTTAAGACAGTTTTGTAATTTAATCAGTTTTGCAGTATCAGATCTGAAGTCAATCATGGTATTTGGCCAAGAAAGCAGCAAATGGGATTGGTGACTCACTACAGCAGAGGGAAGAAACCAAAGTCACTGCAGAGAGGAAGCTTATTCACCCTTAACCCTGTTCTTTGCAGGGGATGTCACCATGGCATCACAACATTGGGGCGTACAGAGCACAGTATCTCTTAGTTGCTGTTAGACACAGATGTTTAACAGATGTGTAAAAATAGTAAATTCAGTAGGATGAATTTAGAAAACTATACATATGTTTTTCCAACACTGGGAACCATTGTACTGTGAGTGTGTTGCCACAGCCTGTTGTTTCTAACCAGACAACTTCCTGGAGTCCCAGGGTATTAATATAAATACATTCAGCCATTGATGTAGTTGCTAAGGTATAGCAATGAGTGTTTTAAAATACTGTGTTTTTTGAGGTTGGGTGGATGTACGTTTTTTCCTTTGACCGCACGCTCTTGCATGGGCTTTCCCCCTTGCATGGGCTCTGCCCCCTCCAGATGCTTCACTGGGAAGCCTTTCCTCTCTTAGCTCTCCGGAATGGCCTGTTTCAAACCAAACATCTTGTGAATATGTATGCTTGCCTTGCAATAATGGTTTTTTGGATTGTTTATAGTTGGAGATAAAGTAAATAAATAGATGAATGTATAGAAATAAGAAGTAAAATATTGACAGCAGCATACAGAAAGCAGGCAAGAAAAAAAAAATCCTACTTCTCATTAATATAAACTCACAGCCTGATAATATTGCCTTTTCTGATAACTTTGTTCTGCCGATTGTATTGTGCATTTATGTTCTCCATGGTTAGCCTAGCCTGGCTGACAGCCCTTTCAAGATATATATGTATATCTTGATACGTATATTGTATATTCCTTGTATATTCCATATACAGGACCTGTCTGTTAGTTGCCTCTTGGACTTTGCTTCTCTAAGGAAAGCTGCTGTCAAGAGCCGTACCGAAGTACCAGTTCTTATTGCTAGAACTACTTGGTAAAGACCCTGCTCAGGCTTGTTTACTGCAGGCTAAAACTCCGTGTACTCTCACAAAATCTGTCCTCATTCAGGCTTTGAATTATCAGGTCTACTTTTAGACTGTTTGGAAAGGCAGAGCTTATGTCCTGACTGCTGAGCGCTTTTATGTGTGGAAACCGGGGGTGGTGAGTCTTCTTATATGTACTCTGTCTGCCTTTTAATCTCAAGAAGCTGTTGCCCAGAGTTGTCCAGGGTAAGATCTATTGTTGTCTGACTCCAGATTCTTGTTACCAACCAGTGTAAAGCTCAACACAGAGGCTTTACACCAAAGTGCTGTTTCCTTCTCTTCTGTCTGACTTGATGGGACAGCTAGAAAGTAAAGAAAATTCTTCCTAAATTATGCTTAAGGGCTTAGAGGTCCTCTGTGATTTTTCTGAGATTAGTAACACCGATGTCAGATGCTCTGGAAGTCTCTTGTAGTGGCCAAGTTTGCCTGGCTGAGCAAAGCTCTGCAGTATGTAAAACTCAGGTTTATGCTACAGGTTGAGCAGCTGGGAGGAAAGACACCCCCAACAGGAGGAGCAGCAGCATCTTTGTTCTGCTGTGTAGGTGTACTCTGGATGCTGCTTATAAAGTGTAGGACTGTCTAGCTCCTATATACAGGCCTGCTGATAAACTTTAATCCAGTGACTTGCAACTCTGAGACTGGTAGGTTATTTGGCATCTGTGCTGAGGTGAGACCAGTTAGCCTATCAGTTTGTGGTTTTGTTTTGTTGTTGTTGTGTTTCACAAATGTTCTCAGTGTTCAGGGTGCTTTGAGATTGCCTGTTTGTTAGAAATTAAACGTTGCACTGAAGCTTGCTAACTTCCCCCAGGTATGAATGTGCGTTCCTGCTTGAGGGGCAGCAGCACAAATGAGAGGATGAAGATCCCAGCTTTTTCTTCTTTTAGGATTATGTTAGTCTTAAAAACACCCTAAATTGTAGCTGTTCCTGCAGCGTTTTGCTGTGCTTGGGCTGCTGATCTGGTGTACATGTATATATGGACATCCAACTCCTTCTCCCACTGACCACAACGTCTCTGGTGTATAAAGTTCCTACTGTAAATCCATAATAACCTGCTGTTCTCTTGTGATAACCTCCTTTAACTCAGTAAGCCGACAGAAGGACTTTTTTTGTCTGGGTTAATGAATTGACTTGTTGTGCAATGAGTGCCAGTGGGAGGAAAAAATGTTAAGGAGGAAGGGGAGGAGACAATAAAGTATTAATTCGGAGGTAGTAAGGAATTAATTCAGTTCAGCCACACAGGAGCCCTGAAGTGCTGTTCTCTGGCAGGGAGTTGTCTCTAGGACTCTGTTTCTGGTGTTGAAGTTCACAGTCTGTTTCAGAGATTTAATAGAAACAGGGATCCTTGGTACAGAACAGCTCTCTGGGCATCATCTCCCAAGTGCTTACTGTGCTACCAGGTTTGTCTGAAAACACCTTTGTTGAAACAAACAAAACCCGGCAATCCTTCACTCTGTGTGGGCAGGCTGTGCATGGGAGAGCACAGGTCTGGGCTGCAGTTGAAGTCCTGTTGCCTTTTGATCCAAGAGTTTGCTTGCAGAGCCCTGTAATGTCCTCCTCTGTACGAGAACTGCCGTGTAGGGTGACTACTAAGGCCCTCATGCAGCTGCAGGAAAGAGGGTCATGCCCATGGCTGAACTGAAAGGTAACCACTTTAAAATAATGTTTGTTTCTGAAAATAATTACAGAAAAATAGAGGTAATGTTTATACAGTTGCAGTCTCCTGCTCTGTAAGAGATGGTGTGGAAAAATACTGTCCAGACAGCCGGGACCATGGGGTTCTGGCCTGCGGGCTTGGTGTATGTTGGCTCCATCCCAAGAAGAATGAAGAGGTGTGTAAGACTGGCAAACAGTGCCTGCCTTCAGACCTCTCCTGATTCTCTGGTGGCCAGCGCCAGAGCTGGGTGTTGGACTAGACAAAGAGGTCTCTAGCAAGAGCCTCCAGAGGTGTATAAAATCAAAGGAGCTCCTGTTTGGTAGGAGACTGGCAAGGATCTTAAAGGGAGCTCATCCCTAGGGTAGATCTTTAGATGGCAAGTGAATAAGCATTTATGAAGCATGGCGGAGGGAAAAGAAAGCAGCCTATGCTTGAGAAAACACTGGTCTTTTCAGGAAAAATGGCATGTATTTGTGTCCGTACACTTGATCTGTTTCAGAGGTAAACTGATGGGAGGGATCATCTCATCACAGCTGCAGTTTTTCACCTTCTGAGTGGTGATCAATCACCTCAGCAGTCATGGTGATCCTCATGCTAGTTGAAATGATCAATCCCTATAAAGTACGTAAGTTAGAGAGTAATTTTGAATTGTCGATCCTGTTTTTTTTCTTACAGGGGACTGCTGGCTCTTGGCAGCTATAGCATCTCTCACCCTGAATGAAGAAATTCTGGCCCGTGTTGTTCCCAACGACCAAAGCTTCCAGGATGAATATGCAGGAATCTTCCACTTCCAGGTATGTGGAAAACTGGCCTTCCCCCAGGTGCTGTTGGCTGTGAACCTCTGTGGTTGGCCAGGTCTATCTGTGGGGCACCTCCTGCAACATCTTAAGGAATGTTGAAAAGACAGGCTGAAAAACAGAGAAACCCTAGCAGAGTGACAATGATGGAAGGAAAAAGGCCACTGATCAAAGAGCCACAGGAGCAGAGTCTCTCTCTGGGGTATTTTCTCTATTTCCAGCTTTTAGGACATGTACAGCATTGGCAAAGTTACTGCCAGGAGGCTTGCTTTTCCTCTAAGAAATTGGTGTTGGCAGACATGGGACAGTGACAAGGTGTTTGCACTCTCTTCCAGTTCTGGCAGTACGGGGAGTGGGTGGATGTCGTGGTGGATGACCGGCTGCCCACCAAGAACGGGGAGCTGCTCTTTGTGCACTCAGCAGAGGGCAGTGAGTTCTGGAGCGCGCTGCTGGAGAAGGCCTATGCCAAGTGAGTAAGGGCCAGGGTGGACATCTTTGGGCAACGGAGGCTACTGTGCTCTGCTCAAGAACTCCTTGTGCCTGTTTCACCACAGCATCTGCCACTGTGCAGATACTACACATTTTTAGCTGCCATGGTGCTGCTGGAAGCAGAAATGCTGTGACAGTTCACGTGACTGAATGCCTGTCTCCAAGAGAAAAGGAGAATAGAGAACCTGATGTGTGTACACGTGTTTTCATACAGGCTCAATGGATCGTATGAGGCTCTCTCTGGTGGCACCACCACTGAAGGCTTTGAGGACTTCACTGGAGGAATTGCAGAATGGTATGAGCTGCAGAAGGCACCACCCAACCTCTTCAAAATCATTCAGAAAGCACTGGAGAAAGGCTCTCTCCTGGGCTGCTCCATCGATGTGAGTTAATGGGCTTATTGCTGGACACTTGGCTGTTGTACGAGTGGTTGGCTGGAAGGTGGACTTGTGCTCCATCTGCAGGAGGTGCACAGAGGATGTTCTTCTCCTCTGCCTCTTGAAGACCAGTTCTCTGTTCACCCTTATGCCTGGAGAATTTGACCCAAGAGCGTGACACAGGTCAAAGGTTGAACAGAGAATAGGTTGAATCATAGATTTCATTAGTTCCTAAGTAAAAGCTCATTGCCTCACTCTTCCTTTAGACCTAAAGTTTCTGCTGTTTCATAGGTTCACGGTGAAGAACCATATGGGTAGCTCATTAGGGATCCTGATCTAAGTCTTTGTTCTTAAGAAAGACTGTTGGCAGCAGGTCATTGCAGGCTAAGTGGCTTTGGACAGAAAGCTGCTGCTAATGATTCCTCCAGTTGTGCTCATATGTAGCAACCTCAGCCCATCTCACAGCTTGTTTGTTGCATGGATTGTACCAGAAGGTTCCAAAAAAACAACCTGGGGTATGGTCTCCAAGCAGGGAGGCTAGGGCTGTTGCCAGTCACTTAAAAGGCTTTGTCAGAAAACATTTTGCCAAAATCTGAATCTGCACTATAAGTAAAAGAGGAGCTTTGGCTATGCCTACAGCAATTGAGCATCACTTTTAGCCTCAATGAGATGAATTTGAGTATTGTCATGGTAACCAACATACTCAAAGGAGATTAAATTTTCATTATGATTAAAGGGAAGGTAAACTGTTGACAAGAACTCCATTCATAATGCAAACTCAAGTGTTTCTTCCTATTTTTTATGTTAAATCCAAGTCTCAGCAGAGGAAAGCTTCACAGCAGGACAAGTACTTTGTTAATGTCAGCATGTGACTTTACAGGACTTCCCAGGCCTGTTTTATTAGTCTGCATTTATACAAGAATCTGACATCTGGATTTTTGCCCCAGAATGATACAAACCTCTTGTTGGGGGTGGCGGGAAGTAAACTTTGTTGGTGAGTGCTGACACTTTACGTATTGTAAACTGATTATTGGTGACTTTAGTCTTTGAAAAATGCTCTAAAATATTTTCTTGTCTGTCAGAGAAACAGGGAAACACAAGCTAAGCTCCATGGGTCAGTAGTAGGGCAGGAATTGGCCACAGGAATCATGTCTGCTAGATCCCACCCTTTTTTTTTTTTTTTTTTTTTTTTTTTCAAAAAAAGCTTGTTTAAGCATTAAGCTATGCTTGTTTAAAGATCATATGCTTTCTGAAAAGGTAGAAGGAGAATTACAAACATGTTTAATGGAGGTTGAAGTGGCTTTAGAGCAGGATATCAAGCAATCACTACCTAGCAAGAAGCGATTTTTCTCTGCAGTGTTTAAAGGCCAGACTGCATAATTATTGCAATAGTCACAAAAAGGAGAGACAGTGATGTGCCTTCAGGTGTGAGTGGCATTCAAAGTGCAGCCTTCTCCCTTGTTGCTTTGGGTGGCAGGCCTTAGGATGCTGGGGAAGGGAAGGGGAGCCTCCCACTCCACTGTGGAGCTGAAGGAGGTGAAGGAGTGCCCAAGCAAAGCGCTGGGGCTTACTGGATCTGGGTGTGATCCCTGGTGACACCATGGCAGCCTCAAACCGGTTATCCCCTGTGTTCCTGCTGGTTCCTTGACAACATTCTGGATTGCTCTCATTGCTCCTGTGCAGCAGCTGAACCACCCCTGCCACATCCCAGTGAGGTGAAAGCTCCTGTAGAGGCCAGATTTTCACCTCATTGAGTCCCCTGGCACCAGGCATGCTGAGTTTCTTTGCTCTTCCAGATCACCAGTGCGGCCGAAACGGAGGCAGTCACATCCCAGAAGCTGGTGAAGGGACACGCATACTCTGTCACGGGGGCAGAAGAGGTAGGTGCTCTGCCCTGACAGGGTCAAATGCAGCAAGCCCTGAGCATAGTCCTCCCTGGGCTGTAGCAGCAACAGATTTGTCTTCGAAGACACAAATTCTTCAGTCTCACCCTTTTTGCAGAACCAGGTTTTTGAGTCTCTTTCTGAAGAAATACTGAGTTAATCTGTGTGTTTTGGAAAAACACAAACTTGACTTGGAATTTTTGACCATAAAAAATAATATATGTATATTATGTAAAATAATACATACACTCACACACACACACACACACACACACACACACATATATATATATATAAAAAATAATATGTATGTGTATATATTCCCTGCTGATCCCTAGTAAGCAGGGAGGTGGGAAGCTGTCTGCAGAGGGCACACCACCCCCTGGTGGCAATGTGGCCCTCAACACGTCTTTGTAGTGGGCAGCTTTAAATATACAGCAAGGTGAGTGAGACAGGTGCCAAGCAAAAAATAATAATAATAATAATTGAATTATTGTTGTCCCTTAAGTAATAGCAAGCAGTGCCTTTCAGCAGACCACAGTGTTTGAAAGGCAGGTACCTATCCAAGAGCAGGTGACCAGTGAAGTTAAGGTGAGCAAAACCAGAAGAAAGCAGACAGGTCATGGCATCCTTCATATGTGTAAAGGACTTTTGGTCACCTCAGTCTTTATTTGTGAAGTCTCTGAAACAGAGTGAGATGAGGTGAGTCAGCAGCCACGATGCTGCGTGGGGGTGACCGGCATTAACAAGCAGGTAGGTTGGTGTACTTGTACTTGGTCCTCCTCTCACAGCAGCAGCAGTGAAGAGGGAATTTGACCTTAATTCACAAATGGACGTGACTTATGCAAGCTTTTCCTTTGGAGATATTTGCAGGCTTTGTAAGGAGACTTCATCTTGGACACGGGAGCCCCATCCCTGGAATTCTGTGCTCTGCCTATTCTCTGCTGTTTGCTTTGCTTCAAGCTCTAGCGGTGCCCCAGCTCCTGCCTCCAATTGGTGCTGTGTGCTCCCAGAAATAATGGCTGTTCCTATCGAAACTCAAAAAGCTTTGTTTGGCCCGGGCTCTGTGTGCACAGCGATCAGCAGATAACACGCCAGGGCCTCTTCAAAGAGCAAGAAGGTACTGCTGCACTGCGGGGTGCATGAGTGGTCAAAGGGCTTGTGGCTGCTGGCACCAGGGCCACGCTGAGTACCCCATCCCTTGTAATTGATCAGTTCAGGTTGGGGGGGAACATTTCAGTGTGAGCAGGCAGTTTATAGAAAGATGACGATTACTGAGAAATATTCCCTTGCACGTGCTTTTTGCCAGTCTTGTAGTAGCTTTACGTTACCTCTGCTTTAAGTCCTCTAAGAGGTATTTCCTTAGCTGCACAAAATGGATATCTTGGTTGACTTGAGCTTTGATTTGTGCATGCTATAAACCTTCTCTGGACATGCTTGGGTGCTCATTCAAAATCCATTTGACTCAGGACTTAAGTCTGTGGACTAGCTGAGTGTGTGCTTGTGTATATACGTTGTCATGTGTAGCACTGAAATATTTACTTTGCCATGCCCTTTAATTCCTGTTAAAAAGATGGAGGGGAGCACAGTACTGAGTCCCTGGGTAACTCTACATACATTTCTGATCCCCTCAGGTGAACTTCAGAGGAAGTGTACAAAGGCTGATCAGAATCCGAAATCCCTGGGGGGAAGTGGAGTGGACCGGGAAATGGAATGACAAGTGAGTCAGAGGTTTGCATGTTGCCTGTCAGTGTTGGCTTCAGGGACGTGACTCCATTTCTGCTGTCCTCTGTTTTCTCCCTACCTAAAACTCCTCCTAAAGTCACGTCTGGTTTTGATGATCACTTTGAGCTGTTTAAAAGAAGCATCCCACCCACCACTGTATTTCCCACCAGTCCAGCACCCTCTACGCAAATACCTGCTTTCGTGCTAGCTGCAGTGATTTGGTCAGTGATTTCTGCAAGCGTTAGTGTAGTTTCTGCTTCTTTAACAGCCCAAATTCAGTGGTGAACTTTTGAAAACTTGAGAATATGTAATCGTTGTGCCAGATCAGCTACATTAGGATTTATCCTTTACTAATCTATAGCTAAGGTGGGTTTGTCTTTCAGCTGCCCAAACTGGAGTGGCGTTGACCCGGAGGTGCGGGAGCGGCTGACAAGGAGACACGAAGATGGGGAGTTTTGGTAAGTAAGCCTTTTTTCCACACATAGTACCTTCTCCCACCACACTCTCCAAAATGAGTGAGCAAATTCATCCAAAATCTTAGTGCTAAATTGCAGCAGGAGAGGGGGAAGGTGGACAAGGTGGCTGGCTGGAAAAACTGTCCATGCTAAGATGCTCTCTGAGGCATTGCCTCCCACAGGATGGCGTTCAACGACTTCTTGAGGCATTACTCCCGCCTGGAGATCTGCAATTTGACTCCAGATACCCTGGCAAGTGACAGATACAAGAAGTGGAGCTTGCTGAAGCTGGATGGGAACTGGAGGCGAGGAGCTACTGCAGGGGGCTGCAGGAATTACCCAAGTAAGAGTGCGGCATCACTGCTCTCCTGGAGAAACGCTTGCTCACCTGCTTGTTCTTGTTCTGGGAGCTTCAGCCTCCAGGTGGTTGTTCTCCCAGTGCAAAGGGCTGGGTAAAGCCATGGTCCTGGTGAAGTAGTGAGAGACCTTTCTGGATCTGACCTGGTGCTGGCTTTATGGCACGGTCAGCCCTGCATGCCTGACATATCCCTCCCACCCTGTTGCTGCAAATTCGTGTCCTTAGTGTTCACTAGTTCGGGGCATACTGTGGATGTGGCTGTGAGGTAGTGGGGACTGATGTCCAAAAAGTGTAAGTTCATGGAAGACAACTCCCTGATAAGGGTTTAGCTGTGGTTGCAAGGCTGGGAGGAGAGTGTTAGAGCTTGATTTGGAAGTCAGAGCTGCATCTGTCCTAGCTGGCATCTTTGAAAGTGGCCGTGCTGATAAACAAGGCTCTGAGCAGTTTGCATAAATCCACTTCGCAGACACTTTCTGGACGAATCCACAGTATTTAATCAAGCTGGAGGAAGAAGATGAGGATCCTGATGATCCTGAGAGGGGCTGCACTTTCCTCATTGGCCTGATTCAGAAGCATCGGAGGAAGCAGAGGAAGATGGGAGAGGACATGCACACTATCGGCTTTGCAATTTATGAGGCAAGTAAGGCACACGGGGAGGAAAAGGAAAAAAAAAATGGGTGTTTGACCCAAACTCAGCAGGGCTGAGTCAGACACCAGCAGACGTGAGGAAAATTCCACTTATATGTTTAGAAAATTAACCTCTACCAAAATACTGCTCAAGCACAGGGACAGGAACCCAGAGAGTATGGAATCTGTGTTCTTGGAGATATTCAAATCTAGCCTGGCCACAGTCCAGCCCCATCTAACATCAGTATTGGCCTTGATTTGAGTAGGGGTTTGAACTAGATGATACACAGAGACCCCTTCCCACCTATTATTCTCTGCTTCTAGATGGAGGAGCAGAAAAATTATTTAAAAAAAAAAAAAAAAAGAGTAAAGTACAGAAATACAGTTTGAGCTTCATTTATCAGGCTGTGGTAAAGAGAGTCTGAAGAAGAGCAGTTGTAATAGGGATGTGACGCTAGCTGGGGCACCTGCATAGCTTGGGAAGTGTGAACCCAACAGCAGAACCAGCCAAAATACCTGCAAAACCCTTTCTGCTGAATAAAGGTTCAGCGATGTGTCTGTGGTAGCTCCTTAACCAGGACATTTTGTTCAGAAATACAAAGCAGTACTTAACCTGCCACTGGAAGTAGGAATAATGGTCTTGCCTGGGGTTTGCTCTGTAGCTGTAGGTGATGTGTGTAATAGCTTGCTTTCTTAGTATCCCAGCTTAGGAAAAGGTTTGCCAAAGAATCTAGTACCTCTAGGCAAATAAGGTTTAATGCAGAAATAGGTTCCCTGACCCTGTAAGAAAGCAGAAAACTGCAAAGAAATACAGGGGCTCAGTACTCACCTTCAATCTCAAGCTCTTTTTTTTTTTTTTTTCCTTGTGTGGATGTAGCTGGTAACCAGCAATGAAAAGCAGTAGCCCTGGAGCTGCTGTTCAATACACAGCTAACACAATTCCTTTCTCCTTGCAGGTGCCCCCAGAGGTACGTAGTGTGCATTGGTGTTCAAGGTGCGGAGTTGGGGCTGAATGGCTTGTGGGAAGAAACAGTTAAGAGGATCCTCCTTCACTGAAGGACCATATTGACTATGCAGAGCCTAAAGTTAGTGCTCTTTTATTCTGGTGGTGGGCTTGAGCCCACATTGCATTTTCAAAATGTCCTGGGTTGAGGTGAGAGCTCTCTGTACAGCAGAAACTCACAAAAGCTGCTTTTTCATGGGTTTTCTCCCAGCCCAGACCCACACTTGCTCCTGGTTTGCACAGAGTTCATGCCTGACACAAAATTAATGTTCCACAGAGGTGTTTATTCTCATTTCCCTAAGCACTGTCTTCTTTTCTCTTAGGTTGTACCTTCAGGTGGTTATTAGCATGCCCCAGAGATCAGAGAGGGGTGGTATAGCTGTGCAATACGAGGCAGAGCTGTAGACACCTCTGAGCCATTGCTCCTCAAGAGAATGAATAAGGTTGAGCAAAATGGCAGGGTGACCTTAGGGCATGGCTTGCTGCACCTGTGTGGGTGCACACAAATCCCTCTTGAGGCACAGGAACAGCATGTGGCATAAGTGGCTGCTATGTAAAACATGGTTTCACCAGAAAGGAAATGCTGTGCCTTTGAATGCTTCAGAAGTATTGTCAGCTCTTCAACTCTTAACATAGTGGTCCAAAAACCTGATTTGCATTTAAAAATAATAATAATAATAATAAAAAAATAAAAATAAAATAATATATATATATATAAAAAAAAAAAACACTACAGTCCCTTGACTCTCCCAGCATCACCACAAACAGGTCTGAGGGGTTTTGCATGCTTTGCATCTGGGCAGAGGGGAGGGGGAGGTTTCTGGGCAGTGCACATTGCTAGTGTTTATTTCTAGATCTGAGACAGCCAGACATTAAAACCCTGTGTATTCTGCATGTCACACTCCAAATACGCTTTTACAATATGCAATATTGATTTTATTCTCCGAGCCCTGCATAACTGGGCTCTCTGCCAGAAGGCAGCCTGACTTTGCAGGTGGAGCAGAGCTGCGGTACCCTGGTGGCACCAGCTCTGGGGCTCGGAGAGACATCAGCCATAAGACATCCAACCTTCAAGATGTGCTGTGGAAGAGTTTGCCAAATGTCTTCACAATCTCCAAATAAAAGCATGGCCTGAATGAGATGATCTATGAAGTAGTTTGCACCCACAGCTCAGGAGTGTTGTGGTGTGAGACACCCACCCTCTTCCTCTTTTCTCTTTCACTTTGGAGGAATGGACATATTTCTTTTCAGACCTAGCTAACTGTCATCTGATTTTATTTGTCATTTATAAATGCAAATACATGCAAACTGTGGGTTTTCTGTTTCTTTGCTTTTCATAAGTTTTCTGGCCAGACAAATATTCATCTGAGCAAAAACTTTTTCCTGACGAACAAAGCAAGAGAAAAATCCAATACCTTTATCAACCTCCGAGAAGTGCTGAACAGGTTCAAGCTCCCTGCAGGAGAATATATCATTGTGCCATCTACCTTCGAACCCAACAAAAATGGAGACTTCTGCCTCCGAGTCTTCTCTGAAAAAAATGCAAACTCAAAGTATGTAGCTTTTTACTTTGGATTATTTACTAGGAATGGGATTTTTTTGTGTGTGCGTGGTAATTCTTGTCTGGGCAGATGCTTTTAGTCGTTGGACTGTAGCCAGCTGGGTCCCAGAGCACAGGTTACAAACAAAAGTGCCCCAGGGAGAGGGAGCAACACGTGTGCTTTCTGTTGTTCGTGAGCACACTGACAACAAGAAACAGCTCACACCTTTGAAATCATGCTGGAAAAAAAAAATCAAATTAATTGCTCAGTCAGATGCTATCTTTGATGACGCTAAACTGGGTTTCAGTAGGGCTGGTTCAAAGCACACCGTTAGCTGTAGTTGTGTCTTGTCCTATAGAGCATGTGGGCTGAGGCCCTGGGAAGTAGTATGGGATCTTCCATAGCAACTTCCCAGCAAGCACAAATCTTTCTACTGTTCTGTAATCTCGCCTTGCATGGTTGCTGTAGCAGTGAAAAAAATGGGATGCCAGCTGTGTGTCTGTGGTTCATCACTCCAGCTTTGAATATGCACTGTTATTACCATAATTAAAATAATTTAAATATTGGAGCAAAGGTATCAGAAAATTGATTTTTTTGTTTGTTTGTTTTAAATATCAATTTCTTTATCTTTCTAGGGTTATAGATGATGAAATTGAGGCCAATTTTGAAGAGGTATATCTTATATATTTTAAACATTTAATGTTAAGCTATCTTTGCCATAAATAAATGGGTATGGACTGTCCTATTCCCTGCACAGCTCAGTCAGGTGACATTTTTTTTCAGGCATTTTCAAGAACTGTTACCCCACTTTGGAAACAAATCTTTGGATATGCATAGTTGAATGTCCAAAAAAAAGAGAGTCACAAGCAATAATGGAAACAAATGTTGTCCCTGTTTCAGTGGTGGTGAACTTGGACCTTCCAGTTGCCCAGGATCAGGTGCTGTCTGCAGACATAACTGAGGCCATAGGAAATTCCCTTTGCTCTCAGGGAATCTGGAAGCACGGGCCTTTAGCCTTAGGTGTGCTTTTGCATGGGATTTTATTTTCATTAATAGGAATTGGATCACTGTTTTTTCAGTCTTGCCAGGGCTGAGAATGTCTTGCCTAGTAATGTGTCTCTGTATGTCTGTAGGATTTCTTTTTTTAATGAGAGCTTAAATTTTGCAATCTTTTCTTAGAATGAGGACAGCTAGTCCAACAGTAGTAGCAGCAACAGTAAAGTTCTGTATTTGGTTGTATTTTTTATTTTTTTTTTATTTTTTGTGAAAGCCATTGCAAAAGTTCTTAGTTCTTGCAGTGTTTGCAACACGAACGTTCTGAAGAACCCTGAAAAAAGAATTGATTAAAATCAAAGTAAATGCACTCCATACCTTCAACTTTGCCATTTAAATTGTGTTTTACTGGGGGCAAGGAAATGCGTCAAGTCCTTCTCAGGCAGAAAAGTTCCTCCTTTTCATATTCTGCGTTTGTCTCTCTCTTCTAGACTGAGATCAGTGAGGATGACATTGAACCTAACTTCAAAAAGCTTTTTGGACAGCTAGCAGGAAGTGTGAGTATTTTGTTATGACTTACTGGTGGCACAGCTGAGTGGGTAAGAGGAGCAGCTCTCAGCCACTTCAGGGCAAGTGGGGTCCAAATTGTCCAGTGCACGTGGTGCAGGGGGGTTTCATAGGAGGTAAAGTTAGACCCACATTACTGACACAAAGTCCAAGAGTTGTTAATCTCAACCAGCAAACCCAAAGATGTGGGGTGCTTATGAGTTGGTGTCCACAGCTCCTCGTGAAGGCTTCTTTTCTTCTTTTCCACAGGATGCGGAGATCTCCGCCTTCGAGCTGCGCAGTATCTTGAATAAAATCATGGCTAAACGTAAGTACCTTGCTCCAGCAGTGACTTCAGCTGGATACCAGTAGGTCCCTGCTGTGGCCATGAGAGCACCACGTGAGCAGATTGTCTGTCTGTATGGCCAGGGCCACACATTCTGCTCCTTCAGGGGGTTGCAGAGAAATTTGGACTGTGCCTGGGCTGTTGCACAGGTTGCACTTCAGTGAGGTGTGTTTGGGCAGCTGGTGCATATGGGTGCCTTTTATCCCAGTGCCTGCCACAGGGAATTGACTGCCAGCAAGATGGACTGATTAAGTGATGGGACTTGGTAGGTCAAGCTGATAGTTGGACCTGAGGATCTTGAAGGTCTTTTCCTACCTAGATGATTCTATGATTAGAGCTTGATAATAATCAAGGGATGCTATTGCTGGTACTTGGTATTGAATCATGCAGGATTCAAACCAGACATGAAACATTGCGTGGTAAGTTGGCACTCAGGTTACCGGACAAACCAGCTGATGCCATCTCTACATCCTAGCAGAATCCTGCCGAGAGCACTGTGGAGTGATGGCCACAAGGGCACCTCCTGCTGCTAGTGCCTCTGACTGTAGTTAGCATCCCAGTTTGTGTAGTTGCAGAGTCCATCTATGCCTCTGCATAAAGGGGAGGGGAAAAAAATGGGAAGAAAGAAGAAACAATAATCCTGTCTCTTGCTCTTTCTTTACAGGCCAAGATATTAAATCTGATGGCTTTAGTATCGAGACATGCAAAATAATGGTTGACATGTTAGATGTATCCTTTAAGGCTGTTCCTAGATGCTGTTTTTCTGCCTGAAGTAGGTGAGCTGCTGCCTTTGCAGCAGCAGGTCCACACTAATAATCGGTACCTCCTGAGTCAACAAAGCTATTTTTCCCCTGGATCCCCTGAATAAAAATGGTAGCCCTTTGTTTTAGCTGCTGACCATCACAAGTGAATCCTTTTGGGTGGTGGGGAAAGCCCATTTCCAGAGAGGGCCATCTGCTTTGAAGCCTTCCTGGCTGTTGCATGTTATGGTTTATCTGGTGACAGAGTTTGTGCTGGGAAAAGGCACTGGCTTTCAGCGTGGTGTGAATAGCCTTGGCTGATAGTTTGAACATGCACTTAACTGCTTTTTTATCTGGCTGGGGTTGGTAGGGGCATTATAACATCAAAAGGACCTGGCAAATAGAAAATGAGGCAAACAAATACCAGGAGCCAGAGACTATGCTGGCTTTTAGGAGCTTCTACATCTAAGAATAAGTGCAGAAGTGCAGGATGAACATCTCAAGCCTAAGAATAGTTGTGTCCAGCTTCTCTGCGCAGTGGGAGTTGAACTGTGTGCTCAGGAGAAAAAAAGGAAAATTACCAAAACAAAATGATGCCCTGCTATAATTTAGTGTAAAATACAGTAGTCAGTAGGGACTCTTTAGTGGTTTTAGGGAGAGAATCAATGAGTGCCCAAGTTCTTTTGTTAGCTGTTTGTGCAAGAAATCTCAAAATAGAAGGCTTGATTGTGGCTTTTCCTTTTTACAATCCAGACTTACACATCATGCACCTACAACTGCAGATGTTGACCAACTATGCAGAGCAAAATGGCATCATCTCTGCTGCTTTATACGTGTATTGAAAAGATAGAAAATTGCCAGAGGAGGAGCAGGAAGGGCTTTTGAACTGATCATAGTTTAAATGAATTAGTCACCTTGTTGATTTAGAAGACTAGAAGCATTGGAGAACAGCTGTGTAGTTACAGGATGAGCTTGTTCAAACAGAGCAAACAAACAAAAAATGTACACTTCAGAGAGGACTTGAATTCTTTTCTTAATTGCAGTTTTTTTTTTTAAATTAAGTCATGTGTGTCTGTGTAAATAAACCCAGCACAGAGAGGGAAAATCCTTTTCCTTCCTTGAGATTACCTTGACTCAAACAAGAATGATGGGAGTGGAAAATTGGGACTGAAGGAGTTCCACACACTCTGGACAAAGATTCAGAAATATCAGGTAAGACACAACTTTCTGGGGCGTACATACAATAAAATGTATAGGTGGTTATAGATTGCTTTGTCTCGTCCAATATATAGGTATTAGAGAGTTTAACTGTGAGTTTCTGTATGCTGCACCTTTGTGTATGGTCACTGCAAGCTGTGTTTTACTCAATCAAAGAGTCAGTAAATGTCTTTCAGTCTGAGAGAGACGAAGCCTCTCCCCTGCTAGTGATGTTAGTTTCAGAGGACCTGGGCAGAACTGAAAAGGGAACAAGAACAGCAGTTAAATGTAATAGTAAACCCAGAGTTATTTAACTCCCACATCAGTCCTACTAATTGACCAAGTCGATTACCTAGCAAAACCAAAAGTGCAACCAAAAACCCCCCAGAGTCCACCACAACATAAAGCAGTAGGAAATAAAAATTGAGTTTTCTTGGGGTGTTTCGCTTGGTAGCCCGCTGTCTGCTTGAGGCCAGAAGTTGGGTGGCAGTCACAGCTCCCAAGGCAGGGACCCTGTTGGGTAGGTTCACAACTCACCTCCCACCATGCATCGTGTGCCGTCAGTCCCCAGGGCTTTAGCCTTCAGTGCCCATGGCTATGTCAGCTTTGCCTTCAGACCTCTGACTAAAGCGAGAACACGTTCTGAATTGTTGACAACATTTGACTTTGCATTTTGTGTCCTGCAGAAAATTTACAGGGAAATTGATGTGGATAGATCTGGTACCATGAATTCGTATGAGATGAGGAGAGCGCTGGAAGCAGCAGGTATTTGTATTCGTGGAATCATGGAATGGATCGGGTTGGAGGGGACCGTAACAATCATGTTGTTATCCATATAACCATACTGCTGTGTCTCTTCACAGTTTTCATCAGTTTCAAGCTGCGTTGACAAATGCTCACTGGTCTCATATCAATTGTGAGCTGTAAAATCTTGTGTTCTCAGACCTAAAGGCCTTCATTTAGTCTAGATGCTTAGCCAGGGATACTGTGATCTAGGGAGTGGAAGTGGCTAGGGGTGATGCTCACAGAGCTGGAAGAGTCAGTTTCCCACTGCAAATGGGGGAGCACACACCACAGGAAGAGCATACATGACACGGTCACAGTGCATATTGCTTCAAGTGCAGAAGAGGTTGTTGGCAGTTTCCAAAATGGAGTAGATACTCTCCAGAATTTGAGAGTTTAACCCAGAGTAGCTCACTGAATTTCTGGCAGTGTATAAAAGTTTATTTTTTTTTATTATTTTTTCTTGGTTGTTTTCCTTTGTTTTGTTTTAAATCCTTGTTCATTGCATTTTAGGGTTCAAGTTGAACTGCCAGTTACATCAAATCATCGTGGCTCGTTTTGCTGACGAAGATCTCATCATTGACTTTGATAACTTTGTCCGGTGTTTGATTCGTCTGGAAACCTTGTTCAGTGCGTACAGGTTTAATAACTAAACAGACTTTGTTGCTTTGCATTTTCAAGTCCAGGCAATTTTATGCAGCAAGGTTTGGACTGGAACCAAGGCAGCTTCAAAGCTGAGATACAAGTCCTGCAGCCCATCCCACATGCTATTTCTAGAACTGGGCATCAGTGTTTTAGGCCAGGCTGCAGAATCAGGGCCAGTCTTCCATGCACACAACTAAATGCTGATTTAAAAATATAAATATGCTTCTTAACAGCTTTATATTGACAAATAGTGCTAATATTATAGACTGAACGATGAAAAATGTTCAGTCTCCTTTTTTGCCTGTTTGGCAGGGAGTTCACGTACACTGTCTTGCAGTTGTAATACTTCTGTCTGAAGTGAGATGACTTAGTGGCCTTCTCAGGCTTGGGTTGTAGACTGTTGTCATAAACTTGTAATCTGGGGAAAAAATTTTCACAGGGAAAATCTTTCCAGTTATTGTTCCTGTATTCATTCTTGTCTGTCATCTCTCTCTACTACCACAGAAATGTTTAGAAAATTGGATACTGAGAAAACTGGAACAATAGAACTGAACCTTGTGACTGTAAGTTCATTTAGCTCTAAAATGTTCTTCTCTTATTTTTGTGGTGGGGATTAACAGTAGAGACTATTTTGCTCTATTCTGACTAGTTACGGTTGGTTATGTGTTCAAATGTATGATGGATTTATATAGCTTGTGTATTTATGAGCAGCCTGAAGAAATATTAGCCTTTTTAAAACCGTACCTACATCACATCGTATTCAGGACGGGTTATTTTAACCAGAAGTCACTCATGACTTACTGGAAGTAATTTTGGCTGAAACTTACACACTTCTCTTCCTTGCCTTTTCTGTCAGTAACACAGTAAAAATGTAGGCACGATAGTGATTCATGGTATTGACCACATATACTTTCTTCACCATGTGTGACCTGCAGAGGACTGTGCTGGAAGAAAACTTCCCTCCTGCATGCGTTTGACTTGCTTATTACCTGAACCTAACTTATTTCTGGACCCAAATGAGGAATGTGCACATCATTCCAAAATTCCTCTGCCTTAACTGAGATATATAATCAAATCATTCAGGCAATATCCTAAAATTACTGCTGCGATAATACTTACTGTTAGGTCAGTTTGGCTGAACAGGGTTCTTCTAGTGCTTAGGCAGGAAAAAAAAGTGTGAGGCCCCTGGAACTGAGGTTGGGCAACATAGGAGGACTACAGAGATTCTGATTGCCATTGTAGGGAGAAAATTTGTGTGGCCAAAGTTCAATTAGTTGAAGCTGGCCAATTCTATGAGGGTCAATAAAAATGGTGAGTTTTAAATATGTTAACAGCAAAAGGAGGACCAGAGATAACATTAGTTCGTTACTTGATGTGGATGCTCACCTCACAGGTAGGGCATAGCAAAGCAGAGAAGTTTAATACCTTCTTTGCCTCTGTTGTCTTCAACACTGATGATAGACTGTGGGATCCCTGAGCTAGAGGACTATGACTGTGGTAACAATAAAACTCCCAACCAACCCCAAACTTGTGCAAGATTTTGCTGCTCCAGCTGGATGCGTATGAGCTTGTCATTGGTCACAGCCAACGTGGGTTCCCTAAGGGAAACTCCTATTTAACAAACTTAATTTCCAAGATCACCCATCTTGGCATACAGCCAGATAAACACATACATAATACACCAGGTAAACAAGTGGCTGATGTGATGGGTTGGGCTCAAAGCGTTACAGTAAATGGGGTTACACTAGGCTGGTAGCCCGTCACTAGTGGGGTTCTGTGGGACTAGAGGAGAGGAGACCTCATCGTGGCCAACAGCTTCCTCAGGAGGGTGAGCAGAAGGGCAGGCACTCTTCTTAATGATGACAGTATGAAGCTATGGCAGGGGAGGCTCAGGCTGGATGTTATGAAAAGGTTCTTCACTGAAAGGGTGGTTGGGCACTGGAGCAGGATCCCCAGGGAGCCTGCCAGAGTTCAAGAAGTGTATCTATGATTCTCTGACTTAAGACTTTCTTCATCATTTAGAGGTGGAAACATGCACACTTGCTACAATTTTTTGTTTTGCTTTTTAACTCAACTTCAGCTAATTTTCCTCTCTCATAGTGGCTGTGCTTCACTGTCATTTGAGCTACTGCCATCAGCCCAAGATGCTTCAAAAAGATCAGTCGAGGATAATCAAGCGACGTACAACACAAAAAAAAATATCCTAAAGTGAATGTGCCTTAACTTACAAATAGGAATTTTGCATATTTGCATTAGAAGGAAGAAAGGGCTAGTGCAACAGCAGAGGAATCTGCAACCTCATTTTATAGGCTTAACAGTCTTTACTTGCTACTGTATATCCTCTGTACAGCTTTACTCCAGTATAAATTCTCAGTGTACCTTTTGAAAATATTGCTTTGCTAATATCTTTAAGATGTTTTACATGAATTCTGGAAGAAAGCTCAGCCCAATAGGCTGGTGGAGTAAGTGCTTTTTGCACAGCAGCACCATGAGGTCCCACCTATCTGACAGTAGAAAAGGGATGGTGTTGCATTATCTCAGCACACAGATGGTAGGACAATATCTGGATTCTCTAGCATTATTTGGGTTAAATATTCTTTGAAGGATTTGACTAACAAGTACACATTTTAACAAACTGAAGACAAGTCTTTGCATCCTGACCCTTTATGTCCCTGTAGCAGGAGGCTGTTGGCAACCAGACTCTTGCACGATAAAGCACGCGCTCTCAGGTTTTGAGTTCCTGTATCTTATTTATCTTATTCTGAAATACAAGGAAGTACTTAAATAAAAAGATAATAGTGGAAATAAGGTTTGCAAGACCGTTATTCCTTCTGAAAAATAAGCGTTTTCCTTAGAGGTTTACAGAGCATGTGCAGAGCTTCAGTTGTCCGGGACAGTAAGTTTCCTTTTAAGAGGGAAAAACAGCATTCCAGAGTTGATGAGGCACTAACAGACACTGAATGTGTATCAGTTAATGCAGTGTTAGCCTGACACTTGATCAATGCACAAAAGGTCAATGCTCAAAAAAAAACACTTCCAAGAAAGATTATCACTCATATATACCCCATTCCTGACCTATTAAAATTATGAAGAGTTCTCACTACAGATGATGTAATTTCATCCACTTGAGGGACACAGTTTCAGAAAGTAGTAAAGGCTTACCTATTGAGAAAACACAAGCCTGACGGTAAATTCCTTACCTTTAAGGAAAGATTTCATCTTCTGTATTAAATAATATTCATTACCAAACAGTTATTTTCATTACCAAACAGTTACTTCTGAATAGATAGCGATAAACATTTTTTATTTTGCATTTAGAAAATACTTGTACCATGTTTTTGTTTTGTTTTTCTTAAATAAAAGAAGAAGGTCCTTTAGAAGCTAAGGTTAATGATGGTTATATGCAAGTATCAGCTATGGCTTCATTTTAAATGAAGAAAGATTGTTTTAATGAATAGGAGAGCAGGGGTTCAATTTAATACAGAAAGTCGTCAAATGTTAGCATAATGTAGAACAGCAGTATGACATTGTTATCAGCTTCAGATGGTCTAATAAAAACTTGACCGGAAAACACACAGTTAAAGTTTAAGAGGAGTCAAAAGTTTAATGGTATCACAGTAAAATAAAAAAAAGTAAGTTGTCAAGGACTACAGAAAACTTCTACATTTAGTTTTAAAAGTAAAAAAAGTAATAAATACATGAGTCTCTGTAAAAAGAGGAATCTAAAACTACATTGTTATAACAATATCTTGAATACAGGGAATTACTAAGATACTACAGCATTTTAAAAGTTATTGCTTAATGGATAGGTCATGTTTTTCACTATTCAGATGCACTTCAATCTTAGCTTCTTTAGCAAATGTTCTGCTTCCAGCAATAAGCATTTGGGTGCTGTGCACGTACTTTCATTTCTCCCATCTGGAAAAAAGCCTCAGGATAGATTTGGACAAAGCTGGTTGTCTGTTTTATGACGTTTCCTCCAACAGTAAACTGAAAGGATCCTTGTATTTAATGCAGAAAAATGTGAAATTCTTTTCTGCCATGTTTGAAGGAATCAGAGTGGGTACTTGAACATTAGGTTTGCTTAGGCCAAAGGCAGAAGAATTTCATTTGCTTGTAAAAGCATTATTTCAGCTTGTAGAATGCCCTCATCCATTTGCTAATGTATCAATCCTTCATTTGTTTTCCAAGCACATTCTTCATAGCTTTCAAATTACATTGTCATTGAAATAAGTCTCATGATACTGGAGCCAACACAAAATGAATTTTTTCTTTGTAAGTCATCCATGATTAGTACTTCAAGAATCTGGCTTCTGTACTATTTCATGCCAAGCTTCTTTGTCTAGGCTTAATCCTCGGATACAGCTGAGGGTAAAACAGAAATGAGATAAAATTTTAGTGCTTAAAAAGGTTATTTTTTTTAAACCTCTCTTTTGGCGATACACTTCTATAATATAATCTTTAGTGGCAAAAGCATACTTATAAAAAACACCCAGAGCACTTAATGAAAGTAAATTCAGCGTTCTTGGGCAAGCATGAGAAATACTTACCCTGTCAGTACAAATGAAGGCACTGAAAAGTACATACACGTCAGAGCCTTCCTCTGCACAGATGGGTGGCCTAGGAAAAGTCTGTGGCTTTGTAAGGTAAGAGACTTTTGTGTTCAATCAACTATGGGACTTCTTCCTGCTCTATAAATGGAAATAGGTATTAAAGTGTTTTGTTTTCTCTCTCAGTGCGTATCAGTTTCTACAGTGCTATAGCTTTGGGCAAGCTGGACACACCTGTCTGCATACAGCCCCTGGAAATGTAGACACCATGCTTTAGTGGGTGGCCAGTTGAATTCACTTTGCTGCCTGGCTGTAAATCACTATCTGCCACGCTGTGGCCCTTGAGCTGTGTGCCATTTACACGTTCTGGCTGCACACACAGAGGTATGGAGGCTGCCCCAGCTTCAGCTGCAGCATGGTGATAGATGGAAGATGTCTTGACACGGCACACGGCCGGCAGCATCAGGTATGGGGAAGCTCTTACATCTCAGTTGCAAAGGGCTTTGGGAACAATTCCTGCTCTGTAAAGCATAGCTACTGGCATACAAAAATAGAAGGACGAGCTTCATACAGTTAGGAAGGATGCATCCTCCATGCTTTAAGTTGTGGTAAGTGTCTACATTACATCTTGCTGCTTTTCACGTAAAGTTCTCCTTAAAGATACCCCCTTCCCTATACAACCAGAATCCAGCTTTCTTCTTTCTCCTAGTCAGCTACTGATGATTAATAGAAGACCAACAACTTCACCCAGCGAAGACTTATCTCAGCCAGTTCAGAGACCGACTTCAGAGATGGAGTCAGTAAGTTACAGTAGCATAACACCCAACAGTCTTCAAAAGATTTCATTTAGTATTGAAAATCCAGTACTTTGACAGTATTTTCCTATTTGCATTTAGTTTTAGAGCTCTTGTGTATGTCTTTTGACATACAGTAAAAATATTATTTAGGACAAAACCCAGACTATGATCTGTATTGGACAATCTGATTACTTTTTCAACACTAGAGAAAAGATAACCATAGAATTTTGCAGTGCGTTTCTTTTAAATCTCTCTGTGAAACTATCTCACAGCACAAGATGCACCCTGAATACAGACAGGGGTGGACTCAAAACTCATTCTTAATACAAGTGGCAGTGCTGAAGGTCCTTTGTGCCCATGTATCACTTCTGAAATGTGAGGAAACCCGTTTCGCATACTCAACCAAACCTTATGCACACACCATATTCAGATAAAAAGTTCTTTTTTTCCTGAGATGGAGAGACAAGGTTAGTATTACAGTCTGATATGGGTAACAGGGTCATGATACATGTCCTTTTATGCACCTCTTAATATAATCTGTTAGGTTTCTAAATGAAGGGTGTTAATCTACTCTCCCAAGGTATTCATCTCCTTCCACTGAATAAATGGAGAACTTCAACTCCTGTCTTTGAACTTTAGAAAGAGCACCTAACCTAGATGCATGAGAAGAATCCAGTGAATACTCCATATAGTGCTTTTTCTTTTTATGACTCCAGAAATGCCAAGCACTCACCCCAAGCAGGTTGCGGGGAACATAGCCTTCCTTGTCATTCAGCCGTGCCCACCACCACTCAATTTCATCTTCATCTTCCCGGCGCAGGATTGTCATGCAGTCTCCCTCTTTCATTGAGAGCTCATCATCGTTCTGAGCCTCATAATCCCACAGTCCATAAATCACTCCTTTGTTCATTATTCCCATTTTCTCCTGGACTCCTGCAAAATGTTAAAAACAAAACAAGACAGTTGGAAAGACTGCTGTACTGTTATTGTCTTGAGAGCACTTGCCTGTGCTCTTAGTTCATCAGTCATCTCTTTCTGTCAGAAACAGCAATACTTGCATATTCTGACCACCATTTTCATTTTGCTTCTTGAGTGTCATTTTCTGCCAGCGTCACTTTTATTTTTGAACTTTAAAACAAGTTGCATCTCAGACCTATGCCAGAAAGATCTGCCTGCTTTCGGTTAAGTCAAACACTTATCTCACCAGTTCTTTTCTGCCACTATTTTGGCAGAAACACAGGTTTTCTGACATCAGAAACACAAGCCTGTTAAATTGCTGCTAGACCAAGGTATTTGAGAGTTACGTGCATGCCCACCACAGGTGTTTTTTAGTATTTTCTCATTTTCCAGCTGTAGACAAAGGTGAAAAATTATTCTCTGTACACACTCAGCAGCTTATAAGCAGAACATAGAAAAAGGTATTTTAATCAGCTGTTACATAAAATCCTTTTAGCTCATTATTCCATTTTAAAATAGTGAATCAATCCTGTGGGTTTTTGTTTGTTTGGTATTGACAGGAGCAAAGTACATTGTACATAGTATCACAAAACGTCATTTCCCTTTGTCTCATTTACTTAATACAACCTTTTGTACAGATTCTTGCTGACGTCTGATAAAGAAAGTATCTGTTCAATTGAAAGTTGTTCATTTCTGCTAATACTAGCTAATCATGTAAAATTAAATCACTTCCACTTTATGCTCAGTTCTGCTCAAAGAAACATTTCCCTTGCTTTGTATCTGACACAACTAAAGGTTTGGCAGAAGCATGTGTAAGGCAGGGCTGAGCACTGAACATCAAAGCATATGAAAAAAATTCACAGATGGAGTCTTCTGAAGAAGAGTTTTAAAAGTTGTACCAGGGTAGCAATGCAAACATGCTCTTAAAGACAGTACAGGTACTGAATCTTAAAAAACAAAAATTACATAGATAAACAGTATCCAAGTTGTCATGTAATAAATGACAAAGAACTAGCAGTTTTATTTATATCTATCTGTACTTGATGATATTCAGAAGTGTATTCTTTACAACAAAAAGTGATTAGGTGTATCAGTGAAGCATACCAACGTTTCTCCATTTACTGGCAAGTTTAGAGGGCCAGGTTTTAATGCAGCATCTGTTCTTGAAGCAGATACCCATCCCCAAACTTCCTTTATAGCACCAGATTTAGCCAGCATATGAATTTCTTACCATACCTATAGGCAACCAGAAACAGTCTTCACAATAGGATTAAGTCCTAATATAACAATATGGGAATTTGACACTTCAAGAGCCAAAGCATTAACAAATATCTTAGATTTAGTGGTTTCAGTCTGGAAAAGCTATCAGTGAGGCAAAGCCTCAGGTTCCTTTGAGGACCCGCTGAAAAGTACCTCATAATAAAAAGAACAAAATAAATATTAAAAAAAAAAAAAAAAAACCACAACCAACTGTAATGTGAGATTGCCAGATGGTATGAACAAAAAACTCCAGACAAAAAGAATGTGCTTTTTCATGCTATATATTATAAAGCCATGGATCACCTTCCCACAGAATGTTGTGAGCTCTTAACCTGAATTTGAGAATTAGAAAAATTCACAAAAGTATCTCAAGGCCTACTGAACACAAAGACACTATCTCTTAACTCCTGTCAGAGTTAAAACCACTATGAAATATTTTTTAAGTGTTATGATTTTTAATTTAGTCCTGTAACCTTCCTTGGGCATTTACTGTTGATGAGTACCCACTGGAATCTGGATACATAGTTACTGTATTTCTGTTTAACACACAGATTTTGCTGCTAGTTAGAAAAGCTTCTTCCTTTCATAGGGAAAACTGTGTATTTGGCACCAAGCCATGTGAGGACAGCTTGGGCTGTTTTGAAATACACTGTCTGAGCAGCTTACACAAACTCAGACTTCTTATGTTACACAAAACCAAAAATCTGGTATTTTCACTGCTGTTACTCTAATCTCTTACCTACAGATGATACTCTAGCTGCTGAGTGACAAGGTGGGGGGAGGACACAAGAACTACATACAAAACACAGAGAAAAGTAATCTAAAACCTCACTGACTCATCATCATGCTCATTCACTCTCTCCAATAAAAAGGAGTTTCCCCGTAATCTTGAATAAAACAAATTCAATATGGGATTATTTTTTTTAATGTAAGAAAAGAAAAACAGCAGAAAGCCAAATTCAGTGCTTATTATCCTCAATTTAGGCAGAAATTTGGCAATACTTTTCCTGGTTCTAAAGTTCACCTTCGGAAATACTTCTCATTTAAAATACAATAAGGCAGCACATACGATCTGCCTAGCAAGTGATCTATACCACTATTGTTTTGTATGTAAAAGTACTTACATGCTAGAGTTCACCTAACCATTATCTCCTATTAATGTATTTGTTGATGCACATACTTAACCCCTTTCAAGGTTGTATTAAAATAGGAGAATGTTGTTACTCAGATGTTCTTCACAGGCCCGATGTTATGAAGCTAGTCTCAGTGGGCCTCATTCTGTCACAGTTAGATGGCCAAAACCTCTCTTTCCCAGAGGAATTTGAGGCACGGGCACACAACCTAAGTATATGCAACTTACCACTTCTCATCCGAAAACATACCAAGAGGTGCCAAGTCCCTGACAAGCTTCAGTACTCAGCTGTCATCAACATACCATATAAGAACTGGGAGCACTGCGTGTAGCCCTCCTCCATTTCCTCACACTTGTCTGCAGCTGTCTGCATGTCGCTGTAGGTCATAGCAAATACAGCTGCACCCGACTCCACCAGGAACTTGCACACCTGCACGTTATTGCAAGATGCTGCGCAGTGTAATGGGGTCCTGCAAGCCAAGAAGAAAAAGATGACACAATTACTTTTATTGCTCGTAGTAGTGTTTACAGGCTCCCTTGGGCAAACCACCCTCACGTGTGACCTCCAGCAACTGGTACTCTACCACTGAAAGCTTCCTACCCAAACTACTTAAACCAGGATTGTCAAGAGCAATTGCTTTTCACAGTTAACAGGGGTTATTAAGAGCTGCCTGAGCCGTAAAGCTGGGTTTCCCAAGTGGATCTCTACTTATTCTATCCTTTTCTAATCCTTCAACGTTTTAAGAATATTCACCAGGGCAAGAAAGGAGAAAAAAAATTCAACAAACGAAAACAAAACCCCACACTCAGAAATCCTCCTGAAATCAAGGCTATTACAATCTAGACCGGGACTTCAAAACCTGACTTGGTGACAAGTGCAGGTAATCAGAGTAACTACTGAGGTTGAAGAACAACAAGCATCTATATTCAGTCTTGGGCCTTAGATGCTTCTGTTATAGGTAAAAATAATAATATATCACTGCTCTCCCATAGCCTTTTAATTGATAAGCTACCTGGTACCCTTTAGGACATGTTTGTAACTCATTAACAGTAACAGGCCTGGCTTGTAGGTTGCAGGCTTTCTGCTTTGTTTCACTTTTAAGTTGTCTGCATGTTGGACAGAAAACTGAGTAAAGTTTGCAGGGCTGTACACTACTGCCCAGAGCCTACATGGCTATCACACAGACAGGACGCTGGGAATTTCAGCAAATGGCTCATTATGCATACTTTGCCTTCAACATTTAAAATAAATTGTAATGTCTATTTCCTGAAGACTGGGCCTCAAACACAATTTTTTCATATAAATAGTGTCAGTATAATTTACCTATTTTCCTCTCTGTGCATTTTCATATGATACACCACAGAAAATTGCTGTTGCTTTGCTGTGGAAAGTTGTTCCCAGCTCTATAGGAGCAAACTGAAAACAAAAGCTCCATTTTTTTCCACTAAATCCTCTTCTGATGTTGTAGCAGTCAAGTCCCTTTCCCCAGGAAAGAGGAAAATGTCATCTTTTACGACAGGCAAAAAGCTAGCCAGACAATCCCCATCACCGCTACCTTCAGAGGGAGCTACGGTAGCCCCACGCTGCAGCTCTGTTGCAGACAGGATTCATAAGGAAGCACTAAAAGCCTTACCATCCGTCACTGTCTGCAGCATTCACATTCACACCGAATTGCACGAGGAACTTCACGATTTCGGTGTGCCCAGCACACACAGCGTTGTGCAGTGCAGTAATCCCTTCATCGTTGGGCATGCTAGGATCTTCAACCTATTCAGCCAGAGAAAGGGACCATTTGCATTCATAATAAAATAATAATTCATAATAAACTAATATCCTTGTACAAAAATCAGTTGGCCTATTCTGAAATAGGATTTTGAACCATAATTCTATTAAGTATTTGAGCAACAGGAAGAAAACTACAGCAGTAACCAGTCTCACAAGAAGATTCACGTATAAGCTTGTAGGCTCCTTTAAATAGCGAGAAGCTAAAGTGGTTCAGAGAAATAGTAGCCTGATAACTTCGCAAAAACACTTATAACAAATTTCAGAAACTTGCCTATTTAAGCAAAATCCATGTGAATTTTGTTTATCAAATGATTTGATAACATGCCAGATAGGGGACAGAACACTACACAAGAAAATGAGAAGAAATGGTCCTGCAAATTTACTGTCCTGGTGCTCAATATCCAGTTTGGATTTAACACATGTAAAAAACAGCCTTCAAATGGCCACGTCATAATGGGATTGCTTATGGTCTCAAGGGCAGACCTCCATTGCGCACTATTATTTTAGCTTTAGCAGTCCAGAAAAGCTATGGCTTCCCAGTTTGAACTGGGATTGTTGTTCCTTCTCTTATAAGACAGCATTTGTACCTCATAAATGATTCTCTGCACAAGATCGAACTCCCCCTCCAAAGATGAATCCAGAAGCAATGCAAGGGGGTTGAACTTCACTCTCATTCCATGCGCGATTCTCTCAGAGCCAGTTTTACGCAAGTTAGTCCTCTTCCCCTGTGAAAAGGGTAACAATTAATTACAGGACATTTTTTCTAGGTAGAACAAGAATACAGAATTGTGTATATGAGAATGACAGCAGAAACAACCAATTAAGGCAGTGAAATTAGGAAATTTAGACTATTTTTTAAGCACTTCCCCAATACATTACAAATGTAGGGGTTATGAATATTACAAAAGATCTCTGCCTTCATCTGCAGGCAAGAACTCTGAAGTCATCAAAATCATAAAATTCCCAAATACCTGATGGTCAGGAAAACAAGGCATGTTTTTTGTATTCAAAATATTTTAGCATTAACTCTCAGGTATGCTACACAAACCAAACAACTTGAAAGGCTCTACAAAGTACACCTTTTTCTTAAGCACAGATGCTGAGTTCCTAGCCTTTTGCTAAGCTTACAGAAGTTAACAGGAACAAAAACAGGGAAAATGGTTTGCGAAAGAATGTAGAACCAGGTGTAGAACAGCTTTGGATGCTCCCAACGATACTGGAAAGAAAGTATTTCTGTAGCTGAATTTGTCCTCTTTCCTATAGAGAATATGCATACATTAGATCAGCGCTCTCCCCAGCTGGCTGTGCAGCAGCAATAAACACTATTCATACGGCTATGCAAATTTCCAACAGATGTCCAAGCAAAGATGAATAGAAATGACTCATGTTTTGCAAAAGCAAACATGTGAAAAGTTTTATAAGAGATTCCTAGAAAATACCCTTTTGCCTGTTGATTTATACACATATCAGAAGTACAGGCTTTTTAAAGAACAACCCTGTCAGCACAACCCGAGTCTTTAAATACAAAATTAAGGAATTGGTCCGCTTTCTTCTCATCATCACAGAACTATTACAAAACCAACCAGAACAGAGTTGTTACAATTTAAGAAATTCTACCACTCATTTTCCTTGTAAAAGGCAGCAAGGACACAGTCCTGAAAGCATGAAAACTTGCAATGACTATTCCAAGGCTAAAAAAGCATGCTACAGCTTCCAGCTCCTCTGCACTGAAATGATGGTGGAATAAACACTTTCATGTACCCGGTTATTAAAATTCTATTCATGATAGGTTTAAAAGAAACTATGAGGAACCAAAAGCAGTAAGCATTTTGGATGTACAACCGTGAGATAACACCATACCACACACATCTATACAAACCTCCAAAACCAAACAAGACTGTAAGATGCCACCTACCTTTAGCCCAAAGGGCTCCATTTTGATGCAACCTGAGAATTAATTGATGTCAAATTCAAGTTCCAAACAAACAAAAAATAATCAGAAAACACTTGAAAAGTTTGCACTTGAGAAAGTGCAAGCAGCTGATGTCTACAGAGTTACTAGAGCAGAAACTAAGTCGGTTTCCCCTACTTTTTAAGGAATGTACTTTCAAATAAACAGGTGCAATCCAGGATTAAGATGATTAGTTTCTATACCAGCAACGGAGGGAAACACTCTGAAATCTGTATGGCTCAAAAACAAAAACAACAACAACAACAAAAAAAACAGTTTTAATTTAGTATAATAGGTAAACTTCTATAGGGGATGCTTTTTACAGCCCAGAAGAGCTTGCATTTAAAATTTCATTTGAAACTTCTCATCATGTCATTCATTTTAGAGACAGAGCTTTTCATTACTGTCATTCGTTTTGGAGATACAGGTATCACACAGACAGAGCAGACAGCCAAAGAGCGACTTCTAGCCTGTTTGTGCACCTGTTCTCCCATATACACTTCATCTCTGCAATAAACACAGGATACATGGCAAAGCTTGAGCTGACTTACAGAGCACTGAAGTTGTAAACTAGCTAATACTCACAGGAGGCAAGGAAAACTGTCCAGTGACTTCAGGAGGCCGCATATTGAATGAGTCCTCTCCCAAACTCTCTGGTTCCCCTGATGGATATGGGGGTGGTGGGTATGGAGGATACTCCTCTATGTACACTTCCAGTGGCAGTGAAGCCTCCAGGCTTGGTTCTTCCATTTTTGGCTGTGCGAGTTCGTCAACATCCGAAACTCCCTCAGGTACCGTCTCCAACGCTGAGGAGGGAAGGACAACTTCGGTCTCATCCACTGGTGTGTTTTCTGCTTCCTCAGCAATGGCTGGCTCTGGCATTGAAGAAACCATTTCTTTCTCTGATTCTGCGCTTGCATAGGGGTTTGGGATTTCCACTGGGCTTTCAGGACTGACAGCTGATGACATCTGTTTGGAGGGATGTGATGGAGCTGAAATAGTCTCCATAGCAGCCAGAGTTGTCCTTTGATACAACAGCTTCTGAATGTTTGGGCCATTAGGTCCTTCTGGCTCGGTAATGGAGCTACGTTTCTTCAGTGGTCTGGGTGCATTGGAAAGCTTTTTCCGTAGTGCTTCCAAATCAGCATCGCTCTGGTTGCGGTATGGATTGGACAGGAAAGGCAGCAATTTGGTTGGGCTAAGGGGACGGGGTATTCGTTCAGTTTCATGATTCTCTTGAGCAGACGTTGTCGTTTCCATCTCGGGCTCTGGACTGCCTGGCTTGCCTTGGAGGTTTGAGTAGACATTCTCCGACAGCGGCAGCTGATTCTGTACACCAGCTCCTGCCATCACAGGCTTTCCATACACTAGAGAGCAGTTCAGAGAGGGGTAGAGAAAAAAAACAACTGTGAGTATCTGATCAACAAACATAACAAGAACACACGACCTGATTCACCTACCTAAGGCAGAGAAGCACAACAGCAGAGTCAACCAAACAGAACTAAACCATTAACAAGGTTTACTGTTAGTACTTAATTAACTTGCAGACACAATACAGATGCTCTGCACTCTTTGTTAATGCTTACATGCAACAGACAAGATCCACCTAACATTCTTAGAGCTGCACTAACGGGCTTAATTCCCCCCAGAACAGCTTTGTACCCACAGGTCAGGTGGAAAGTATCTCTCTGAGGCTTACAAAGACAGAAGAGAGGTAGAGAGCTACCGGCTTACCACTTGGGAAGTGTGGTCCTCTGGTCTGCGCTCTGGTCAAAGCACTTTGCACTGCCTGCTGGAAATTCTTCCCAGGAGTCTGCTGTTGTGTGTACATGCTATAAATTGAACTTGCAGCCACAGTCTGAGGCTTTCGAAATGGTGGCAGTGAGGTCTCTTTGGATGGCTGAGGGGTGAAAGGTCTCACAGCTGCTGCTGGGGGACTTTCCTGTTTGGAGGAGGGAAGAATTTGTTCCTGGCTAGAAGAAGGACCTACAGGTGGTACCGGAATTCTTTGCTGTATCTGCTGGGAAGGATGAGAGGGCTGCTGTGCCACTGGTTTTTGTTTGTTCCCCATAGTTACGACAGACAAAGGCAGCTTCTGCAGGTTTCCATCCAGCTTAGTATCAGAAAGTTGCAGATGACTGGCTTGACCAAAATAAGGCAAGTTTATCTGTTTTGGTTTAGTGGGGACAGGTGGCGGTACCTTTGTTACATTTTTATTGGCTGTCTGAAAGAAGAAAAAAGTTAATTAAGATTAAACTGGAGAAAAAATAAAAATAAAAAACCACCACGTGTTTTAAGAGACCTGCCAGGAAGGACCAAAGATCTCCAAAGAATGGCACGGTATCTAGCACTTTTACTATTTCTGCAATACTGTTTACAACCTCCTGGGAATCAAAGAGGCTTCTCAAAACATTTTATCCTAGTTATTTATACTTTGGAACCTGATCTCCCTAACCCCTCCTGTAGCAGCCATGCTTAAAACATCAAGCAATGACTGGGCACAGTAACTTCTCTAAAAGCAGAGGTAGGCAAGAAGCTTGCTCTCCAATGGAGCACCTGACATCCCCAGTTCTCCCATGTTACTTCACCCCTACACAATCAAATCACACCTTTCTGTCAAGATTTGGGGGGGTAAGCTTGCTGCAATCAAACATCTGAAGGACACCATTGAATTAAACAGTACATAACTGATTAAAAAGGCCTCATGCAAATGCCTCTGTACATAAAATCTTTGGAAAAAATATTTGCATACACACTAGCACAAGTAACAAAGCTTTTTTTGTTTTTATGGGATCAATAAAATTGTGGATTTTCATCACAGTAAATGTAGGGAAAGACTTTGAGTTACTGGCTGACATTAAAAGTCTAAAATGCATTGTTCCTTAGAAGGAGTATTTTAAAAGAAGACGTAGGTACTTTTCAAAGAGCTTCCTGATAGCAGTATTTGTAAAGCTGCGTAGTAATCTCTATCAGATGAAATGCAGAAAAACTCAAAGCTCAGAGCTGAGCAGTAGCTTGTGTTCCCTGCATACCTGTGCTTCTCGCAAGAGATCCTCGCTGCTCTGGTTCTTCCTCAGTGTGCCCAGCCCAGCAGACTGATCCACAGAATCAAACATTGAGAACGGCCTCACTTTCTTCTCTTTGTCTCGCAAAAAAGCTTCTCCTTCAGCTGTTAGAGAGGGAGGATTTTTTTAAAATGACAATACAATTATAAGAATCCTGTTCTGTGCAAAAATCAAGACTGTGTTTATAAGGGATGCTTTCTGCACCCATTCTTCCCCTGTGCTAAGGACCCAAGGGCATGCCAAATGCTCTGTTTTGCAAATTGAACTGTAGCAGTTTTGAAGGCATTGATATCTACCACCTCATCTGAAATAAGGTATTTAAAAAAAAAACAACTGCAACACCACACTACAGTTTGCATTGCAATATTATTTGACTTTTTTGTGCTCTCAAATTAATTTTACTTTTTACTGAGGCACTTAGGAAAAACAGATGTCATTAACTTGGTTGTTCATATTTTAACATTAGCCAAGCACATAAGAGCATACCTTGACCTTCACCAGCCACAATTCCTTTTGCTGAAGTTAAGGGTGATCCTTGAGTAACATGATTGTCTGCATTTAAGCTATTCCAGTCAGCAGCAGACAGGGAAGGTTTTGAACTGGGGACCACAGAACCTAGGAAAGAACAAATGAAACAGGTTTGCTCAGTCAGATAATGACAAGACATGACAAGACGAGGGGGAAGGGTTTTAAACTAAAAGAGAGAAGATTTAGATTAGAGGTTAGGAGGTAATTCTTCACTCAGAGGGTGGTGAGGCACTGGAATAGGTTGCCCAGAGAAGTTGTAGATGTTCCATTCCTGCAAGAGTTGAACTCTTGAAGGCCACATTGGATGGGGCTTTGGGCAACGAGATATAGTGGGAGGTGTCCCTGCCATGGCAGAGGGGTTGGAACCAGGTGAGATCTTCAAGGTCTCATCCAACCCAAGCCATTCTATGATTCTATAAGCTTACACTAAAATAATGCTTTGTTGACTTTATTAATTACAGGATTTTGTTTTGTTTGTGGTTTTTTTTGGTAGTACTCAAGTCAGTGCCCAGGTTAAATGCTACAAAACCGATCACTTAAGGTTTTAGTTCATTTCAGAGAAACATAGAATCATTTAGGTTGGAAAAGACTCGTAAGACCACCAAGTCCAAACATTCACCTAACTTGCCAAATCCACCACCAAATCCTGTCCCTGGAGCACCACAAACACACATCTCTTAGACACCTCCAGGGATGGCGACTTCACCACTTCCCTGGGCAGCCCAGTCCAATGCCTAACCTCCCTTTTCATGAAGAAATTCTTCCTGATATCCAATCTAAACCTACTCTGGTGCAACTTAACGCTGTTTCCTCACATCCTATCACTTGTCACTTGAGAAAAGAGGCCAACGCCCTCCTCACTGCAACCTCCTTTCAGGTACTTGTATAGAGAGCAATGAAGTCTCCCCTCAGGCTCCTCTTCTACAGACTAAACCCCAATTCTTTCAACCGCTCCTCTTAAGTTTCATTTTCTCGTCCCTTTACCAGCTTCATTGCCCTTCTCTGCACGTGCTTGGGTAACTCAACATCCTTCTTGCAGTGAGGAGCCCAAAACTGAACACAGTCCTCATGCTGTGGTCTCACCAGTGCCAAGCACAGAGGGACAGTTACTTCCCTAGTTCTTCTGGCCACACTATTTCAGATGCAGGCCAGGATGTTCTTGGCTTTCTTGGCCTCCTGGGCACACTACTGGCTCATATTCAGCCACTTGTTGACCCCAGGTCCTTTTCTGGTGGGCAATTTTCCAGCCATTCCTCCCCAGGCCCATACAGGAACATGAGGTTATTATGACCATGGGGTAATTATATGGGGTTCTTATAGTGACCAGTATTTAGTTTTGTTGAATGTGATGATGGACCATGTCCAATCACAATCCAGCCAATACAGATTTCCCTGCAAAGCCTTCCTACCCCTCAAGCAGATCAACACCCAAGACCAAGTTTGTTTGTTTGTTTTAAAAAGAGAATGCAAAGCCAAGCTCAAAAGCAGCTTTGCTACTAGTTTAATATCTATCTGTCCTAGCACGTGCCTGCACTTGCAAGCATTCATATAAGAAACCTCTATACTGCTTCTTTCCAGTTAGTAAGGAACTTTCCACGGATATTTACAGTATGGTCAAAGTGACAGGATAGTAAGAAGTGATGAGGAAGATCTTCAAAGTAAAACACGATGCACTAAAGTAGAAACAAATCCTGCTAGTGATGTCCATAACAGTAGAAAATCTGTGTGTTCAGTGTGTAATGCAGCGGCACTGCATTAAAGTCAATCTTTACATTCAGAGTAAACATCCAGTCTGCTTCAAAATACTACAATGATGTCTGCAACTTTCAACCAAATACTCTCCTAAAAACCTTCATCAATGCTCAAAGCAACAGAGGCCAAGCCTCACGTCACTAGCTGGATTTATGTCTCTATACTCCTGTGTCACCAACATGTCAGCAAGCTTATTGCTATTTCTGTGCTACAATCAACTACAAGAAATGTTATAAAGAAGGCAATGTTTGTTACTCTTTAATGTGTAATTTCAAAAATGCACGATCAGAAAACTCGGCTTTGTAAGTTTTTAAGCCCAGTCAACATGTTGTTAACCACGTCTGTCCTAAGACTGTCTAGAAAGTCAAACAAACACTATAGTACAGTTTTTAGGAGAGTAAGAAAACACAAGGGATCACTAATTTACAGAAGAATCCTCCTATGTTCTATGCTGTATAACAACTCAAATTATTCATTAGGATGATTACTTAATTTAACACATTGAATCCTATAGCCTCAGTGTTTATAAAATATATTCACTCGGTCAGGAAAATTGCAAGAAGACTTCCACATAAAATAGTATTTTGTTTAAAAAGCAAAAAAAAAAAAAAGAGGGTTGATAAATTAGAAGAAAATGAAACCGTTCTGGAGAAGAAATCTTAATTTCAAGCTATTACCTGCAAGCGCTTTAGCTTGTGAACTGCTCCCAGCTCGCATGTTCGGCAGAGTTTGTGTTTTTAGCGGACCATCAGGTGCCTGCAAAGTTTGTGTCCCATCTAAAAATGCTGGCTTCACCAAAAGCTCAGGTCTGGAAGCAATACGTGGCATAGTAGAGGACTGGATGTAAGGACCAACTGCTGCCACTCGACTTGGAGCAGAAGCCACTGGCTGGGGTAAGTTCCCATCTGAAGAAACCTTAAAACATTTAAGAAAAAAAAAAATTTAAAGAATTTTATGCTGCAGCTTCCACCCATCAGAGAGTTAGAGCTAGAAGTCAAAAAGGATAAAACAAGTGAAAAAATATATTCCAGTACATAAAATGAAGGTTTTTTTAAAAAAAAACTTTAACAAATATAAATACGATGCAGTAATAACATCAACAAAAAAGATTCCATGACAGCATAAGAAGACTTCTTGTCCATAACAAGTAAGTAGGTTAACATCAATGTACCATGAAAAGTGCTTTAATAATACAAGACTTCCACCATGAATAGATAAAAATCACAGTTCTAGTGTCTGAACAGCCCTCCCCACAAGCAAATTGTTACTTCAGTCCATATGTGCCACAAATAATACATACATGTGTTTAATTAAAACATCCAGCACTTACTGGTACGTTCTCTTTCTGTTGCAGAGCTGCCTTTTTCTTCCAGAGGCGCTCCCGCAGCTCATTAACACGCTTATCCATGACTGCCACCTCCGAGTTGCGCTTGTTCAAACACTCCCTCTGTTGCTGCAGCTTGGCATTCTGCTCCTGGTTCAGTTTGTTCCTCAGCTGAATAAATTCACGGGGGGGTGATGGGGGGAGGACAACAAAACCAAAACAAATTAACTAAATTAACTTTCAGGATGAAGGACAGGAAACAGCTACAAAGGGAAAACCCTTCTAAAAAGTCAAGCCTTGCTTGCAAACTCCTGAGATTATATTCTCCTGAGAAAATGCTGGGTAGTCTCCAAGCTGTGCTCAGGGAAGAGGTGCAGACTGAAAATCCCATCCCCTGCCTACCTCGAGCGTAGTGCCTCCAGTCCTCCATCTGCCACACCTGGGCGACCGCACGGCTTTGCCCAGAGTGAGAGCGCCGGGATCATTTCCCAGCAAGGCAAGAAGTGACCCAACCAACTTTCCACCCTTCGAGCTGTGGGTTGCCCACAAGCCCTGTGTTACCTGCAGCTCCTTGTACAGGCGGTCGAGCTCGGCTACAGCTGACTGGTTGTCGTGGTAGCCATCAATTCGGCCGTTCTTCAGCATCTCCAGCTGCCTGGTGAGCTCTTCTACCTTTGACGCGGCCAGCACTAGCTCACGCTGCTTTTGCTGGAACAGGCTGTTCATCTGTTCAATCTCCTCCACTGAAGAGGGCGAGAGAGCACAATAGTCGCCCTGAGAAACAGCTGAGCGTGGGCTGCTTCCCAAGCAGCACGGTGGGGGCAGAGAGCGCCCTGCCGTCCCCTGGAGCAGCGCGGCACAAAGGCTGCGGCCGGCTGCTGCAAGCCCGTGGCCCCTGGCAAACCCGCTCTTCCTTGCAGGAGCCACACATGCAAACTTGGTAGTGAGACTGTGGAAATCCCATCTACTTAAAGTACTCGTGGAGGGGGTTGCTAAAATTTATGTAATGCTCAGATTCCACAAGAGGACACTCACTCAGCCACAAGGCATATTTATGATGCTTAGAAGTCTGAATTTCAGTCATAGGAATGACAAATGACATAATGATAAAACACTCAAGCTGTTACATTAAACAAAGCCTTTTTAGGGTTTACTACACACAGCTGTCATCAGCTGTTCTCACTGTCCAAAACTGTTGCATTTCAGAACAAAATCCAAAGCAGTAGCTGTTCAAGCAAGTGCCAAGACCAGACCTTCTGGGGATGGCGCAGGGAAGCCATGCTCACACATGCTCTGAGATCTCAGCTCGTGTCTTTTGTGTTACACTGTGGTGCTCTTCCTTTAAACTGAGTTGTATTGCACAAGATAAACATCAAACAGATAATGCATTCTCCCCACAGAAAAACTTTTGTTTTTATCTGGAAAGCACTACACTATTTTTAATTTTTATCTTTTTACTCTAATAAAACAATAGATTTTCATTTCAGTGCTCATGAAAATGCCAAGTTCTGTATGACACGGACACGGGGGTAGGAAGAAAAGAGAGGCAAAAGAACGTATGTTGACATGAAGTCCAAAATAAACTATTCAATCCTGCATCAACTTGCTGAACTGCAATCACCCAACTAGTACTGTAGAAAGACAGACACTAGTCTAATTTTTGTAAATGAAAAGAAAATGCACAGCCACTTTGGATAAGAGGCAACAGAGGTAACATGCCAATCAGATTTCTTTTTTTCAGGCCAAGAAGAAAATAACAGTCTAAATATATGTGTAGTTTTAACATAAAGAATAGAAAAAGTTACTGTGGTACACAAAGGTATTCAAGTAAGGAAACAACCTACACTGAAATTAAAGAGCAGAAGCACTAGACTCAAAGCAGACTAGAAATGCACTTATGGGATATTTTGAAATACAATAAGGGAGTACTTTCTGTTCTTGGTCATTCAGGAGTTCTCTTGGTAAATGTGAGGTGTGAAAACAAATATTAATTTTTCTTGGAGTGCTGCAAATACCTCATCTAAATCACTGAAATCACCACAGATTTTAGAGTTCCAAGAGCCATGCTCCAAAAAAATCGTAGCCTACTTTCTCCAAGCAGCAACTCACCTAACTTTCCATTGCTGAGTCTTTTTTGCTCCACATGCCCTTTCAGCGCTCTCACTTTCTTAAGTTTGGCTTCCTGATTCTCAGCAATTTCCTTTAGTCGCTTAAGTTTTTCCTGTTCAGCAGCTTGCTGTTGCTGTCGCTGATCTTGCTGTTTGAGGAATTTCAGACGCTGTTCCTACAGATGAGACAAGGAATTTATTTATTTACTTCTTTTAAAAAAGAAATTATGGTAAGGTATTGACAGCAACAGTGTCAAAACTTGTATACAATCACCACTGCAGCTCAGATCATCAGGTGCTACAGCCCAGTATCCTGACTTCCCAGAGTGACAAGGAAAGCCTGCGAGAACAGGGCAAGCACCTCCTGATACCCAATACAAGTGCCCCAATACCATCCTCCAGGTACCACCATTCAGTAGCCCAAGAACCTACTGAAACAAAGGCAGTATCCATGTCTAACCGTCCTTAGCATATTTTTCTTCCATGAAATTGCTCAAATCCTTTTAAGCTAAGAAAAAAATTTAGCATTCATGTTCCATGATGTTTGCCAGTTTAATTTAATCACTACTTTGTTCTTCATTTGCAAGAACTAGTGGTTATTTCCTCTCTACCTTCTCCATCACAAAACAGAATTCAAGACATAGGAAAACCTTTATACTGACCTAGCCCCACTTACACAACAGACATCATCTCAAGAGAGAGGATTCTTTTACCTCTCCAGGAGTGTACGAGTGGCATGGTGCACTATTAGTCTCCACATATATAGACGTCTATAGTTCAGAGCTAAAAGAAACCACTAGATCGTCTGTAGATGATGCTTTAAGCACTGGCCTTCCTTTAAGTTACTGGCTGCTAGGTATGACTGTCAGTTCTGGAGATTATAGGTTATTCCAATGGTAGGAGAACTACTAAGACTTTCCCAAGCATCCAGCCAAAGACCAACAGCCACAACTTTCAGCGGCTACTAACATTAGAACGCTTCCTTCAAAAGAAAATATAAAAAATAATTTGTGGGGAAAAAAAAAAAAACAAACACCACCAAGAAAACAAAACACATACCCAGTCATATTTAGAAACATGGGTTCTTGTGCATTGTGATTAAAAAAGAAAAGTGAGCTTGCTTTCCAGAGAAAGCCAGGCAGCACCTGCAGTATCTGCACTATATACAGTATACACTATATTTTCCCATACAGGAAAAAAAGGTCAAAGATATATTACAGCCCACATCTAAAAAGAAAGCATCTTTTTCCTTCTGAATCTATTTTTGATACTGCATCTGATTTCAGAAGGCAGGAAAGAGGCAATGGAAAGCCTCTCTTTGGAACAAAAGAATGAAAAATTAATGACAAATTCTCCAGTGGGACAACCACAAGGCCACTCTGCTTGCTACCAACTGCAGGCAACAGACACCTACCTGATGGGTGGCCATCCATACTCAAACTCTTAACCTTTTTTTTTTTAATGTCTTGTACTGCTTCCTTTACACTAAGTGTATGAAATGTTTCTATTTCTGGTTCTACATATACAGTGACAACAATTTCAGAGCTATCTCAAAGACTTCAGAGCTATCTTACAAAGATTACCTTACTTTCAGAGCTATCTTACAAAGACCAAGTTCTATTACCATCACCCGAGTGAATCAGCCAAGAGAAACAGGGCTTCCAAGAGAGGAAGAAGAGTGAAACAGGAGCCTCAGCAGCCTTCTCTGCCAGCAGAGCACATTCTGAAGCGCCTGGGAACTCATCCACCCAGATAATCAAACACTCCTTAGGATGGGCTTGTGTGAAAAGATTCTGCACTGACAGTAGTATTTTCAAGAGTAGTGTGCAGCAAAAATGCTCAAGTCAAATACAAAATCCATGCTACCATTTTGCAGATGTGTTCAGAGTATTTTTTCCCTAAACAATTCAGGAGCAACCCGTGTGCCATCATTAGCTTTTCTGTTATTGTTCAGCAAGCATTTTATAAATCACTGTCCAAGTTACTTCTATCACATGCATGCTGTCTTTTCCAGACAGTTGCCCCAGGAAACCAGGCACACTGAACTCTATCAGTAAAAAGCGAGATATCGTTACAGGACAGCATTATATCCAGAGACAAAAGCATTGTTCAGTGATCAAACTGGTGAATGGCTGATCACCACATGGAACAAACAGGGCTGGCAGAAGCACCAGGATGAATGACAGTATTAATGCTATATGATCCATCATTTTAGTAAGCTATAGGGTCACTTCAGTCACTGGCATTATTTTAATCTTTTACTAATGGATATTTGTATAGATTGATTTTCAAATTTAAAAAGTGGGAGCCAAAGAAAGGGAGCCACCTGTTTAAAAGAGGTGGGAAAAAAAACAACACAGAAATCTCTGACCATCCCTCTACCTCATACAACTCCTACCTCCTTTGTTCTTGTCTGTAAACAATCTTATTCCAAACGCACCTTGTTAGCCAGCATTTGCTGTTGAGCCTCAATTTGTTGCTGCTGACGTGATGCCATTTCCTGAAGTTCAGCCAGTGTCATATCCATCCTTGGAGCGCTGATCTGTCAATGAAAATCCAGAGCATGCTAGAATTTCAAATTTGGCTAGCATGCCATTCAAAAGAGCTACTGCAGAAAACTCTGATTAAAGTCTTTAAAAATAGTAACAACCAAGTATTTGATGGAATAAGTAGAAAGAAATGGCATATTTCTACTTTAAAGAAATAACTACTTTTAAGCCTGTATAGATGTATGCCCCAGCAACACATGTAAGCTAACATTCTTGAAAAAATAATAGTTCCAGCAAAATCCCAGCAGCGTTTTAAAGTGGCGTTTCAGAGCCATTTATAATTAAGCTCAGCATGACTCAGCTTTGACTGACTGAGCCCAGAATGATCAGCCCATGGCAGGATGGATTGGTGGTTGCAGGTACATCATTGCAATTCAAAGCACTTCAACTTAGGTTGGAGAAACTGGAAAATTTAAATTGGGGATAGGGGACGTGGGGAATCAAAGGCAGTACTATTACATTAGTCATCTGTTCACGTCTTTTCTTAATCTTAATCTTCAATCACATATCCATAATTGTATCTTCTAGAGCAAGAAGAAATGACAGACAAGATTCAATTCTAAAACACTAACTGGTTTCATCTTGAAACCTAGAACTAAGTCAGGTCATTTCTCTGACACCAAACTGAATGCAGAAAGGATCAGTGAACTGAAGAAAAAGAAGAGAATTGTGAATGGGAGTGGAGGAGGGAAAGTGATGCTGAATTTGCTGCTTTAAGATCACTCATACAAACACATATCTGGCAGCTAACAGATCTCAGAGAGATCTTAAGAACTGAAAACAAGGGTGATAGTTGTTAGAGGCTTCGTGTCTATTTTAGAGCAGTCATTAGAAATTTCTCCAATATCATCTCTTAGTTTCCAGGGTAGGGTTTGCACAAGTATCTCAAAGGAAGGGAAGCCTCTGTTTTTGCTGTGCTCTCCATTTCATCAAGCACTTACTCCATTCTCCATTCTTCGATCACCAGGCACTTTCATACCATTTCTTTTTACGGCTGGATCTTGAGACCTCTGTCCAGTCCCTAGATAGAAATAGAGGATAACATAAACAGTAAGACATTTGGGTATGTTTCTTATCCTTTTAGACATAGCATTCAAATATAAAAAGGAGAAAAGGCACAGCAATTCTTCATTTATAATCTGAACTATTCTTCCCATGTTCTTACCTCTAAGATAAGCTTAACTAATGACACAAGATATGTTACGAAGAGGCTGCTGTTCAATGTCACCATTTATTTTAAGCCATAAAGCTGTTCAAAAACAGACAGATGAGAACAGCTTAACCAAAGGTAGGCTATTTCAGTATTTCTCTTGTGATCAACAGGCAGCTGGCCCCTCCTAAGTCTGCATTAGAAAAGCATTGTCACAAAACTGTGTTGCATTCTGCAAATGACATTGCAAATGCATTTGGATCACAGTGTCTTAAAACCCAGCATCTAGATGTTTGGGTATGTTGTGATGCCTAATACCAAGCTCACCAATTTCCCTGCAGGACATACATGCACTAAGGATGAGGCCATCTTCTGTTAGCTTTTTGCCTATCTGAGCAAGTCCCTGCAAGACTAATAAGTACAGAGGAGCTCCTAACTATTCATTTGGTCCTCCTCAAACATAGTGCTTTGCTACATTACGGACAATAAAATGCCTATAATGCTTAATATAAGAGTATTAAGCACATTGGGCTTGAAAAAAACACAGCCTGACAACTAAACTGTGCCATAGGACCTCTATTATATGAAAGCAGCATAGCTTTAACTTTTTATGAGCTCATTCCATCATCATTACACATTTCAAACGAAGATATGGTCAGCTATTTTAAGATGCGCTGGGTACAATGCCACTTAACACAAATACAATGTTTCCAAAACACAGGAAGATTACTGAAGACCAAAAGGAAAAGTGGAGGAGGAAGAACCCAACAGATCAATTTAAAGGTAAACGTCTTAAGGATTCTTCTACTGAAGAGATTAATATGGGATGTATGGAAAACCTTGAAAATTAAAATGTCTTTTTTTTTGTAGGATTCAAATTAAGATTTACAATGCAGTGTTATTGCATTTGTAGAGAACTCAGAGACTAGCCATTTTGTTTAATTGTATTCCTGAAACTAATACAAATGTGTTGACTGTGTGAGAAACACCAAAGAACTCTACTTTTTGCTAACTATGCTGAGTTTATCCTCCCTGTAAGTATTATCCAGGTGAAACACACTAAACTCACATAATAAATGACGTTACCAGACACCAATTTAGTTACTAAGTTAAACAGAAGGGATTTCCATTTTTTAGGAGATTAATCACAGACCTCTAGATATGTAAGTGCGGCTAATACATTTAAACACAGGATGCCCTTGTAAATTCTGAGCTCTGGAAAAGCTACTAAATTTTCCATTCAGATATAACATGCCCAGACCAGGCAAGGATGAAGTCTTTACTACAAATGACTAAGAACCCAAAGGAGAGCAAATAGTAAGAGCAGTTTTCCGTTACTAGCATTCCCTGTTCATAAGACAACAAAGGTCAGACCAGAAAGGGTTGCAACACCAACATATAACATGTGCATACCATTCCCTTAACCTTGAGGAATGAAATGAAATTTTACGTAAGCTAATGAACCAGCTGAGACCAACACATACCTGATTCCCAGCAGGGAGAGCGCTCATGTCGAAGAAAGAAACGAACCTCACTTCTCTGCATCCCAAAGCGCTGCAGAATATCCAGCATCCGTTCATTATCGGCTATAGGACGTTCTGAAAGATAAAAAGCCAGCTTGCTATTGCATCCCTATGTAGCTAGTGCACGTAACAAAACAAAAATATCTGTCCATCTTTCACCTGAGCACTGTCATTACTCAGGTCCAGTGTGGTCCTAACCCTTGCCCTCATCCAAAGCATTTCTAACTTTTCCTTAGGCTCTGCACCACACCCTTGTTTCTGAAGGCGAACCAACACCTTTGAAAAGCAGATAGGGCCCTGTAGAAGTCTAAAAGAAGGAAAAGCTGAGGCACCATCGCAGCCCAAGGGAACACAAACAGGCAATTTAGAGCTTTTGGCTCAAGTGCCTTAGTTTCATATTTGTAAATCACTGTACCCACACCACCACAGGAGCAAAACTGGTAGACCTGTTGCCCCACTTTTGTGGTACCTCAGACAACCTTACTGCTCCATCATTCCTAGCCCTGTTCAAGGGCTCTTCACCCCAATTCCTACAGGAGCCAATTTCCTTTGTGAGACAACACAGTGACTCAGGTAAGAACCAGCTATTCTTTTCAGGCAGTTGAGATGAAGTTTCTTAAAAAGCTACATGCATGAGTTCCACTGAATTGCTTTTCTTGCTCTTGTTCCCAAGTTCAGTTAAGTCCCACCTTAATTTTCACGCCTTACTCTTTGCCTGTTGATATCACAAAAATCCAATGGGAGCCTAAGCCAACAGCCTTCATTTACTGATATTCCTTTTCTGCATCACTGTTCTTTCAAATTTTACACACTTCATAGTTGAGCATTCACAAGCAGGATATAATTATGACTATTTACTGTCCTTCAAATATTTACATAAAGGCAATTGCTTTTGTTATTCTAAACATTTTAACATATGTTTTTATGCCTATGTTAAAAGTGATGGCAGCTATGCAGTTGACTAATATGTTATAGAGGTCAACTTTATGTAGGCAGGATATGGTCACAGTATCTGAGAGGCTCGTGATCAAGTTAGATCCATTTGCATGGGGTACCAGATGAACAAGAGATACTGCTCCCATTCTGAGAAATAAGGCAAGCAGACAAAGACTGAAATTAAATACCACTAGTTCCATTTGTTCTGACAACGGTTTTGTTGGAGATTTCCTTTCATTATTTAGGCAAGGGGAAAAAAAGAAGAAGAAATCCGAGTAGAGTTCACTCATATTCAGTAGAGAGTCTTTCAAAGCCACTATCTTAATAAAGGATAATCATTTCACGGACAAAATTGTTGGTGTTAAGAATAAATATTTTCACTTGCGTAAGAAGAGGAGCTACTAACACGTTTGCAGCATGTGAAGAGCTTTTTTCAGCATAAAAGGGTTTCTTTAAAAGAAATGAAAATGCTGCAGCTGTGCTCAAGCAATCTAGGAAGGAAAATTTCTGGAGTCGCTGTCAAAAGAGATTAGCTTTACAGAATAAGCAAGTAGGTCACTGTTACAGAAGAAGCAATCTCTTGGCAGTTACTTGTCTAGACAGCTAAAAAAGCTCTTCATCTGTTAAACCTTAATTCCCCCCTCCAAGAAAAAAAAAAAAAAGGAAAAAGTGTGACTGTCAGATTTCCATCTTAAAGAATATACAACAGGCTTATGAGATAGCTTTCTAGCAGCTAGGCAATACTTCAACTGAAACTCTATCATCAAGGGAGATGCCCTTTACCCAAGGATTCTGTCAATACCACTCAGTGACTTCAAAGGAAGGTCAACGAGATTTCCAAATACCAAACATAACTACATTTGAAAAGTTCAAGAAGAAAAGAAATTATCAGACCTTGGTTTTTATTCCCTGCCCCCTTGGAAGGGGGAAAAAAAAAGAAAAAAAAGAAAGACAAAAGCCTTTACATATAGACTCACACTTTTGGCTACTTTCTGTAGTCAAGATAGTCATCTAACAGAATTCTGATGATAATAGAAAGATCAAGAAAGCTTGCTCTGATACTCATCAAATTTCTAGCAGAACTGGGAGGACAGGGAGAGCAGTAAACTTGCCCTCATTCCTCAAACTGAGTGCCTCAAGCTAACTTGCAGCAATGCTTCAAAGTATGTTTAATATGGTCTGACAACAGAAGCTAAAATTCCTCAGCATGCATCAAGAGGGAGAGACGAGCCATCTCAGAATAATGTTAGTAGTTGAAGTCCAAGCACTCATTTTTCAGCATACATCTTCCGTTTCTACCTCATAAGGATGGCTGGCATGTGCCATGTCTATTTTAAAATTAAGTTTAACTTGTTCAGTGTAATAGAAGCCATGATACCATCTGGCAAAACAAGACAGTGAACTTCACTGACACCTAAAGCAATATACGGTAAAGGTGAGAGTATTTTCCCCCCCACACAAAAAAAAAAAAAATCCAAAATATACATTACAATATATTTTGCACATGATTGATGCTGGATGTTATGCAGATGTTTAAGAAAGGATATTTTTTATTAGAAATATGCATCTACTTTACCCAGTATTCAAGTCTTTATGGCATATGATTTGAAACTACTGCATTTGTTACCAAGTATAATCTGAAACTGTACAGTGTTGCATGCACACACACATGCACTGGTGTCCATATGAAGTAATATATAATTAGTAAATCTGACAGGACCAGTGAAGGGAAAAGGAGTAATTTGATTTCTAAAAGGAGTGCCAATATTTTTATCATATAAACAAAAAATACTTTGTTGCTTTTGGATCTTCTGACAATAAACTGTGCCAGTAACCATGAGAATAGATTTTACAAAGAAAAGAAATTTTGCTAACCTCAGAAAAAGTTCTCCACTTCACTTGTTTCTGAATTCCAACTATTTTCTTTTATCTCCTCAAGTACCAAGGAGGCTGACAACTTGATTTTGTAACCGTAAACAGGCTGTCCTTGACATATCCTACACAGGCACCTCAAAAGCATATCAAGAAGCCAGATATAGGGAAAACAAGTGAGAAACTGCCCACTCTTCCGTAGGGGTCCAACTTTGGTACGGAGTTTTTGGAGGACACTTACTCCTTTCCATCACAAATTCTGCTCTATAATAGAGCATGGAGCTAAGACTAACTATAATTTCAGTGTATGAAACTACACATACACCTAAATCTTTATTTTACTTGTCTTCCACTGTAGAATTTGGTACTGCATTGATTTAGACAGACCTGAACAGAGATATACAGTAAAACCACCTTCCTAAAATATCTCTTTCCACATTGGATTGTGGATTTTATTTTAGTATCATTTATTCAGAGAAAATGCGTTGGTTTTGTTTGTTTGTTAAGAAGGAAAATAATTCTATTGTACTTTTTAAAACTTAGAAATACCAAAAACATTACATCTCTACCAGAAAGTACTGAAAATCAGGAGACCAGATTTGGGTATCTCATGCAAATATCCACCTCAACAAAGACTTCTTTAAAGAGGTATAGGCCTGAGACAACAGCAGAGAGACAGGAACATTTGTCCTTATTGTCTAATTATTTTTTTAAGCATCTCAAAATAGCTGGATCACATAACATAATTTTCATGACTTAAAAATCCTGACAGTGATTCATCTTTTCTACACCTCTGTATGGCTACCAGGATCTAATGAGTACCATGGAGACAAGAGATAAGAGTCCTTTCCTATTTAAGCCAGACAAGTTAGCCATAGTTTAGCTTTTGAGTTGCTTATTGACATGCTCTTCAGTCCCAACAGAGCACTACAAGTTATAGAGACCTGAATTTCCAAAACAAAAATCAGCAAGAACACAGAAATGAGGGCGGGCCGGATGTCATCCCTCCTATCCACTATATACCTTCTTTAGAAGTACTTCATATAACTGCTGCTGCTTCTGATAACACTCCCTCCCTGTCTGTCTGTGGAATTTAGAAGACTGTCTATTCCATACAACTACCAATATTTATCACTCCAAAAAGCCCACACAACCCACTTGGATTATACCGCTGGGGAGAAGAAGAAACAAAACACAACTCCCCTACACCCGACAGACTCATTTGAGTTGGAGAAGAGCTGCCCATGCATAAGAACATCCACACGCTTGGCTCTGCTTCTTTTATTTTCCATCATTTTTTGTATGTGTGTACCTTCCTGTAGATGTGTTATTATACACCAGTTTTGATGAAGAGATTAACAAAAAGATAAGGCAGAAACTCTCTGGGACAGAACCATGTCTTTCAGGTCTCTGTACCCTATGACAACAGAAGCAGTGAACGCCCAGCAGCTCACAAAGCAGGAGTTTAACCTACCTGAGCCACACCACACTTCAGCCAGGTGGCACTCGCTTTCACCAGGCTCCTTGCATAGCTCCACCACATCTCGGCATGTTGTCTCTGGGGTGACTGGCACCTCTGTGAAGTGTTGTTCATTGTTGCTGAGGTATACTGTCAGAAACATCTGGAAGAGACAAAGACAACAGCATACGTTAATTTAGAACACAAAACCAGGCTGCGTATCGAAAGCACAATTTTCATTAATTGCACTATTTTCAACATAATAGTACCATTCATCATTAACTACTGTGCATATTGAATTTCAAAACAAACCCAGATTTCATTTTCTGGTACAAGCCAGTGAGATGTTAGAAGTAATCCTCTGTGTACCTCAATTATGTTACTGAAGTATTGTTTCTTTTTTTAAAAAAAACTGGACCTCCTGTTTCTTCCTTCTCTTTTAAGGTGATGTTACCATATTTCTTCTACCTCACCATACTTAAATACTGCACACCTATTTGACACGACAGACATCTAGAATTCAGACATTTTCTTTACTGTGAAAAACAAGGGAAGAAATGTCTGTAGAACATGGACCTTCCAAATAGGAATTGGAATCAATTTGCACTTCCATAACACTTGGCATTAAAAAGTTTCTCAGAAACACAAGCCGACTTGCCAGACTTAGGGATATGACTTAGTGGTAGACTTGAGAGTGCTAGGTAAACAGTTGGACTTGATGATCTTAGAGGTCTTTTCCAACGAAAATGATTCTATGAACACAAGGTCTTTCCCCCAAGTGCCACTAAGAGGAAAGCAGTGCTATTTTACTTGGCTTTCTCTTCACAGCTGTAGATGGATCCTTTATCTCTGTTTGTTACTCTGTATAAACACACCACACAGCTAGACATGATCCTTGCTCATGTCTTTCCTGCCACAACTAGAAAACACACATTTTAAGAATTAGTTTCCTTACTTAATCTTTGATAAAACATATTGATCATTACTGCCTCTGAACACCAGTTACCTTGCTGTATGCTATTAGTATTAAACATCCAAAGTTGAGCTGCTAGCTAAAAATGAACATCAATTTTCTTCTGACATCTATTCTGAACACCAGTATCAACTAACTGCCTGCTCACCATGTAACTCCCAGCATCATAAAAATCAGCTAAATGTCTCCAGAAAGCAATTACTCCACTACAAATTCCAAGCAATAGAAACCTTATCAAAAGGCTACACAATTCAGCCTTTTCCACACAGATGGAAAACCTGTCTTTGTCAGAAAAAGACACAAATAGAATGTTAGAGAATCTTTGTGCCTCCTCACTTTTATGGAGGGTAGAAGGGGCCTACATCTTCATGAACAGTTCAAAGGTCAAAACAAAATCCAATTCAAACATGGCAAGAGAGACGTATAAAACGTTCTTCTGAGTTTAAGGAAGAGGTCATTGCTACAAGCATTTATTCTGTGATTTTGTGGGAATACTCTGGAACAAGTCATTTTTAATGAAAGTGGAATTTAGCCCATTTTCTTCATGGTTTTACAAAGCTCCCCTCAGTGACTCCGCCAGCGTACAAACACAAACATCTCTTAAGTCTCCAAAGCCTTTCCAGTGGTCTTTCAAATGCCAAGACCCCCTCCACTCCTAAGAGAAGAGGCACGTTTATTCTTTTAAAGAACTTCTATTAAAACATTTCCACACTCAAAAATGTGTTGTTAGAAGGAGCACAAATATTTGTCCCACTTTTGGCAGCACAAACACTTCAGAAGAGCGTTTTGGGCCTTGGGATTGGACCAGATTCAGCATCAACAGCATATACAGTTTCTGATCTCTGATTTTACGCAGTTCCCCAAGACAATGCCTTCTGATACATTCCTAAAGGACCTTCTACAAACATTCACAAAAAGCAAAAAGCCTGCAGAAGGAGAGCTCAAAACTGCCCCTAATCCTTTGGAAAGCATTCAGATCCCTCAGCCATTTCCTTGTCGCGTTATAGCAAAAAGTAACAACAACTCAGAGCTTGTAAGGGGAGGAACAAGTTGAGAAAATGTGGGAAAAAATGCAAAGGTAGCAATTTTTTTTTTTGTTTTGCTGACCCAGCGAATCCGGAGGAGGGCAGGAAGGCCGATGGAGTGGGACACGACAATTTCAGCTGGACCGGGGGCTGCTGTTCAATCAGAGGGGAGCATCCCGTGCACCCCGCCTGCCACCCGGACCACAGCTGCTCACCCACATGCCTCACTTCAGAGGCTTGTTTGCTGCTGCTCCCTCCCTGGTATGCTTTGTGTGGGCCACAAACACACCGCAGGCGTGCAGGTAGGGTCAGCTTACCACGTGCCTATTATTAGGCTGGGAAGGCAGGCACAACTGTTGTGCTGTTTACTGCGCAGCATGCTGATGTACTGACCTAAATTAGGAGACAAAGCTTTCCAAATAGCACCTCCGATATCCTGCTCCCGTCTTTCAGCATTGGACACTTGTGGTTTTTTAGGTTTAGTATTTCTCAAGGCTGACAGCGAGAGATGTCATACACAGCCAGGTAAAAATGTCATTTAATCACAGAAACCAGGGCAGAGAAGTATAAAATAAAAAAAAGAGGCTCTTGAATAGCTTTAGAGCAGGATTACATAGGAACACAAAATACAAACGCTTCACATTTAACGCCGGATAATCTTATACTCACAACAACACTAAATTGCACAGGTAGTGTGTCAGCAGCAAGATTTGTTAGTGTTAAAAGAAGAGCTTATAGATGAGAATTAAAAAATTATACAGAAACATGGCATTACACACAAAGCAGACCTAATTTGACCCTAGCAGGGCTGCTCGCTCTCCAGCGTGCCTGTTTATCTCCAGCCGTTAATCCTCAGGATTTACCAACACAGACAGCTACACAGGAAGGATCACGAGTTGTGATTTCCATCCACTATGCTCAAGATAATTACTAACACATTAGGCCATGAGAACTCAAACCTGCTGTGTGGAGGCCATTTCCGAGACCTGGTATCTGCATTACATCTACCACACGTGTTCTAGGTATTGGGGGTGAGAAGGAAACACTACGCCATGTAAATTCCCTAAAAACACACACACAAAAAACATGCAAACAGTAAAAATCAAACTCAGTTTCAAGGTAGGCATAAATAAGGCATGTACTCAGCATTGGTGAGGCCACACCTGGCATGCTGTGTCCTGTTCTGAGCTCCCCAGTACGAGAGAGACCTGGACATACTGGAAAGAGTACAACAAAAGGCCACCAAGGCGATCAAGGAGCTGGAGCACCTCTCTTGTGAGGAGAGGCTGAGAGTTGGGACTGTTCAGCCTGGAGAAGAGGAGGCTTAGGGGGAATCTTATTAATGCATCTAAACACCTGAAGGGAGGACGCAAAGATTGATGCAGGCAATGGGGGCAGACTGGAACACAAGGGTTTCCATCTAAGCATCAGGAAACACTTCTTTACCGTGCAGGTGACAGAGCACTGGCACAGGTCACTCAGAGTTTTTGGAGTCTCCCTCCTCAGAGACCCTCAGAAGCTTCCTGGACACGGTCCTGGGTAACCTGCTTTTGGCAAGAGTTGGACCAGATGACCTCCAGAGGTCCCTTCCAACCTCAGCCATTCTGTGATTCTGCAGAGCAGACATACTAAAGACATACTAAAACAAGGGAAAGACAAATCTCTTTCAGACCTCACACTTTCTTTATAAACAACATCGAGGCAAATGCTGACAATTCCATGTACTCTTGGATTATGTTTTTTCACTCTTTCTGACTCCTAAGGACTGTGTTTTAAGAATGCCCAGAGAAGGCTGAGAACTTTTAATTAGGGACCTGACTTTAAATTCTAAAATAAGGGTTTAAATTCTAAACCAAGGATCCCTCTAGCCTACTTCCTCCCCCCGAGATGTATTCACCATTTTTAAAAGTACTGAAAGGCTTTACACTGTAGAAGCATCCCAGTGCTGCATCACACTTGCAAGGAACCAGGGATGTGTTGTACATCTAGCAAAGCGGTTCCTTTTAAAGCCACACCACAAATTTCAGCTGACTCGGCTACAGCTTAGAAAATAAAGTTTGCAGTTATGGAGCCACCAAATGAGGTAGTTCGATCGGGTGCACCAAGGGCAAACGGACGACCGAGGGCACATGAGCTGAAGCAAGAGATCATTTTTGCAAGGAATGACTGTGATGAATGACTTACAAGCAACTGGATGGGAAAGCAGAGTAAAAAAAGCCTGACATTTAAGACACAAACCTAAGAAAAACCAAATTGTCATGAATTCAAGTCTTCTCAGCATAAAATGTATTATTTTGTTCCAACCTGTATTATTTATGCATCACCTCCAAATATAGCCACGAGCTCTGGACTGCAACACGCCCGGGAACAGGAAGAGAACGTAAAAAAAAAGCAACCAAAATAAAGGAGGACAGAAGAAGGTATCAATTAAAGCAAGTCACACCCCACCTTATAATCCTCCACCTCTCTCCTACACGACAGTTCCAAATAGCCTTACACTTGACAATGAGACATTTGCTGTAAGCTCATCAACAGGATCATTTCATACAACTGCACTGACATTAAATAAACCATAACAGGTCTCAACAGCTGCAAAGCAGTTTTCAACTTAAAGTGAAATATTAAGAATGGATAGCTCTACAAAAGCAATAGTCTATGAACATGCTGCATTTTGGCTCCTACTTGGTGACATTAAAAACAAAGAACAGCTTCCAGAACTGTTTGGAATACAAGTCTGAGCAAATACATGCCTTAAAATTTACATCTATCCAGCAGATACCATTTTATATCAATCTCTCCCTTAGGTCAGAGGATTATTGATTAAGATGGAGGAGAGACAGAAATGTAACTTACTTTTCTCCTGAGCTTCAAGAGTGCTTCCGAAAGCATCAGAGATCTCTTACTCCTTATCTTTTTGTAAAACTGATATCATACGTCTTAGGTATTAAAAGGCTGTGAAGTTGGACATTTTCCAATTAATATACAAATAATATCAAATTATACTGCTTAAGTAATTTAAGCAGTAATCTCAGAGTGCACATATTCAGTAGAAAATTCCATTATTCTGTATATGATTTAAAATACAAGGTCTTAGTGAATTTCTGAAACTATCTTTGTTTAAAGGATAAGTGCACTATTTCCCCCCCAAAGATCTAATTCAGATCATTAAATTTCAACAATGAACAACAATCTTCTACAGCAAAACTCATTATCTTATAAAATATTACACACAAATAGATGGTCCATTAAAAATACTAACTTACCCGTTTTTCACTATTTCCTTAATTCCTAATCTAATGCAATCTTTTCCTGCAGACCATGCAATACACAATATGAACGGTGGCATCTATTCATGTAGTATTTTTCATCTTCAAAGGATTTTATAACCAGGAAGTCCTGACACAAGCAAGCAGTTTCCTACTTTACAGACTGGGAGACTGAAGCATACAAGGCAACGACAGAGACAAAAACATTATTTGCTTGCCAAACAAGCACGCTGCCTCTGAAATCATGATTCATTTTATTATCTTGCGTTAGAGCTAATAATATAATTTTCGTGCCACATTTCATCTTCTGTGTTTTAAAGTGATCATTAATATTCTTGAATCACACAATACTCCTGTTGCTGGCTGGTTTTTTGTTTGTTTCCACAGCACAGCTAAATGATGTCTTAGCTTGCATAACAAATCCTTAGATCTCTTTAAGGATGCATTAAAAGTCACTCTTAAGGTTGACAATGCAATGTTTTACAGTAACATTCTCTCTATTGTTACCTGAGTTATACCTATTATATTAAGCTGCAATGGTTCAGGATAGACAGTATGTTTTCCTACAACGTGGACAGCATACACTCCTGATGTGCTGTATAAACAAGCCTCCAAAAAAGAGCTCATCGCATGTCCTTCCACGACTTCACCTCAAAGTATGGTTACAAAGCAGCAATATATAACACTGAAAAGCCATTGTTTCAAATGCAAAATAGCTTTTTGAACAGCATATGCGATGGAGAAGAATGACAACACAATTTACAACCTGAAATAAAATATATTTTTAGAAGATAATTTTAGTTGGTGAAAAATTAGCACCACAGTTTTTACAATGAATAGATTATCAGATTGTAAGTATAGATAACAGAAATGAGAAATAACTGATTCCACCCACAGACCTGATACCTGAAGTTTTAACTACAGGTCAGTTTTTCCTAGTATAAAATCCCTTCAAACAAAGAGTTTTAAAAGGAAGCATCTTACCTAATGGGAACACTGACGCTGCACCTCCCTAGATTGCCATGAAGAAATCAGCTGCTAAAAGAGATATTTTTGCTGACTTGATGCAACTTTCTAAACAACGGAAGACAGGCTGCACAACAGCAGATTTTCGTGTTCTAAAAAGCAGCATTTGGAAATGGCATGCAGCTGTGGGCCTCAATTTAATTTTTAATGCAAAATATACCTTAATAAAGTAAATCAGCAAGCCTTTCCCATGAAGTTCCTCAGAACCTTAAACCAGTCCTTTAGCAGGCAACGTAGTCACTTACTGTACCATAAGACTAAGGTAAGCAAAAGATTATATAATAGACTTACTAGAAGAAAGGCTTACAGGACGCTGCTAACCCTGATTTTTTCATATGCAGCTGTTCGGTAAAGATAGGTTCAATAGAAACGCAGACTGAAGTTTAATATTTACCTATAGCCACACCCAAATACAGGGAGTCAGGTTCCTTCTGTCTCATCTGCAGCACACACTACTCCGTTTATATTGTACTGGCTCTTAGCCATAAATGTGAGAAGGGAAGTTATGATGCAAGGTAGGTGGAGTACTGTAGGAAGCACCATAGAATTGTTCAAATTATTCCCAGTCTATATAAAGCATGGCCTTTTTCCCTTTCAATTGTACTGCAGGAGAAAGCAGGACTCAGCCTTTTCTCTCAAAGGCATGGTACTTACTGCTTGTATACTTTAAAGATAAAATACAAATACATAATCAACTTATCTTTGGTAAATACATCCGTTTTTCCAGGATTTAAAACATAATGTACACTTACATGCACTTTTGGGCATGAGAAAGAGAGGAAGAAACAGCAAAGAGAAAGCTGCTTTTTCTTTTCCCCCTTTCATTTTGTTTTGAAATCCTTAAAGTAAAGAGAACAGAAAAAAAGCCATCTGCTTTTGGTATACGCTAGTATACTGGGCAAAAGCTGCAGCACAAACATCAGTCTCTGCCATATTACATCCCACTATCAGGCATGTTTCTGAATCATCATTAAGGGAATTTGAAGATCTGCATGGAAAACAGACTGAGTTGTGGCCAAGCATTGTTACCATCTGAAGTTACTGCATGTAGGTTTGGGACCCACCTCCTTCATGGGCTGCAACCCCAAAGACAAAATTCAGTGCTTGAGTTCAGACCTGCTGATGAGGAAGATAAAATTACAATCTTCCTGCCAAATTTAACAGAAAAGCATCATCATCCCAGTTTAGCTGGTTTAGTTTTGTAAAATCTGTCAGACGTAGCTCGTGACTGGTAAATACAGGGTTCCTAACCTACACCCTCCTCCTTCAGTAGCGCATTACACATAAGGTCGTTAAGAAGAGATCTTTCCAAACTAAGAATTTTACTTTGAATCCACATTACACTTTTCCTGACCTTTTTCTTCCATCATCCTGAGACACAAGAACAGAGCAAAAGTCCCCCCAGAGATCTGAAAGATCCAGACAAACAAAGCTTACGGTTTTGGATGAACACCAAAACCAGGAGCACCATGCTTCTACATACTCCACACGCCTAGGGTTAAACCACCACATATCACTGAAGGCAAGGGTGTCTCAATTCAGGGGGAGCTTTTAAAGCCACTTGTTCATTACGCTGAAGGTATTTATCACAACCTTGGCATCGAGCAGAAGGAAATGTTCTAAAACATATGGGGCGGTTTGTTTTAAAGGAGAAACAAAATTGGTTTCAATAACCTATGTAAGAAACCACAGCCTTTTACTGAGCAGTCATAGCTGCCAACATGTCAACGGCTCTGCCTTGTCATCGGTGTTCAACACAGTCACGAAGGCTTGGTAGACACGAAGAATTTCTTGTGTGCCTGCAAGTGATACACTTCCATAAAATTCTTACCATAGCTACTACACTGGAAAACAGTAACTGTCTAAATCACCTAAACCTCACTGTAGTTTACAGCTGTTTCTCATCCGATTCCTCGGTATCGCAACATGTTGCACCCAGCAGAAGAGCCTAAGGCCAAGACAACGTCCATGCATAATGAATGGGGTTATGAACTCAAACTTAAGGCTGAATCATCTCAATTTTCTGCGCTTGCACCAAACCCAGAGACAGTCTTTGTAGTAAATTAATTAATTAATTAAAACAAAAACAAACTGAGCTGCTCTTGCTACTCTAGAGCATTATATCCTCCCGTTGGGAATAAGCATTCTTGTTAGCTTAGCTTCCTAGACAGCTAGAGACCTATGAGAAGCCACACCAAGTGCTCCCCACTGGGACATTTGAGAATGACACCTCTCAATATACCCCATTAAGATGCATGTATATTCTTACAGTGGAAATATATATATATATATGTATTTTTTTTCCTGCTGGAAGAGGCAGACTTTGCATGAGACGGGACTCTTTCACAAAGGGAAGTGAAGGTACACCTGTACCAGGGATGAAAGCGTATTCAACATCCTACACCTCAAAAGAACGGGTAGACTATCACAGCGAAGTGGCAACTCTACCACCCACACCATACTGCCTGCTGGCTAAGGCAGCAACTTGTTCTTGGGTTTAAAAATATCAGTTTTCTACTCTTCCAGCCAACGTATAATAATCTCACCAATTAAAAGATGAGCAACGTTCGTACCCGGGAGCACTGTGCCTCAGCCCACCAGAACACGCAGGTCGAACCCACGCTCATCAGGTGACAAGTGCCCAGCCCACACACCGAGCTCATTTATCACCTTTGCTTACCTTCTTTTTTTCTGTGAGTTGGTATATCAAAGAGTCTCAAAAAAAAAAAAAAAAAAGAGCAGCAGAAGTTCTGCAATTTAATAGTAAAACAAAGCAAATTATGTAGCAAGTTGGGGGTGGGGAGGTGTGCAGAATACTGGTTTACTCCATGCCCAACTACTTCAGAGATGAGCACCAGACAGTTCTGAAAATACCACCCCTTACATCGTGTTAAGACACAGCTCCAGGAACACAGCTGTCAAAATCTTGAGTCCCAACTCCATGAAAGATCTCTGACAAAACAAAATGCTCATGACCTGCAGAGGTAGGTCAGCGAACACACTATTTCTGGAACCTGAAAAAATGACACACGTTTAACCACACAGGTAATTTTGGTGCGGGGAGAGTCATAGGATGTACTGTTTGGGCTGCTCTATGATACAGGCTGACCAGTTTGGTATCCAAAAGTGCATTACAATGTGAAACTCAGCCATTTTTGTGCCATGCTCCTTTAGTGCATTCTAGTAACGTTTCCTTTAGGCTGCAACTCTAGAACATGCTGTTCCATCACCCTCCTTCAAGACAAATGGAAGTGAAAAAACAGGAATTTCAGAGCCCAGAGCACAAGTCTGCATGCTTTGCTGCTTTCAAGGTCAGCTCTGGCTTCCTATGTACTTGCTGCCAGGAAGATGAGGCTTCCTACTATATGAGCTTCTCACTCTCACCAAGATGAATATACGTTGTAGTCCAACTTAATCCTTGCAGTAAGTGAGAATACCCAAAGATGGTGGAGAAACACCCTCTGTTACCATCTCACAAGACAAGATGGAAGTCAAGGAAAGCACGCGGCAGCAGCCTCTGACTACTACAGCTTAGCCCACCTAAACGGCGAGCTGCCAGAGGCAACAGTCATGTCCTTCTCTAATTCCCCTTTAGGTCAGATCATGCAGCCACATGGCAAATCACTTCCATCATTTGAACTTTTTTTGTTCCTTTCTGCCTTGAGCGTAGGTGTTTTTTCCTCCCACTCTGCTGTCAGCCAGCACCTTGCTAAGTTCAAGGGGAAGCTGCAAAAGACATGTGGCTTTGGGTGGGGATGGAAATCAAAGGAACAAGAGCATCCATTTGAGCAGCACCCTACTATTAAATTAATTAGGTGTAACATCACACCATACCCTTGGAGTAGGGCAACCCTTTCCAATTTACCACCAGTTCTGGGTGGGAGCACGCTCCTGTTGCGATGGGAGTGTACCCTGAAGAATGACCTTCACTTGTCAAACTCAGATGACTGCTACTGCGCTAAAGAGCTATCTGCCCACGTGTGGTAACGCAGGCAACCAACACAGCCACCACTAGTGTCAGAGACGATCACCAGAAATGTCTGTGCTTGGTGACTATATCTGTTTCACAACAACTGCACTTCTTTTTCAAAGTCATAAGGAAAAGCTTTTGTCTTAATGCTTCTGGGCTGCAAACATGCAGGAAGTCATTAGCCACGATGAATAAAATTGCACCACAGCGGTACTGATTCAACAGGCACAGGAGACACATTGAGCTTTTGCGCCGAAACAGAGGGATCTTTTTGTTATTTTGCAAGAAAAAAAGGGACTGGTGGGGTAATGATGGATAGTCAACCACACTATAATAGGATATGTACAACTTACCAACTACAGCACAATCACAGGAGAAACCTTCCTCACCAATCCATCTGTCACCCCACCAAGCACCTCACCTGATGAAACCCTCGCTCCTGTAACACGGAGCTTCTCTAAACTTCGTGCTTTAACTTTCATCAGCAAACATTCAGCTTCTACAGCACTACGACAGGAGCTGCAGAAGGCTGGCAGATTGTGCAGCTGACCACCATCTGACAGGTTTTATTTAAGCACCACTCACTCCTGGGGCTCTTTCCGGGCGGTACCAGGCTGAGAAAGCAAGGAAGGGAGAGCAGTTCACCGGTGCAAGGCAGCGTGGCACACTGTCACGAGCAAAGTCGCGACAGAGATCCTCACAGATGGCTGCATGCGAAATGGTGGTCACCAAGGTAATGGCACAGCAACTTTTAATGATAATAACAAAGTAAAGAGGAGTTTTATTAAATCAACACTTGTACTATGCGGGGTTCTTCAACAGGCTGCTTTTACCCCAGGAACTTCAGAAATCATCCCCCTCAGCCCGTTACTATTCGGTCATTCCTTCAGCTTCCCTGGAGGTAGAAAGTATTTTCTCTACCCCAACTTCACCGACTGCTGTTTGCACAGAGCTCTCTAAACAGCAATGGTTTTGTGCAATACCGGGATACCACACTGCAGAAAGCCCTCATGGGCAAGACCTATGCACAGTAGCACAGGAACAATGCTACAGGCTTTCCTGTAATGCTTCATTACCTTGAGAAACAGTCTCGCTGCAGCTGAGATCAGAGCATCTCTAACAAGTTGTAGGAATCCCATACTCTACGGGGTTTTCCCAGCCCTGGAATGCTCAAAGCCTCTCACTTCCCTGAGAAGCCGGGGCAGGAGCTGTGGGTCACTGCCCTGCGCGACCCAGGTAGCAGTTTGGGTGAGGTCCTGCACTGGGGGCAGCATACACTTAGGTAAGGCGGAAAGTGGAGTGAAGAGAGGTGTCTGGACACGCTGCAAAAAACAAACCACCAGTCAGACGGCCACTTTCAAGCAGCAAGGAAATTATCACTGATTTATAACTGTGCACAGGTATGACGGGAGCTGCTGGAGAACAGCCCCAGCTACAGGGAGTAAGATCCTTGCTGAACATTTCTGCATAGTTTGTTGGCCCAACTTCGCAATCCCTTTTGCAATAGGGATGCTCTACAGCACTGCCTGTGTCTGGTCATGCTTCTGATTCACGTGTTGCAGCATACAGGTATCAGTGCAGCACTGGACTCAAATGGGATAACAAAGACTCCATTAAAAAAGAACCCTCAGAAGATGAAAGAAAACATGATTTTCCTCTTTTAATGACAGAAAGAAACTTAAGATAAGAAAAATACACAACTCCTGAGACTCTGCCTTAACTTTCAATTTAAAGAAACAATGGGATTTATTGCAATAGAGGAAAACTGGTAATCTAAGCCAAGATCTAAACTGCTCCTTAAGCAGTTAAGCCTCACAAAATAAAAGCATCAGAGAACAAGAAAAAAATCATAGCTTGACAAAAACAAAAGAAAAACCATACACATGCTTCTTACACAGCGAAAGGGGAACATTCCCTTTACACACATGTAAAAGATATATGAACAAGGATCTCTTCTGTGGACTGATCTCAAGCATGAACAGAATGAACTACCATCAGGCTTTTTTACCCTACAGAAGGAGAGACACAGGTGATGTAGGCGCTGAGGAAACATACTTACTGTAAACAAGTTCATTTAATACTTTACCCTGGGCACGACAGACTTGTATTCCTGCTGCACAACATCATACCGGTTTGTTTGACTCTGGGAATTCTGGTCACCCAAATCCCAAGAACTGAACAAATCCCTGAACTTGCTGTGTGACCTTTAACAAGTAGCTTAACCTCCCTGCAGCTTCAGTTCCCTTTATTAAATGCTCTGATACATTTAGTATTTTAGAGACTAGATGTTTGATATTAAACAACTCAAAATAACAAAAACAAGCGTTTAAGTCAGCAACGTCAAAGTGTCCATGTTTTTACTTCAGTGCGGGTACTGTAACTATAATCCAGGTACACTGCAGAAAAAGGGGTTTCTGAGTTGATTTCATAATCAGAGAACTATGCAGGAAGATAGATAACTGCAGTACATATTTGATTTTAACATTTATGTGTCTTAATTTGCAAAAAGATGAAATAAAAGAGTAGGATTTACATAGAAGTCCAAGGCAAGAAGTATTCTCCTAATTCCCCTTTTTTAAATTAGATGTCCATAAATGCTAGGGTACAATATACAGCCATTCATCAAAGAATGTGATCATGTGAAGACCTGGAGGCATCACTGTAGCACAGAAGAAATTGCTTCCGAAACAAGGTTACCATCTCACTAATGAAATACTTGGCATTAATGCCACAGCAACAACAACAAAAAGGCTCATCGTTTATACATAACTGGATTTGAGTTAAACATCCACGTAACACTATTACTATGGTGAAACAACTGATGAGGACACAGGCATGACTAATTAAACGCTCACAGAGAGAACCGGCATATTAATGATTAACAAAAAGCAAATAACAAAAGCAAGTGGAAAAACGCTTTCTGCTTTTTAGCCTGTTCAGCATCATGATAGATAGCGTCATGATTACTGCTCTTTCCCCAATTCATTTACCATGCCCTCTCCGTAAGTGTTAATCCCAAACTACGGCATGAGTTATCTAACACTGTTTTAAACAGTGTTTCAGGTCTTTCATGTTCCACTGAAACTTCTAAAACATGTAAGCAACAGTGACTAAGGTAATTAGGTCTACTTCACCAGATGTCCAGGAGTTCTGGTGACCTTTATACACACATCATCTGACTCTCTGAGAACTGGAGATCAAAAAAAAATAACGCTTTGTCTGACTCAGAAGTGACTCAGCCGCGAGAAAGCAGGCCTGAAGATAATAAAACTGAGAGCAAGGAGAAGAGCTTTATCTGCTCATTACCTTGTGATGCAATTACAAGTTCCTTCCAGTTTCCAGAGCATTAAGTAAGTTTCTGCGGGAAGCTGACAGTGCCCAGAGAAGAGTCCGGAGGTGCCCCCTGCGAGCCCAGGCAGAAGCAGCCCCCCACGAGCTCTGCCCCCCAGCCTCGCAGGGCAGCTGGAGGCAGCCTCCTCGGGGTGACACCGCTGCCTCCTCAGCCCAGCATTAAACAAGCTCGGTAACAACAGGGACAGGGGGAGAGAAAGGAGTCCCCGAGGCAGACTGCTAACAGGGACAGCGGGCTAGGTGAACAGGGCATTTCCAAGACTGTTTCTCAATCAATAACCTGAAAGGAATGCTAGGCACAACGCCATTTCCACTCTGCTGGTTTATTCTCTGAGGTAACCTTTATACCTGCCTCTTTCAAAGTCCAGCTGACTTGCATGTAAATTAATCTCACAAAACAGACTTGATCACTAATAAAGCAGAAATCCCATCTGATTAACACTAGACGGGGGGAAATAAATCCCATAAATTATCCACCCATCCCAAACCTCATCTCTCCGTGCTAGCCCTTGAAACAGTAAATGCAAGAGTCCCACAGGGCACTCACACCCTGAACTCTTGAACAAATCAGAAGCAGCATAATTAACAACTCTCCTGGCCTACACAGCTTGATCTGGCATGAATTTGTAACATTACCCTTCCCCCATTTCTGATAAAAGCCACACAAAGAAACAAAAGGTGTTCAACGTACAGCTCAGTAATTTGGCTCAAACATTTCAGATGGAAGGCTAAGGCGTTTCAGAAAGCCACCCGAGAAGCTAAACGCATTTCATATAATTCATGAAACAGAAAAGAACATATTGTAATAACAGGAAAAGAAAAAAAAGGTACCCTAGAAAGCTCAAGGCAATGTTCTCGTATCATGAATAATGACAGACCACGGTCTGCAAGAGAAGTGCGAGAAGTAAGAAAGCTCACCAAAACAGCCGCACATTAAAATGTTTGAATACAAATGCAGTACTGCAACTTTTAAATGTCTTACAATAACTAGAAGTTCAGTTAAAGGAACATACAACAGATACTAAATCAAATTAGAAGATGAGGCACGTGCTTAGAAGAGCACACTCTGAAGTTCCATTTATGCACTGAAATCCATGCAGGCAGATGAGAAAAACAGCGTTATGTGGCTGATAAACTTGATCACAGCTTAAATAATTAACAGACTGCAGGGAACGGGACTGAGATGCTACAGATGACTTACTGGTATCACAGCCATCTGTTAAACTCTACCAGGGGGTCAGTTTATTTATAGACTTATAGATGACGCCCACTGAACACGAGCCAGCAGTGTGCCCAGGTAGCCCAGAAGGCCAACAGCATCCTGGCTGCTATCAGGAATGTTGCAGCCAGCAGCACCAGGGAGGTGATCGTCCCCCTGTACTCTGCGCTGGTGAGGCCGCACCTTGGGTACTGTGCACAGCTTTGGGCCCCTCACTACAAGAAGGACACCGAGGCCCTGGAGCGTGTCCAGAGAAGGGCTACGAAGCTGGTGAAGGGCCTGGACACAAGTCCTGTGAGGAGCGGCTGAGGGAACTGGGGGTGTTTGGTCTGGAGAAGAGGAGGCTCAGGGGAGGCCTTATTGCTCTCTGCAACCACCTGAAAGGAAGGTGTGGGGGTCAGCCTCTTCTCACAGGTAACTAGTGATAGGACTAGAGGGAATGGCCTCAAGCTGTGCCAGGGGAGGTTGGAAATGAGGAGACATTTCTTCTCAGAAAGAGCAGTCAGGCATTGGAACAGGTTGCAAATTATTTTTCAATATACCCATCTTTAGGGTAATAATGTAAAACCAGGGAGAGAGGCCAATTATGCTGAAAAAAAAAAAATGCTATTTTTGAAAGTGTTCCCAACTCCTTTTCACTACTTAGCAGTACCAGTCACACTCCCACAAGCCTTTGGCAGATGAAAGGTGAGACAACTTCACACAGCTCAACCATGTTAACCCTGTTATTACCTTCATCGGTACAGCTACACACAAATTACTTTGAATTACACTCTTACGCAGACTATTAATCACATTGTCTTGACATATGGTTAGAGCAGCAGTTTAGCTCCTGTCATCACCACAAGGAAAACATTCCAATTTCGGAGAAGTCTCCAAAGAGTACAAGTAATGTTGGTTACAGCAGTTTCCAAGCTTTGCAGAAGCAACCAGTACAGAGGTGAATTCCTGCTGGGCTTGTGATTACTGTATGCTATTTAATCCCTTGTCCACATTACCTGCTGGAGCAGAGGAGAGGTGGATATAGAGCAGAAACTGACACAAACAATTTCATTTGGAAGGTGAAGAGGAAGAGATATGGCAAGAAACATCAATCAAGAAACAAATATTATATAAATAATGCAGATTGCCAGGGCCAGCCTACAACTTCTCATTCACAAATGACATATGAAGACACTCAAGTCTACAAAGACCTCATTACAGCATAAGAGTACTCAGATACCCTGCTCCCTCCTGACTTTTTTTGTACCTTCCTTTTCTTCCCACACCAAACTCTTTCAATTTCTTTGTAACGAGAAATGAGAATGAGTTCAGAAAAAAAAAAGCATAGAAAATAAGAGGATTTGAAAATCTGCATAAATACTTCATTAAAATAGTAACAATTACTTTTGGCATTACCTCTTCCACACTTTTGTATTCACATGAGTATATTTACTATAAAATGATGTTTTCAAAGTGGCAAGTGGCTGTTTAGGCACCCTACAGCCACAAAACTTCTGAAATACCCTTTTGTACTCTAATTGTTGGAAACCTTAACTCTCTGAAGGCTATACCAAAATTCAATTTGTTTGGGTTTTCAGTTTGATTTGTTTTTTTGTTGTTGTTGTTGTTGTTGTTGTTGTTTTGTTTGTTTTGTTTTTAAATAGGTGGATTAAAGCAGTAGTGTTCATAACACTTGTATTTTTAATTCCTGTAGTCACATTTGGCTTTCACCAATCTTTCATTATCCACAGTAAGCGCAATATGAAAAGGCTGTATCCATCCCTTTGTTTAGGGGTTAAAAACCAGAATCACTAATGAGTCATCTGCCAAAGAAAAGCCTGAGCCACAAGGGCAGTGCAGGCTCCTGAACTTGCCACCTGCCCATGCTGATGGCATAAGACTGCGCCTGCTTGTTTTCTCCCTTATTTGAGCTCAGTGACACAGAACTGGCCAGTAGCAGCATCTATTGGAGGTTTTGATTTTATACTGGGGTGCCTACCTAGCTCAGTTTCGACGTGGGTTGAATTAACACCTCGTTATACTTACTGCTTGTTTTCTTTTGAGTTCTCACGTGTAGACAACACCACAGTTGCACAACACATTGGCTGTTTCACCTGCAGTTAAGCTCCTATTTTGTCTTTTCCTCCCTCATCAGTTACAGCAATAAAGTCACCCAGCCCTTTTCAGTGTTCTGTGCGATTAAATTATCGCTCATTATTTCCTCTTAATTGCACAGGAAGAACCTCACACCGATAGTAAAACAAGGAGGTCACAGCATCCCTGCAACACCCTTGCCCTTACAGCACGGATTCTTCATCTCCTGGTACAGCTCATCCCTCGCTGGCTTCAGCCAGCTCCTGGGAAGAGATAAAATGGAAACATGCTGTAATAGAGGGGTGCACTTCGAGGGCTAGTGATGCCTGCAGAGCTACTAGCTACCAGCAGCTGTAAAGCAGGCCGTGCCGCCGGGGGGGGGGCATTTTGAAGCACCCTCAACTCGGAATAAGCGGGTGTTAAGCTCGCTGATGTTCTCTGTGCGTTTCCTAACCTCTCAGAGCAACATGGACTTCACTCGGCTTCATCCCTGCTGGTAAAACGACGCACTCGGAGACAGGCACTTGAGAAACACTAAGTGTTCTGTGCCGAAGATCGCACAAAGTCGTCGTGCTGAGCTTCCACCCGACGCCAGCTGAGGGGAGCGGGGTGCTTTTAAAGCCCACCCCGCGGCTCCCGACGGGACGTGGTGCTCCCTGTCCCCTTTGGGGTCCCCGAGGAGCCCTCCCGGCACCGCGGCCCTGCCTGCCCCGGGAGCGCCGCCTCACGCCGCCAACATGGACACCATCTTCCGCCGGGAGCCGGGGCGCTCGGAAACAAAGCCACCCCCCGCCGGCAGACGCGGCACTTTCCGAGCCAACTTGAAGAACTTTATCCCAAGATTACTTTTTTTTTTTATTACTTTTTTTTTTTTCACGACGCAGCCAGCAGCCCCGGCGGGACAGGAGGGGCGGGGGGGAAGTTTCCGAGCGGTGCGGGGCCCGCTCCCTCCCCCGGCGCTGGCTCCGCTCCAGAAAGCCCGTCTAACAAGTCGGGCCCCGCGCGAAAGAGCAAGAAAATCTGGAAAGAGGGAAAAAAGAAAGAAAAGAAAGAAAAAAAAAAAAGAGAGAGAGAGAGAGACGAAGAAAAGCAGAAGGGGGAGGGGAAGCCCCTGGATGGGGCCGAGGAGGGGAGGAGAGGGGAGGCAGGGTCTCCCGGAGCCCCGCGGGATCCATTTTGTTCCCCGCACCGCTGCCCCGCTCCAACTTTCCCCCGGAGCGGGGCCGCCCCCCCGCGCCCTGCCCGCACTCACCGGCATCATCTTGGAGCCGAACCGCATGGGGGCGGCCGGTGCCGGCCCCGCCGCCCGGAGCGGGAGACCGCCGAGCTGGGAGGCGTAGGGCCTGCGCTGCCGGGACCGGGACGTGCGGGGGGAACCTGTTGCGGGGCTGCCCTGCCCGGCCTCGCTGCACCACCCGCCCGCTCCTCCGCTTTGTTCCGCCCCCGGCTCGGCTCCGAAACTAACCCCGAGCCGGCGAGGAGGAGCCGCCGCGCCGTGCAGCGCCCCGCCCGCCTCTCCTCCCTCCCACCTCCGGGAGGGGCCCAAAGTCTTGGAAACCCGCGTGGGTTAACTCGGGCTGCCCGAAGCGAGCCCGTAAACCCGTTAGATCGACCCGGGGGATGAAAGTTTGGCTCCCCTGGAGCGCCGCGCGGAGGGCTCGGAGGGACAGCGGGCAGCGCCGGCAGCCGTCACGGGGCCCGGCGGGGAAAGCGGCTCCGGCTGCTTCTCCTACTGGCGTTAAACCTTCCCCGTCACTAAACGGGATGGAAGAGGATGAGGAGTTCCCGGGTGAGGGGAGAACAACACCCAGACATGGTTTGTGTAAACGTCTGTTTTCTAAAGCGGTTAATAAAAAATAAATAAAGGCGCCCGGAAGGCGGCGGGGCCCCGCGGCTCAGGGGCCGGGGCCGGGACTGAGGCCGGAGCCGCCCGGTGGCCCCGTCCCCTCTCTCCCCGCCAGGGCCGGCCAATGAGGCGGCGCCGTCGCGGGCATGACATCACCTCCCCCGCCGCCTATTGGGCGCCGCGTGGAAGCGGCCCCACGCCCGCTGAGGAAACGGAGCCCCGAGGGGTGCGGGCGCTCCTCCCGCCCAGGGCCGGGTCCCGCGAGCCTGCGCGTACAGAGCTGTCACAGAACAAAATACGAAAATAAAAAGAAGATAAAGGAGGTGAAATCCACAGGATCGGGGGCCAACAGCACAGACAGCTGAAGCTCTTCACCTCGTCTGGTTCCCACTGGTGGCCTGTCTGAAACACGCTGCAGTGGACTGAGACCACACGCAGTTCCTTAGAGGGAGTCACAGCAGGGGTCCGGGTGAACTTCATACTCACGGAATCGCTTGAAAAACGGGAAGGGAAGGGAAGGAGAAGAAAGGAAAAAGAAAAAAAAAAAAATGATGTACCAAAAACATTACTTGTCTCTCTGTGAGTGATCTACTTGGTCTGAACTGCAGAAACTTGCAAAAGCAGAAAGGTGTTACAGACAACAGTTGTAGTGATGATAAGTAATCAATATCATCAGCATTTCTTGCCCTTAGTCTTCTCATATGATGGGTCAAGGTGGGAGGCTGGGAGACACTACTGGATTTCCTGCCTTCACCACGCTACTCCAAAACCAGATAATTTTCTCAGAGCAGCATCTAAGCAATTTTACCAGTAACTTCTCACACTCTTTTCTTCTTCAGTGTGCCTAAAACTGGCTCCAGACCAGTCTTCTTTTACAATCCCTGACACAACTATGAGAATTATCAAACAGCAGACATCAGACAATATCTCTTTGTCATCATTTGCAGTATCTTGTAGACTTGTTTTATTATTAGTTTTCAATGCTGTGCCTGTCAGTGGTTTATATAGCTATAACCTCTTGAATTCTTCGGGAAGAAGGTGGTGAACCTGGTTCTAACACTGTTTCTAATATGGTAATTTGAGAAACAGTTTGTCAGAAATCAACACAACATCAATGCAACAGGAGGAAGTGGTCAACTGCTTTAGCTTTGCTACCCATTGCCACCTACTGTTGAAATTGCACCATATCGAACTTCAGAGCTTTCATTTCTGAAGGATAAAGCCTAAGACTACAGAAAGAAGGGAAAGCTTCTAAAATAAAGCTGGGAGAAGAGAACAAGGCAAGAGAATTGCTCATCAGAACTCAACGAGCTGGGGCACAGCAGTCTTCAGAACAGTAACCCTTACCATAACCCAACAGCTAACCCAAAACCCAACACCAACTCTAACCCTAACCATAATGACTTTAAACACTAATCTTAACCCTAACACAAAATGAACCTACCCCTAATGCCTAACACTAACCCCACAAACTAATACTAACCCCTAACCCTAAACTAACCCAAACCCCAACACCTAACCCTAAACCCTAGCCTTAACACGTAACACTAACAACACTAACCCTAACTCCTAATGCCTAGGAATAACCAGAATCCAGTCATAACCCAAACCCTAACCCTAATCCTAACCATAAACCCTAACTTTTAAATGCATCCTAACCAGAAGCCATAACCCTGCATCTGACACTGACAAACCCTAAACCAAACCAAATTCATAACCCTAAGACTAACACCTAACACTAACCCTAACCCCTTATCTCTAACCCAAACTCTAACACTAAACGCTATACCCAACACCTAACCCTAACAACCCTAACAATAACACCTAACACAATAACACCTAACCTAAGCCCCTAAATCTAACACTAACACTAATCTAACACTAACACTGACCATAACCCTTACACTAAACCTAACACCTAACCCTAAAGGCCCTAACTATAATCCTAAACCTAATCTTAACCTTAAAAAAAAACCTAACACTAAAACCCTGACCCAAACTCTACCTATATAATAATGAGAAACATAACCTTAAAACAAATCTGAAACTTAATCCTAGCCCTAGCCCTAAAACTAACAACAAAATTTTCCCTAAGCCAAAACATAATTATAAAAGCATAAACATAAAACTAAACCTAAATCTAGCCCTAAAATTAACCCTTCATCTAAACCCCACTCCTAGCCCTAACACTAACCTTAGTCATAGACCTAACACTACCTCTAACCCTAACTCCATCCTAACATTAACCCTAACCCAAACCCTAAAACACTAAACACAACCCTAAGCCTAGCTCTAGCCCTAGCCCTAAATCAAAAACTAAACCAAGCCCTGAATTTAACCTAAATTTAACCTAACCCTAAAACTAACAATGAACCTAAAGCCAAAATTTATCAGTAACACTAATTCTAGACCTAACCCTATCCCTAGTGCTAACCCCAACTATAACTCTTTTCCTAATCTAAAACTTAATCCTAAACAAACCCTAAATATAAAGCTAACCCTAAATTTAGCTCTAACTACAATCCTTTCACTACAAAATAAAAAAATAAACCTAAGCAAAACATAAATATAAACCTAATGCTAAACTTAGTCCTAAAAATAATCCTAAAACTAAACCCTACTCTTAGCCCTAATACCACTTCTACCACTAACTCTAACCTAATAACACTAATACTAACCCTAAAACAAACCCTTACACCAAAACATAACCAAAACCCTAACCCTAACAATAAACCTAACCTTAACCCTAAAGCAAATGCTAATCCCCCCAAAAATATTCAAAATCTGAACTCTGACCATAGCCACAGCAAATTCTAACTCTAAACTAAAAACAAAACCTAGCCAAAACCATACACCAAAACCTACTTCTAACCCTAGGACTAATACTAACCATTACCCTAACACTAAAACCTAACTTTAACCTTAACCCTAACTCTAACCGTAAAACCTAACCCTAAACCTATCGCTAACTCTAACCCTAACTAACACTCAGACAAAAACGAACACATAAACCTAACCAAAAAACTTGCCTTAGCCCTAACTGTAACCCCCTAACCCTAAATCTCTCTCTTACATAAACATACCCTAATTGTAACCTTAATCCAACTGACCATAAACTAACGATAAAAGCTAACACTAACCCCAACCCTAAGGCTAACCCTTATGCTAGCGGTCACCATTACAACTAACCTTAATGACACAACCCTAACCATAACCCTAACCTCTAATCCCAACACCTAATTTCTAGTCCTAACTCTAAAACCTAACACTAAATGCTAATTTTACCCCTAACCATAGCCCTAACCCTAAAACAAACCCTACTCCTTACATTAACCCTAACATTTACACCAGTAAATCCAGAGCCTTTCTGTATTGTACCTCGAGGCTGGGCAAGCCTTTTATGGCCCAGGCTCTCTGCTACCAGACACTCTCTGGGACTTCACCAGCTGCTGTGTTGCCGATGTTCCTGAACACGTAGGTTCGGAGACTGGCCGCTACACCAGACCATGCAAGCAGCACTGTGCAAGCACATCCAGGCTTCTCTTTGTCTGCTGCACATACCATTTTTGTGTACAGTTGTCCCTGAGCACAGCAAGCCACTATGCGTGAGAGTCCCCAGGCCCGTCTTCAAACAGGGCAAGAAGGAGGACCCAGGCAACTGCAGACCAGTCAGCCTCACCTCCATCCCTGGAAAGGTGATGGAACAGCTCATCCTGGAGGTCATCTCCAAGAAGGTGATCAGGAATAGTCAGCATGGATTCACCAAGGGGAAAACATGTTTAACCAATCCTATGATGAGGTGACTAGCTGGGTAGATGAGGGGTTGAGACCTCCGATCACCTGGCGAGTGGCTGTGAAATGGCGGTGACACCTGATTTAAGTGACTTGCTGCTGCTGGCTCTGCCCTCACCACGAGGGCTGCCGGGGCCTGGCGGCTCCCTCGGCTGCCTCAAGCGGCCTCAACGCAGAGAAGTGCCTGCCCGCCTCGATCCCCTGCTCCCCAGCACCACGCGACTGCCTCGCTGAAAGTTCATCCCAGCTGGATTTAAGAGCACGCAGAGAGTTAAATTATCATTGACATTTTGTTGTTGCTGCCTCCCTATTTCTCAGCTGCCAAGAAGTCAGCTAGCTCATCCTAGCAGTCCCTCTGGAGTCAAGAGAGAAAGAAACTACAAGGATTCCAGGAAACACAGGACCGGGGCTGACACAATTTCTTCATTTTTCTCTCTCTTTTTTTTTTTTTTTGTAAGGTGACTGCGAAACTGAGGTGACTGTGTCTTTGTCTCCTGGTCAATATACACATTTTCTTTGCACATTCTCACACAGAACTATGGTTCCATGCCTCACTAAATCAAACCCTGCTTAAGATAACCCCAGCAGACACAGGTGTATGGCCTACAAAGGACAACGGACACATTGGGACCTGTCATTTCCTTACATATCAAAGTTATTGGCGCAGTTTGTCGTGCCAGTGATGTTTCACTGAGCTGAACCAATGAGACACTGAGAGACATTGCTGAAGTCTTCACCAAGTTCTCTTTACCATAATGTAAATATATGGTAATACACAAAAATCAAAGGAATTCCTTGCAACTTACATGAAAGTAACTAGCAGCAAAACTGAGCACCTTCTCATGGTGGAAACTGATTCTCTTCCCTAGGGCTTGTAATCATAGTACAAGAAAATAATACAGAGAAGTAACAAAATCATGTAATGCAATTTAAATCTCCTTTCTGATAATATAGGCTTTTCCACTGACATAACTTGTGAATACAGATGTGAGAGGATGTGTAACCTGGCCAACACAGTATCCAGTACATAATTCTGCAGGCCTCTGTCAGGGAAGGTACTTTGACTCCAAGAAAACAGAAAGGTTATTTGCCTGAAAACTTGTCTTTTTTATCCCTTAAGTACATCAGCTTGCCTAATAAATGTATTACATGTCTACAAACCCTGACTCTCTTGTGGAGCTGAAACACTTTATTTTTTTATTTTTATTTAAAAGAGAAAACTATATTCAAAAAAAGCCTGACTGTGCAACATGCCTAGCCCACAAAAGCGGCCCAAGATTAGTCTGGTCCCTATGCTTTCAGCTGAGAAAATCTACAGAGAATGTTTTCTTTCATCCTCACTCTTCTTTTCAACTTCATGTCATGATTACTATCAGATACCTTATGAATGGTATTACAAATAAATCATGAGGTAGATGGAGATTGTAGAGGTGGTTTCTAAACCAGATTTTTATACAACATGGAGCAATACTGGGCCTGAAACTAGTTAATCTATGAAGCATCTATTTACATATTTGTACTGATTTAACGGAACTTGTATTACATTCATATATGAAGCTGTAACTCCAAATGATTCTAAGTATGAGGTTACCTTTTTACTGGATCAAAAGTTTTAGTTGCAAAACATGAATATGCACAAATTTACACTCTGGCATACACTTGTTGAAAACAATTTAAAAGGAAATTTCACTATGGTTTCTTTTTTATTTATTTTATTTTTTTAGTTCAGGCTCAAAAGTCACAGTCCCTGGATATGCCCAGATGTAACTGTTCTCCGTTATATGCCAACTAGGCCCTATGTTTTGTCTGAGCCTTGGACTTTACTCTGCCTCAGTATCCAGAAGCCTGAATGAAAATATGACTTTTCAAATATAACAGTCTGCATTCAAATTTAGAAAAAAAAAATAAATAAAAAAAAAAAGATTCACAAAGTGAGCAAACTGCTGACACCCCAGTAAAGAAAACCTGCCTTGTGGGAAGGCATTTTCTATTTTTCTACTGATTACACTAACTTGATAAAACAAATCTGTTTTCCTCCCACCCAACTTCTGCCTCAGTTTCTGAGCACATTATTCCTCTTTGCTCCTATATTTCCCATTAATATCCCCGTTCTTGACCTAGCTACACACCTTCCTTCAACTTCAGCTTCTGCTACTAGAATTCTGTCCTTTATTGCTGTCTTCCTAGATGTCCACTTGTTAGCTCCTGCTTCTCACTCTTTTTTTCCCCTTCACTGACTTTCTTCCCTTTTCTCACATTTGATATTTACAACTTTCCTTGTATTTCAGGTAGGCTGCCTCCTCTTCCCCATGCCTCTTGGCAATGCTTGCTGCCACACAGAGCACAAAGAAAATATTCTATGTAGGCAAAACGTTCTATGTAGGTTTCATAAAATTTCACAGTCCCTGCTGTTCTGAACAGACCATACTCAGTTGGGAGCACAATAAACATGGTTTTATAAGCATGTAGTAAGCTGCGAGAGGCTGAATCTGTTCAGAATAGATATGCCTAAGAATTCCACCAACAAATACTTAGAAAACTAATGAGATTTGACAAAGACTTCTGATTACAAAAAATGTGCAGATTATTACAAAGAAAGCAAAATACATCCTCTTGGCCCAAGTGGCCTTCCCCTTAAATCTCATATTTATAGTCTGAAGTCTTTAAAGGGGCAAAATAATACATTCCCCCTAACATCTTTCTCGTGACTCATTGAAATGTTCCTGTCAAAACTCGGTCCAAGTATATTTATCATTATAACATGGTATAATGAGAACTAAGGTTATTTCAGGATATTAATGAATCTTACAAGCACTGCAGAAACCTAAATGAGCAGTAACCCAAATAAAGGTATGTATCCTGCTTTAACTGCAAATATTGTCTACAGAGTTTGTACGTTCCTTCATATGCAATAGACTCTACATAACATGATATCATCCCTTTCAGGGACTATTAAAGTTATCTGGCTTCACCCTATCCCATAGTAACTGGAAAGATAAGCCACAAGTGAATCTGTGACAAGGATTTTGTGAAAGTATGTGTGGTGTGCCTTTTTCCAAATTACAACAGTGATGTAGGCTCAGAAAAATGATACAAGATACCACATACAATTATGTGAATCAGAACCTGGAAGACAGCAGAAATATCTTACATGTGAGACAGACTTATTAAACAAAAAGTTATTTACATAGCTGTAGCTAATAATATAAAATATATAGTTTATATCATTAATACATTACACTTACTATCATAATAAACATATAGAAAATGAAGTTTATATATTATTAAACATAACATAAACCATAAAGGAGTACCTCAAAATCTAAAATTTCTCAATTTACATGACAAAACAAAAGGCATTCTTGAAACTACTTTAAATTATATATGCTTAAGAAGAGGGAGAAAAACACTTGCTTTTAAAATATTAATAGACTGCCAGCACAAACTTCCTGTGCCAAGTCACAAGTTTATTAAGAATTCTCCTAAGTGTGTTTTGAACTGCTGAGTATGCATGTGAAAGGAATCAGGTCCTAAAACTATAGCCCTAAAAAAAACTTGTTCTAAGCCAATTTTACAGCAGCATTGACGAGTTGGGGTGGGGGAAAGAGGAAAAACATTTCCAAATACATACATGGCAGAAATTCTTCTGCTTCAAAAAAGGAAATACCAAGTGTACATTTTTAGAGTGCCATTAGGATGACACGCATAAAGGCTTACCCTTGCATTTCCCCTGCTTCCAAGTTATTTTTTTTTCAGTGAATTTCCTTCTTATAAGGGGGAGGTTCCAGGTGGGTTTCTGAGGAAAGGGGGAAGCTGTAAAAGAAAAAGGTCACAATAAAACTTTGAGGAGAAGAAGCGTAGTTAAAAAAGAAAAAATAAAAATAAAATAAAATAAAATTTAAAAAAGTGCAGGGATGCTCCAGGCAGAGAGTGCTTTAATTCTGTAACAATTAAAGCTGTTCTACCTTGTAGTACAATTATTGTAATGAGCAGTCCCATTCGCCACGAACATTTTATGACTTTTTCCCATATGTTTTTCTACTGTCACTTCCAGCATTCATATAGTGATTTCCTTTGTTAAGTCACTTTCAAGGAGTACCAGTTTCCGAACGAAATGTGCATGCCCAACAATACTGACATAAAAAACGAAAACACCAAACAGCAGCAGATGAAGGAAAATAGGAAACTGGCACTGTACTTTTCAACAGCTGTGCCTGGCTCTGTCCGACAAAAATGGTTGTGAAGCTATGGTGCAAGTGCCCGTGGCCATACTTGGAGTTATCGAGGAATATTCTAGAAACAGCCCTTGGTCCCATCCCTTTGCTGCTTCAGATACAGCTATTATGACCAAGAAACCTCACTAACGTCCAGGATTAAAGGCAAATAAAAGAGCAGAATTTGTTATATTGTGTTTCAGCTCTCCAGTAATGCCCGATTCAGCATATGGACAGCCACAATTTTTGCCAGCTGGCACTGGTCCCTGGAGACCCCAGTGCTCACCCCAGCTGCCTGGGATGCCACCGCATGTCCTGACCCAGGAGGTGGAGGGCCAGGAGGGATGCAAAGGGGGGAGGAGGGAGGAGTGCTGCCTGCTTTCAAAGTTCTACCTAGGATAGGAAGATTTGGATTACCCCGGTAAGAGTTACGTAGTTGCGCCTCACTGAGGAGGTGCAGAAATATTTACCCATACTGTAGCTCGCTCTCTGGAACTCAGCCTTATTTTACCGGGCTGCAGCTCTATCTGTGCAGCCGCTGCTAGTCCTAAAAAAAACAAAAAAAAAAAAACTGTAGCTTTCCTGTAGCTTTATGACTGGCGAAAAGACTAACAAGGCCATAAAAAACACCCGAACAGTAGCACGGGGTCATGCTGCTGGTTTATTGAGCTCAGTGTGCCACCTCCAACCACAGCGGTTGCTTTACGCGCCTGGTGTAAGGGACCCACCAGACACACAGGGCTATTCCCCAGTGCTTCCACACACCGTTATCAAACCGGCTGTCCTTTAAAAAAAAAGATTTGTGCTTTAATCCTCCACAGCACTCGCTGACATGGGGCGCCCTGCTTTCAGGGCACGCTGTGCTTTAGACTGCTTCCCGTTGTTCCTTCCAAATCCACATGCGCTACGTGGCCCATGACTTCAGGGAAGCTTCAAGCAGCCCCCACCACGCCCCTAGCACTACGGGCCGCCTCCTGCAGCGGGCCCACCGGGGTCTCAGGGCCCTGCCCCGCCTGCTTTCCTCCCCCCTTCCCCTCCGGGTCCCCCCGGACCCCGCGTGAGGAGCCCCCAGCTCCGCCCCTGCCCCGCCGCCCTCTGCCGCCCCCCAGCGGCGGGGCGGGGCTGTGCGGGGCGCGGCACGAGGGGGAGCGGAAGTGCCGTCAGAGGAAGCCCCGCACTCCTCCCCCCGCAGAGGAAGGCCGGGCTCAAAGATGGCGGCGGCGGAGGAGCGGCTCCTGTCGGAGGGGGAAGGCGGCGCCCTGTGCTCGGCGCGGCTCTCCCCGCCCCCGCTCCCGCAGGCTCCCGAGGCCCCGGCGCTGCTGGAGCAGCCTCCGCAGAGCAACACGCTCATGGGGCTGCCCATCGTGGCCATCGAGAGCATCCTCAGCTTCCTGTCCTACGACGAGACGAGCCAGCTCCGCCTGGTAGGGGCCGGGCCGGGCCGGGGGGGCCCTGTGGCGGCCGGGCTCCGTGCCCGGAGCTGGGGAGGTGGCGGCGGGGAAGGGGCTCGTCGTCGGACTGCTTGTAGTGGCTGCTTTTTATAGGGGGGGCGTGGTGGGGGGAAGGGGGTCAGCACGTTGCGTCTCACCCGTGTATTTATTTCCACTCAGCAAGGTGAAGTCCGCAGGTGCAGGAGATCGCTGCTCTACGTGTGAGGCAGAAAAGGGAGACTTAAAGCCCTCGTCTGCCCGAGAGGCTGCCTGCTACTCCCCGGCATACCAGCAGAGCTAATAAAAGATATTGCTTGCACTCACAAACATCATAATGGCAAAAAAAAGCTTACGTGTTGGTGAGGAGATTGGTGTTTAACAATCTTGAGCTGCCTGTAAAGAGCTTCGTGTAAGCTGTGATCATAATATGATCATAATGTCATCAGCTGCTGTCTTGCTTGATTTCTTAGGAGATCAGAACTGGAATAATAGCGTTGGAACTAATATGAGGCTTATGTAGCCCTCGGTAAACTTGCCTGTACTACTTCTATTTTAAGAACTCATTAGCTTAAACTAGATAGCATTACAAGCACATTTCTGCAGAGAATGGGGCTGTATTTGTCCTTGATCAGCAACTTGAAGTGTAGCAAGCTGACTCTAAATTGAAACTGGAAACTCTTTAAGCAGAAACTCTGCTCTTATTTGTACTGCACCAAACACACTACCTAAATATTTCCAATGTACCTAAATATGCTGTCAGCCTAGTAATCTCAAAAGACTTTTGCTTCTTCTCTAAGAGTAGGTAGGGGATTTGTGGAAAAAATATTTAGTACAGCTTTTTTGGATTGCAGCCTTTACAGTTTGGATGACAAGTATGTGTACTGTTTGGGTGTGCTTAGTGTTGTGTGGTCTGTATTGCCACACTAGGCACTGTTCTTCGCTGCAGTTTTCCCATTGCATTTTATGAATGGTTGCTGTGAGAACTCTCACTAGTCAGTAGGAGGATTTTTCTTCTTTCAAGGCTAACTTGGTGTTTGTAAGCAATGCTGTGTCAGCAGTGAAATTCAGAATAGGAAAGATGGTGGTGTAAGGACTAAAAGAGCTGTTTAACTTTGTGCTTCTGAACAAGTGAACCACCTCTTTTATGTAACACAAGTCCGGTATTCAAGAAGACTCACTTTCAGAAGCTTCAGAAATGGCGAAACCAGACTGGACAAATATCAACTTAAACAAATACAGAACAATACTAGATGTAAAATGAAGGAAACTAGTCACTTGATCTTCTCCTGTTTTTATTTTTGTGTAAGTGACAGCCAAGAAACTTAATTTCCATCAAATTCCATATTTTACCCTTAAGACACATCAGAAAACGTGAGAATTATTCTGAGATGAAAGTACACTTGTCTTTGTTCATTGGCACTGATGGCAAGAATCACTGCCCTTCTGGTTTGACCTAGCCAAAAGCATGGCACATCTGCTTGGATCAGCTAGGCCTTCTAGTTTGCCATGCAGAGCTAGAAGTCTTCTTTTGGCAATTCATGCAAGCTAAAAGCGTGCCCCCAGATGGACTCATTATTGCATGTAATGCCACGTTGTAAGGGGAAGGTAGGGAAGATATGATCCAGGACATCAATTGACCTAAATAAAGCTTGACCATACATATATTTGACACTAAGTGTGGGTTCCATAAACAGATCAAATTGAATGCGTTTTCTGGGTCCAGCATTGAAGAAAATGGATGTCCTAATCCTTCTTTTTCTGGATCATCTTAGCGATCGTCTTGACAGATGCAAACAAAGTCTTTTGAGCTGAAGGGGTGTTGAAGCTAGAGCGTGCACAAAAAGGTAGACTGAGGAGTTGGCTGGGTGGGAGTGTGTAGATAGAACACCAGCAGGTTTTCAGATTAAAATATAGGAACCTGCATTGTTTCTGTCAGTGTAATGAGGTGTGTAATCCAAGGCTTAAGATGTGTAAGTCTTTTTCAGTTACTGAAGAATGAGGGAAAGGACGTTTCCTGCTTTTGATTGCCATCGGGCAAAGCAAGACCTGCCTGTGTCTGAAGAAGCAGTTGTTATCCTTAACTGAACATAATGCCTTCTGCTGTTCCCAATGTTACACTTTTTTAAAGCATAAATGACGTACCCAACTGGTTGAGCAGAGGAGTAGATCTAGACTAGTGGAGACTAAACAAGGAGGTATTCAGAATGCAGTCATGTCTGAAATTATGCCTTAATGCAAATCGTGAGTTTTCAAACTTCAGAGAAAGTGAATGAGAAGTAAAGGAGCAGCATTTTACTTTCTGATATTTTGAATATTTACTTAACCTACTTCTTTTGATATGTTGTCCTAAGAGAAATGCAGAAGCCCCAAAGATTGTAATTAATGTTCAGGAGAAGGTAAAGCCTGGTATGCAGGCTGATGTGGAAGCTAGCATGCCTTCCAGCTTTTGAATGGTTATTTTACTGTAATATTTTTTAATGTCTGTACAGAAGCTTTAGAATTTTGACCATGTTTTTGAGAGAGTAGAGCAGTTCTGAGATACCAAGGTTATTGGAAGGCGGTCAGAAAAGCAAGTAACGCATGGTTATTCAGGTTATAAGCATGAGAGGGAAACACTCTTGCTCTGTTCTATAGGAAGCCTTATATGCTGTGGATGGGAGAATGGCTGTAGGTTTTCATTCATGCTTTGGCATCATCCTGGAACAAATCATTTTACTTAATTATGCCTTATTCATATTATGCCATATTCGCTTAAGGTAGGCCTCCACTTAGCCAAATAAAATGGAGCAAAATGTAAAATTGAGTCATTAGTGCCTTCTGTAAAGCACTTTGAATTCTACTGATGTGTGTGATTTCTTTCTATTAAATAGGGTGACATCATGTTTGGAAGAAACACTCCTCATTTTGTGACGCAACATTTGAAATGCCAAGCAATGCTCATTCTAGTGAAGGATGGTCAGTTTTGAGCATGGATACCATAAAACAATTTACAACAGTGGTGGTACCACGATGAACTTTGATCAGTTGACCTGAAACCATAGAATGGGCTTGTGCTGCTTTGTTATCTTTAAAGATGCAGTCAGCTAAGAGGATGAGAGCTGGATGCTTCCAAAGTGGGGTAATAATGAAATCCTTAGTCTGAGCTTGGAAATAGCACTTCCGTTCAGGCTGTTACTACAGTGAGCATGACTGAAAACAAACACTCCATGATTAAAAACGATCTATAGACACCTTCTATGAACACTGTGAAGATAAGGTTATCTTGGATTCTGACACATGTCAGAAGTGTCTTAAATTCTATAGCAAACCCGTGTTACTGTTCTGCAGAGCACAAACAAGGACGGATATCGTTTGGACAGCACAGCTTTAATCTTCACACAGTTTCAGTAAATCTGTATTTACAGGCATTTGTTTTAAGGCTTCTTGTTGAAGTCATCAGCATTTTGTTGCTTATTTGTTCTTCACCTTAGAAAGGCATTATAAAATAAGTGTCAGTGTAGCCTCTAAATACCTAATAAGTATAACACTTAATGAATCTAAATAATTTAGTATATTTTTGCTTTCTGTTTTGATAGTGGTCATCTGTTAGTGAAGCTGGGAAGAAGTAAGACGTGCTTGAGGAAAGCGAAGCTGGTAGTCCTCTACCAGATTGTGTCAGTTTGGTCACAAATGAAGTGGAAAATCAGTTCTTTTATAGAAGTCGTTATTGTATACAAGTCACCATGCTGAGAAGCAGCCGCCTTCTCATTCTGGATTTGGTGTGGACCTTGGAACAACTTTCTAACAGTGAAATTTGAACACAGTGTTCTAGTTGGACCTGACATTTGAGGAAGCTTGTACTGTTTTAGTTTTATGGCTAGAATAAGAAAATATTCAGAAATCTGGCAAAAACAAATGTGAGCACATTTGAACTTTTTAATTTCTTACAGTCCATTGACATAGCAAGTATTAGTAACTGTCTTGGACCAATCCAAACACTTAAGAGTGTGATAATGCTGCTTTAGGTATGACTGCTGGCTATGCAGTCTAAAAAGTCTATTGTACTTATAGCTTCAGATGCCATGGTTTTAAATGGTGTGATAAAGAACCAGCTGAGAATTAAGAGGTGCCTGGTAAAATCAGCTGCAAAAACTTCTGTGTTTCTGGTGGTATCTGTTTAGTCTCTTAGGGTTCTAGTCTGATTATGTGACAAATATGGGCAGTGTCCAGAAACTGGAGCAAATAATTCTTCATGCTGACAAGTGTAAGCAAATGGGTAAGGTTGGAAAATGCCATGTTTAAAAATCTAGTGCAGTTTGTGTTATCCATTGCAGCCTATCTATTCTCGTGGAGGGGGGAGAGCTTCAACACAGTTAAAGGTACTTTCTGCCACCAGATGTCAGTATAAACGTGATTAGTATCTCTGTGCTTCTAAACTTTGTCTCAAAGTATCTAGGCTTGCTTGTTCGTTTTGTTTTTCTTCTGCTGAACAATTGCATAGCTAACATAGCCCTTGTGCAAGTACTTGTTCCTATTTCAGGTGTTTGATATCATTAGAACTAAATGTTAGCTGTTGAGTCTTATACTTAAAAATGATGTCAGATCTAAGCATCACTAATGCAGCTAATATCTTAGAGGAAACATGACAATTTCATCCTTCCTGTAGTTGAAGGGCTAGCATTATGTTTCATCCACTGGAAATAATTTAGCTGATTCAGTGAATGTGGGGGACAGGTATACTGGGACTACCTCTGGAGTCAGCCTGACTGCTTATCCTCCTTTGGCTACTAACAAGGAAGATCTAATATTGAAGGAACACGGACACATTGACAGCAATTACTTAATGGTCTCCTAAGACAGATGTGTTTGAAAAGAGTCAGTACTTATTCAGAGAACCTAGACTAGCTGTGAATAGAGAGATTCTCTGTGATTCAGAGAAAGCAGAACTTCTCTAAGTAGTACCTTCTGTATAAGCAAAAAATAATCGGTGGCTTTTCTAGAAGTGAGAACCTTCTTTCTCAAGATAAAAACTATATAAATTTCAAAGCTGTGAAATGAGTACTGTATGGAGAGGAAGGAGTGCTTATTTAAATAATAATAATAATTAAAAAAAGCTGTTCTGTTGGAAAGAGGGGTCACAGTTGGAGTTGTGCACTTTAATTTAAAAAAAAAAATAGCATTTTGAAAGGACAGAGCTGGATAACCAAGCTCTTGCATCATAAGAGCTGTGAATTGCAAATACTTTAAACTTTTGTACATATTGGCTTTGTCTTGTGACTGGTTACTTTTTAAGGTTTAAATTATTCCATCTGCATTCCTCATTATTCCATCTGCAGCTGTTAATGTCCTGTCTCCCTAAAGCTGTAAAAAAAATGAGGCTATCAGTATGCAACATCGCCAATAAGGGGATCGCTTAAATAGAGAGGACTTCTTACACAAAACGGAATCTTGCTTCGTGTGCACTGTTGTGCTTAATTCTTTAATTTTGTCTGTCTTCAAAAACATAAGTGCTAAATGTTGAAGGAAAAAACATATTTTCTTGGTGTAAAGCGTCTTTTTGAGACAACAAAATATTAACTTTATCTACCGAAATCACTCTGGAGAACAAGTTAGAAGTTAGACACAGGCAATTTTGATTATTATCAGAGGGAAATCATGTCTGCTTATATACAGGTGGAATTTGGACTACTGTCACTTGTTTGGCAGTATCAGAAGATTCATTATTAACTGTGGAATGTAGCTGCTCCTTCATGGAGTATCATGATCACTGTTAGAGATGGTGATACCTTAAGTTGCACTGCAGTTTCTGTGTCTTGAAATGGAAGAAAGAGAATCTTTCCAAGAGAATCCACTCAGAGAATCTTGTGCTGCTCAGCAACTGTGGATAAGATAATACTAAAAGTGACTTGTGGCATTATTTGAAACTTAAGGGGTGTTTGTGTGTGTGTTTTGTTTTACTTAAATACAGGTTTGTAAACGAATGGACTTGGTTTGCCAGCGAATGCTGAATCAGGGATTTCTAAAAGTGGAAAGATATCACAACTTGTGTCAAAAGCAAGTTAAAGCTCAGCTTCCAAGGTACGTACCAGTTAAAACTTTAGCTAAATCTCAGCATGCTAGATCCTTTTCAGCATAATGCTAAAAAGGAATTTCTTGCTGGCTAATTCAGCTTAAATATCTTGAAAATTTGTATCTCTTCTTTTTTCCTTTTTTTTTTTTTTTTTTTAAAAAGCACCATAAACCTAAGATCTAATAACAAAATAATGTTGTGCATGAAGGTAACTTGTGGTGTACAATACTAGGAGCTGGAATATTGGAAAATGTGTCATAAAAAAGAAGGGTCCTATATTACTCAGCCCTTCTGGCAAATCCAAGAGGGGCTCTTAGGAATGAATAAATGCCATTCTTTTACAAGACAAACTGCCTTTGGTGATGATTTGTCTATGACTGATAAAAAAAAAAAAAAAAAAGGAAGGTTCTTCAGTGCCAGAAATTAAATCAGGGAAAGGGAGGGGAGTTGATGTGTGAGCATTACTGGGAGCTTAAGGTTCTCACTAAGGCAGTGTCTTTTCTCCTCTTTCCAGTGAATAAGTGCAGTTGTTGCTGTTATGTCCTATCAGGCTTCCCATTCAGGGTGAAGAAACTAAATTCTACTTACTGTTGTGATCCTTTGTCAAAAACTTCTATCTCAACTTATATTTTGTAGCAAGCAGTAATATATTAAATTTGTATATTACATTGAGATACTAACTGTAGGCATATGCGAGGATAAAAACATGCGCCATGACTCAGTGTCTACTGCTGAAAGCCTGTTCTTAGAGTACTAAATTACATACAGAGTTTATGGATCGTGTAAGATGTGGTACTTATTTAGAGAAAATATTGTCTTAAAAAAAGTGTACTACATAATTACTAGCTGATTTTTAATCTATGTCACTTTTTTTCCATGCAGACAGAACAATGTTAGTGGTTGTTTTCAACCCTCTAAAGGATTTTGAGGATGAAATTAACTTGAGTGTTAAGAGTTTTATTTTGTTGACTCACTGTTAAATTACTCTCACTTAATGGTCTGTCTTCTAGACGGGAGTCGGAAAGAAGGAACCATTCATTAGCTCGTCATGCAGACATCCTTGCTGCTGTAGAAACAAGACTTTCTCTGTTAAATATGACTTTCATGAAGTATGTGGATTCCAATCTCTGCTGCTTCATACCTGGAAAGGTAAAATGTAGACTAAGTTATGTGAATGTTCATGTTTTCACAAAACATGATTGTGTAACTTACAGTAAATTTGTCCCGGCTGTCCCAGATTGTATAATGTATATTCATACTAAAACTGTTCCTGATACTGAAAACACACAAGTCAGTACTTTGCTATAGCAGTCAGTCTGAAATGAAAGAACCAGACTATATCTCAGTACTATTTAAAACTTGATTTATATTTTCCCTTAGGATTTTTACGAGAAACCAGGATACATAGGGTTTAATTCTGAATTGTAACTGTACAAAACAGTTGGAGGCTATGTCATTAGAAGATGGAATAGTTTAGACCATGTATACACTAGGAACTTGGTCAATAAGGACCTTCCCTAAGGGTTTGAGTACTTCAAGTTAATTAAATTAAGATACATAGTATGCAGAAACACTGTTCATTGTGATAATGAATGAGTTATTTCTGTACATTAGATGGAATAAATGTTTTAAGTGTAGATAAACTTTGTTAAATATTATTACTACTAAACAATTCTGGTATTTCAGACTACTACCCCAGCATAAAGTATAAATTATCCAGATGAGATGTATGACAGTGATACCACTATTTTATAAGCTGTGAAAACAGAGGTATACAGAAGTGAATTGACAAAATGATGATCTGAGGAAGGCTGTTATAGCTCAGGGTTAAAACGAGATCTGTGAACATAAGCCTGATGTTCTATTCATTGATCTTTCTATGTGAGGTTTGGGTTTGTTGATACAAATTTTTAAAGGGCAGAAAACTGATTTGCACTGGGACGAATGCAAGTTAGCTGTTGGTTTGAGATGAAGCATGGCAGGCATTTCTACGTTCAGTACAGCAGGATAGTCTATCAGCATGAAATGTTTTATTCCCTTGAAGAGGTAGGTAACTTGATTTCTATACACAGTTGTTGCCTTGATACTAAAATTATTATAGTTTATTTAAGTTTATTTACATTTACTTTTATAGATTATGTATATAAAGTCAAATAAACTTAAGGCCTTGATACTCATATTCTTGATAGAATACATAAAAGAAATACTGCCCTATTTTTTTGAGGGATAGACGAAAAGGCAGTGCTCAAGCTAGACCTAGGGTGTGCAGGAGCTGTGCAAATGAGCTTACCCAGCTGTTTTCCTTCTGGGTACTGAGTCATGAAGGCCTTATTTGTATACTGATGTAACAGCTAAAGAGATTTTTATCAATTATTTACTTGGTATATGAGCCTGATGCTGCTGCTTTCTCAGCACAGTTAGCAATTCACCAGAAAGTCGTGTTTTGGTCAAGCTTATTCAAGGCTTAGTGTTTACTTAAAGTGTGTAGTTTCTCCCACCTGTCCTGTTTCCCTCAGGAAATTTTCATTTGAATGAAGAATGCAGAACTTTCAGGATGTTAATTTGTGTTAGAATATGTGAATCCTGATTTGAAGTTCAGCATATTGTGTAAGGGTCATCATGGAGTGCTGCTGCAAGATTTTATGTTGAGGGTAGCAAGGGAATGCTTTGAGGATATTGTTACTGACAGGATATAAGGTGGATAAAATTAGAGAAGTCTTTCGTAAGCTTGTTGCATGATGGCACATTTCAGTCACATCTAGCTTTTGCAACTTTTTAGCTAAGTTTCCTTTATTAAAACACAAGGTGCAGCTGTGTTGTCTCAACTATGGTTCTAAGTTGTTATGATCTGTACTCTTCAGTAGAGTCTTAAGCCATTCTTAATCATGTGCAGAATACCTGGCTTGGTAGTTTCTGTAACAAGAAGCCAGCACCCCTATCTGGACCTCCTCAGACTATAATTCATTAGATCAGCAAGGCAACTTTCATCTCTCCTAAACTAAGGCTTTGCTTTTCAAGCATATAAAGAAGGTGCTTATATTCTCTGCTAGTTGTGGATTAATATTTCATAAATTAATACATTTTGCAACATTTGGGGATTGTGCAGCTGAATTCAAGTAAATAGATACAGCTCTTCAGACTGACATGATTATAATTATTGCTATTCCATTCATATGTTTTATATGTCTCATGACTGGCTGTGGGAATGGCTGCTCTGTTGTGTGGCTTCCAGTATCTTGGTTATCCAAAAATAAATTATGCTCTACTGAGCACATAAAATTCAAGTATGGATGCAGTAAAACAATTTCACACAAAATGTGTTACTTCATGAATTTGAAGGAATCATGATACATCAAGTGAATGGTTTCTCTGGTATATCACAAACAGGACTTAATTTCAAAACCCTGATAAAGAACTAAAGTACATAGTGATATGCAAGAGTAACAGTTATGTAGTAAAATATGATAAGAATACCGTATTTCATTTTGCATTATTGTTGGTGCTGCAGAAGGTCCTGGAACTGGAATATGCCTGAATATGCCAACGCTTTTAGAATGGTGTGAAATAATCTTGCCTTTATCAGAAAAACCTAAATATTCTTAAATGTTTTAGGTAATAGATGAAATTTACCGCGTGCTAAGATATGTAAACTCTACAAGAGCTCCTCAGAGAGCTCATGAAGTTCTTCAAGAACTAAGGGACATTTCTTCCATGGCTATGGAATATTTTGATGAGAAGATTGTTCCAATACTGAAAAGGAAACTGCCTGGGTCAGATGTATCAGGACGTCTGATAGGAGCTGCCCCAGGTATTAATTCCAACGTATAGTTAAGGTGTTTTTGTGTGTGTTTTGTTTGTTTTTTGTGTGTATGTACAAAAACTCACAGCGCTATCTTTTTAAAGCTCCATCCCTTAAATGAGTAAGCTTTATCACATAAGTATTAATGATACTTGTTTCTTAAGAATGCCAACTGTGAAATTCATTTGCTTGGTAATTTAAGGAGGCTTTGTATTACCAAAAGAACGGTCACTTGAATGTATGTTATAATTATGCATAGTGTGTATTCGTTACACAAACGCTTTTGTGCCACCAATGAATGAGACTTTATTATTGCACTTGGTTGAAATTTGGCACATGAGATAACAACTCAAGATGCCTTTTATATTTAGTATGATCAGCAAATTAGCCTAAGATGTTGTAGTGCTTACAGAGCTAGAACATACTTGTATGTGCTTTTTTTCACTTTGCCAGGGCACTAAGGTATATAATAACAAGCAAAATACCTGTCAATAATACTGAAAAGGCAATTAAAATAAGTCTATAAAGAGTCTGTTTCTTTGTATGACCTGTCAGACTTTCCGTAATTTATGTCAACCAAAGTTTAACATAGTTGCCCAAATGGCCAAAAGCAAAAGGTTAGTAGAACTGCCATGTTTTCCCTCTACTGAATTTCTTTCCATGCTGTTGGAGAACTTTAGGGATTGCAAAATAAGTTATCTGAAAGGATAACTTAATAAATAAAAAAATAATTACACCCTAACCAGAAATTCTTCTGTCAATTCTTCTAGCCATAATTTTGTATACCACCTCTTAATTATATCTTGTTAATTATATCTCAATTTCATTGAGTCTCTCAGCTGTGGGAGCAGTGCCCAAAACCGTAGTTGATACTGTTTCGCCAAACCCAAGGCTTTATGTAGCATAAACATGCCTACCTTGGGTTGAGGGAAGAAATAATCTACCTGATGGCAACCCTTTAGTGTCAAATAACCGTAACTATGCTGTCATCTTAAAGAAAGAAGAGGAGAAGGATGCCTGCTAAAGGCTGTTCCAGACTGTTCTGTCTTGTAGTGTTTAAAAGTTGTATCTTCCTCGCACTGTGCTGGTAGAAGAGTAAAATGATAGAAAAAGCGATAGGTAATCCATGACAGAAAAAGCGACAGATAGCTTTTATGACAGAAAAAAAAAGTGAAGGAAATGATGCAACAGCTGTCAGTCTCCTTGATTTTCAGGAACTTCACCAGAAACAACAAGCTCAAAGCCCTGTATAGTTTTAGGGTTTAGGAAGAATAAGCATACAGGAAAGGGGAAACAGTTCCCCTTTCTCAAGAAAGTAAGTTAAAACTAAAATACCTTGTTAAGCCATGAAACACAGTTTCTTAGATTTTAGCTGTATACAACTATGACAGCAGAATTGTAGTGCTTTATTGAAATATTTAATGTAGCAATTCTGCAATACACTTAATTTATGGCCATGTTGCTATGGGTTTTTGACATAACATTTGTGACCCTAAGTCTAGCTGAGAGTATAATCTCTATATAATTTCTGATCCAGCAAAAGAGGGGTGGGGGGTCATACTTAGATTTTCAGTAGTATGGAAAACAACTTATCATTCATTTTCTTAAGTATTTCATATTAAAGTAGTTGGGCCCTGAAACACCTTATGCTCTCGTTGGACACTTTAGCTGTAAATCAGTTTACATGTTCACCTAACTTCCAGCCAGTATTCAGATTCCTATTTGGGGTGTAGAGATAAAGAAAATATGAAAACTGGGACACAATTTATACTTTTGTCTAGAACCCAGCGTCCCCCCCCCTTCTTCTAGAACCCAGCGTCCCCCCCCCTTCTTCTAGAACCCAGCGCCCCCCCTAGAACCCAGCACACCCCCAGAACCCAGCACCCCCCCTAGAACCGAGCACACGCCCCTCCTCTAGAACCCAGGGCCCCCCATCTTTTAGACAAAAGCAGAAATTGTGTCCCAGTTTTCATTTTTTTGTGTTCCCAGTTTTCTTGTTTGTTTGTTTTAATCCCCACTTTCTCTGAAGTTCCAGGGCCCTCAGCAGCTCTGACAACCATGCAGCTGTTCTCCAAGCAGAACCCTTCAAGGCAGGAAGTCACCAAACTCCAGCAGCAAGTAAAAGCGAACGGTGCGGGTGTGACAGGGCTAAAGCGGGAAATCTCAGAGCTTCGCACCAAAGTGCAAGAGCAGCAGAAACAGCTCCAAGACCAAGATCAGAAACTGCTAGAGCAAACACAAATCATAGGTGAACAGAACGCCCGACTGGCTGAGCTTGAACGCAAGCTGCGAGAGGTGATGGAGAGTGCAGTAGGAAATTCGTCAGGTTCTGGCTCAAACGAACAATCTCCTAGAAAACGGAGGAAGGCGGTTGAATCCACAGACTGTCCTAGGAAATCTAAGCGCCTTCGAAACAGAAAATAACTTGGGAGGAAATGACCCCTTCAGGAGGATACACTGCTTTAGTAGCCCAAGCAGGTCTGCTTCTATGGATACTGGGACTAGTTTCATGGTGTCGGTTAGGCTGCTGGCTCTTCAGAACACCACTTAGACTCGAACAGCAATTTTCTTTCATTGAGACTTTTCCCCTGCTTTCTGTATGGGTGGGCCTAATGCACAGGATCTTTACGGTTTGCAATAGATACATACTAACCAGACCTGCTCTGTTACACTTTGAAGGGTTACTTTTTTTTTTCTGTGCAGATGTGTTTAAAGTAAACTTATTTGTGTTTATGCATATGTTCACATAAACTCTTAAATAAATTCAGTCTTAACTGACTAAAAAGTTAAGCTTAAAAACAGATGTCCTGTTCACTTGAAGAAAAGACCCACTTTTAAAATCCTGTTTTAGAGAACTTGACCTTTTTTGTTACAAGTGACCTTGTCTGGAATGTCTGAAAAGTAGTTAATACTTTTTTGGGATCTCTGTAATGAGTAAAACTGACTTCTTAAGCTACAGTACCGGCTATATATTTTTGTAAACTTAACAAGGAAGGGCCTTCTATCGAGTCTTTGTGTGCACACACCCTAGTAATTCTTAGGTCCTGGGAGCCATATTCTACGTCTGCATGGATAGATGCATGTACAGCTTAGCCTGCTAAAAGCTCTTGCCTGAAATTGTTCTAAATTCTGGGAGAGAGTACAGAGAGCTATAAAGCAATTTCTTTGTTCCTCAGCCATAACTTAGCATCAGCTTTCAGCACAACTGCTTTCTTCAGATGAGGTTGTCTTTCAAAGCTAGTTGCAGGAGAACTTGAAGCCAGGCTGTCTGCCACTTTCACTGCCTGTAAATTGCAGGTGTTGTTAGCCAAAGCTGGAGAATTGAGAAGCTGCCTGTGCATCGCTTGATTCATAGGCCAACATCTACATAACCATTAGACAAATTGTCCCTACAGTAACCAAACTCAGGGGGACATGATTTGAATGAAATGCTGTATTATGGAAAAACTTAAACTATTTTGTGTGTACGTGTTTGGGGTGGGGCGGGGTGGAGATTTTCTCTGTAATACTGATGACAATATTCTAGCTTTCTTTATCCTAAAAGGTAAATCACTTCAGACAAAGCTTTAATTTCTTTTGCACTTCTGTTTTGAGCTTGTAACTAGAAAAGCATGTCTTGCACTGTTCAGTCTCTCTGGTCACTTTAACAACCTCAGAGTTGTGTACAGTGATTTTTTTCCCATCTGTATATTTTTGGAACCTTATACAAATACCATTGTCCTTGTTTTTGTTTAATTGTACTAAACTATGTAGCTTTATCATTTGACTTATGTTTTTTTTTTTTTTTTTTTTTTTTAATCAGCTGCTGGTTTGAGTTTAGGTGGTATTGAATTCATCTTGATGTGGCACTGAAAAACACGTACGCTGCTTTTACAGCTGTTCAAAATCCTAATACTATTACCAGAGGTTAAAGTGCAGGCTTTCCTTATGGTTTGTGTAGCTGTCAGCATAACACAGTAGTTACACTTAAATCACCAAGCAAATCGGGAATCTTCTGATCAAATGTTCTGGAATTGTAGAACTGACATTTTTCCTGAAGCTTAAGCTACAGCTTTTGCTTCTGGAACATACTGACTCGTATCAGAAGTAACACTGCCAATGCCCAATTTTTAGCAGACATTTTATTTTCAAATAAACTTGTTTGCCAGATTGAGGCTTTTAAGAAGGCATGGTTCTTAAGAAAAGCATGGAGCAAACGGTACAAGGTTATCTGGGGGAGAAGTTAAACTGTTAAAAGGATGATTCGCTATTAGTAGTCTTCCATGGCTCTTATTGTTTTTTTACTGTTACAGGTCTTCTGAAAAGAGGTATCAGCTGTTCAGTTTTAAAATACTGGCATATACTTTTTTTAATAGTAATTTTGAATGATTCTAAAGGTCAGTATCAGAGCTGTAATTACTTTGTATCACTCAGTACAAATTCACTTAATGGTCTTTCATGATGGCAGATTCATGGAATGGTCTAATTACCAGATGTTTGTGGTTAAATACTTCTAAACAAGTATAAGCCTGTGAACTACATTTATTGAAAAGCCTTATTCATGCGTATCTTAATATACCTTATTTTTAGTTCCCTTATTCACTTCTACAAGATGCAAACAACATTCCTGCCTTTGCAACATACAAACATTCAGGTTACTGGGGAGTACTGTTTGTTTATATGTTGGTGAACCTCTAGCTGTGGAAACTGAGGTGGAAAGAACAACCACGTATTTATTGTTACATGAAATACTCTTTGTGAAGAGTGCCAAGTTGGAACCTTCAGCTCAAGGAAGTGTTGTGTGCTGCAAGTCATCAGGTGCATCCTGCTCCTCTGCACCCTACCAAATACAGTAAAATTGAACCAAGCCCGCTGAACTTAATGGGTAGAGGGAAGGGTTACAAACGAGCTCTGAGGAATGCCATCAAGTACGCAACGAAAGTGTACAACCTATTTAAATTCCACTTCCTGGGGAGGGGGAAAGAGCTCAGTATTGGATGGTCCTGAAAAAATGGGAATATGTACCAGTGGTACAGAAGGTAGAAGACAGAATGTGCTAATAGTTCAGACAAAATAGCTGGAACGTGAACTTCTGACACTGTCTTGTCCCTTATTTAATAAAAAAAAAAAAAAAAGCATGCATTTTGCAATATATGAGTGAGTTGATGATTAGGCTGAAGTAAAACTAAATCACTTTTGACTTCACAAATTTCTGTGCAAATTTACAAGGCTTAGGATGTCAACGTGCAAAAGTGCAGTGATAGTAACAATCAGTGATTGTATCAAGGAAGAACCTCTCACTAGGGAGACTACGGTGTTTTTATGAGGTAACATGAAATTTTTTTTATTATTTTTATTTGCAGCCAGCTATCAGATTGTGCAACAATTTTTATGACTTGGAGCAAGGGCTGAAACAGCTCCTCAGAGTTGAAAGAGAAAGTGATAGTATTGGTCTTCTGTAGTTAGTTTCTGAGAATTGCTTAAAACTGAGGCTGGCCTTACTTTTTGAGCTTGTTTGTTTGTTTGTTTCATAGGTTATGATTTATTTTTATTTTTATTTTTTAAGTTTGGGTATCTAATGAACATGGTGAAAATGGGATCAGAAGACTAGAAGTTGTACAGTGATCCCTTTTTTTTGAGGGAAAAGCTGTTTGCAATCACATTTTGCTCCCCAAATTGAACAACCTGTGATTTTTTTTTTGTGAATATGTAAATACAGAAATACAACCACCTTCTGAACAAAGGCTGATAGATGTAATAGCTGAAAGCCCTGAAGGAAGGAAGACACTACCTGCTTAACAAAATAAATTTCTCAGATTGAAGAACAGATAGAAATAGTAACTTCTTAAATTTCTAATACTCTTATCATAGCACTTTCATTTAATCACCTAAGTTTATTTATGTTGTGAGGATGTCTTTTCCTAATTTCTTAACATGGAAGTTAAGGCTGCATTGAACAGAAACGTAGTTGCCTTTGCTGAGGTCTTCTAACAGTTAACTATGGGAAGCACTTAGATTACCTTGGGAATTTTCTATATTAAGGGCCTCTTGCAAACAGTATGGCACAGGAGCTAGTAAAATCCATCCTCAGAACAGAGAAGACTGCCCAATTTGTTGGTAATGCTGGTGGTTTTAAAAATATAACTGATCAATTACAGTGATAGATCACTCATACGTTCACCAGTAAATTTAGTTTGGGATACTTCATAGTAATTTGCCTACGAGTTGTGAACTATTCTAATACTCTCCAGTTCCATTCCTGTGCTGCTTTACGCTGTATCTGGACCAACCCAGTTGTCCACGTGCTCTCTGCTGTTGCAGAGTCGTGCTGACTGCATCACACCCTCCTGGTTAAGCAGGGATGTGCTGCCAGGTTTGGTTTATGTGTAACTAAACACTCCAGGATTTTTGTTCTAGCCTTGTGCTGGCTGAAGACATGCTAGGTACTGGACCTCTCTGTCTTCCGAAGACAAGATATTAGGTACAAAAACTGTTTGCTTGCTGAAGACCTAATAAATCTGGATTTGTTATACGGACTGCTTTAACCAGAGAAAGGCTCAGTGATTAAATAGAAAAAAAAATGCACTTTAAGACACTTGGGCAATTTTCTAAAACTTTCCTATTTAATATCTTTCTCAGCTATTTAAGCCACGTTTTTCTGATAGGACTGTTTAGTTTATAAATCTGGAATCTTTTATCAATTTTCCCTCTGAAACTTGTGACTTTAGAAACCCGCAGTGCAGTAAATATGCCTCTGTACTAAACTATCATATTCTCCCTCTCCTCCAGCTACCACCTTTCTTATCAGCAGACATCCATACTTTTAGCAGTATCGTTCCAATGGATGAGAAGGTCCTTAGTGCAGTGACAGATAGCAGTGCTAATTCTAGAACTACAACCATAAGGGAAGATTTTCAGAAGCATGACATATGGTGTTTAGAGTGCAGTTGAGTGAAACTCCTATGATCTTGGCAACTTTGCAGTCAGTCTTGGTACTGATAGCACAAAAGCACTTCCTGGTCTATTGTGAAGGAGTCAGTGGACAAAAAGTAAAACTTTTTCTAAACGTCCCTTGCCAGGACAAAATGCCGTGATGAAATTTAGACATCTGTTTATGCTGCAGCAGTCCTCAGAAAGACTACAAAATTCAGATCATGTGGCTAAGCAGAGAAAAGCTGTGAATTAACTTAAAACATCTCTTCTCTGCTCCTTTTTTTCACTTCTAATTCACATTTTAACATAAACAGATTAAAATGCATATAAACAAAAACACTTGCTGTTATGTTTTACAGATCCTGTGCTTCATCCATTACTTTAGATCATACCATATTCAAATGGGGATCGCATATCCTGTTTTCACAGCTGCACTTGTGACTTTTAGCAGCTTGCACATTTTTTTTATTATTAATAAATTTTAAGTGAGTCAACATGAGCCTTGAAATATTCTTGACATTAACAGATAAGGTCTTACTTTCTTTGTAGTAACTTTTCCTGTTGTTTTTATCACTACTATTGATTATTTTAATATCAATGGATTTACGGACAACTAAAATTCCAAGCAATAGTCATTTAACTTCTACATAAAGTAATCTTTGTAGTCAAACTGCTCACATTAAGTGTAATAAGAAAAATAGATGCAGGTGCGGATTACAGAGCAGTTTGTCAATGAAGTTCCTAAAATATCACAGACTCATAAAGGTTGGAAAAGGCCTCCAAGACCATCTGGTCCAACCCCTACCACCAATGTCATCCACTAAACTATGTCCCTAGGCAGCACGTCCAACCTTGCCTTGAACACCTCCAGGGACGGTGACTCCACCACCTCACTGGCCAACCTGTCCCAGTGCCTGACTGCTCTTTCTGAGAGGAAATGTCTCCTTATTTCCAACCTCCCCTGGCGGAACTTGAGGCTGTTTCCTCTTGAGCCATTGCTTATCTGCAGGAAGAGGCTGACCCCCAGCTCCACGCTTCCTTTCAGGTAGTTATCTTCACTGTATGTGAATAAAAAAGACCTTGGTGCAGGCATTTTGAATGGTAATTAGATATCTTTAGGCATCTTACAGAAATTTGTTTTTTTTTTTGGCCAGAGACAGCTAGTCCTTACAGCCACACACCACTTACCTTTGGAAAAGAGAAAGTATTTTTTAAGGAACCAGTCCATATAGCTGTAACACGCTTTTCCTATTTTCAGTCTTGCTTCCTAAGAAAATGAGTCATGTGGGACTTTATTGTCTACCCGTGTATGTCTGATGACTTTTGGACACATTGTCCGGACAATGGGAAGGGACAGAAACCTCGCAGACAGTTAAAGCTGTACAGATTTAACTGGAGCCAGCAGACGGGTGGGCCGGTGGGCTCAGACGAGTGGTTTCACCCAGGGGAAAGGCGGGCAGAGCTCCAGCACGGAAAACATCCTGTCGTGCGTCAGGCACCCGCCAGCTGCAGACCTGCTGCAACACATCCGTCTGTGCCTCTTGTCCTGCTGGAAAGCCATCACCGAGGGGCGGAGGAGCAGGGGAAACGAGGCCAGGAAGGAGGCGAGGGGAGAACCGAGCGTGCAGGACTCGGTCGGTCCGTTTCTCGCCCTTCCTACCATCTTGAGTTACGTGACCGGGGACGAAGGCGCTTCAGCTTCCATAACGCTGCGGCGCTGGAGGGCTCCCAAAAGCGAAGCTAGAATCACGAGCCGAGAATCGTCTCTAATTCTCCGTGTAATTAATTACGCGCGCAGCATTATTAAAAATTAACGACGCAGACAACGACATTACTGGTCCGAAACGCCAACTCCTCCCCTGCGTCTGAATCCGGCCCTGCTCCCCCGGCCTCGCGGACCCTCCGAGGGCCGTTGCCGAGCTCCCACCGAGCTCCGACTGCTCGGGCCCCGTCAGGGGGGACGAAATTAAACCGAGGGGGGGAACCGGCCCTGCCCGGCCCGGCCCGGCCCAGCCCCGCCGGCCCGCGGCCGCCTCCGCCGCCAATCGGCACAGAGCGCGGCGCGCAGGGCGGGCCGCCGCCGCCCCGGCGCTATAAAGAGCCGCGCCGGGGGGCATCCGCGGCCGGGCGGGCAGGGAGCGAGGGCGGCAGGCATGGGGAACACGGTGGCCAGGGAGGACTTCGAGTGGGTGTACACGGACCAGCCCCACGCCGACCGCCGCAAGGAGATCCTGGGTGAGAGAGAGGGCGGCGGGGGGGATGGCGGCGCCGCTGCTGCGTGGCGAGGGGGGATCCCCGCAAAATGGCTGCCAGCCCCGCGGGGGAGGGAAGGGAAGGGAAGGAGCCGCGGCGGCGGGGCCGCGCCTCGCCCTTCGGGGCTGCTGGCGCAGGGGGGCGGCGGGGCCGGTGAGAGGGGAGCGGCCCCGGCCGCCTGCGTGGAGGGGGGAGTCGGCCCCGGCTCGGCGGGGTGAGAAGAAGGAGAAGGAGCGGGGGAGGGCGGGCGGCCGCTGCTGCGAGCCGAGCTCCCGGGGGGCGCCCGCGGCCCGTTAGGAAGGGAAGGAGCCGCGCGGAGCCTGCCGCGGCCACGTCCTCAGACCTGGAGCCGGGCTTACCTCAGGGCTTCTGGAGAGTTCGCGGGCCGCCGGTGCCGAGTCATTTCCTTCCCGGATCCCCTGGAGGTGACACTGGTGCTCGTCGCGTAAATGTCTGGCTGGCTGCTGAGCAACACAAAAATGGTGAAATGACTTAATTCTAGGCTTAATTCTGAAAGATCCATCATAGCTGGAAATGTGCCTCATGGAGTGGTGGTGCCTTTCTGTTTTCTTTGCGGGTAAATCTTAATTAGGAGGAGGGAAAGGAATGATTGTGTATGCTCGTGCCATCTAATTAGGATGGCATGCTGTGATGAAAGCTTCTAAATATATTTTTTATTGAATTCTCTCCCGTGTAGCAAAGCACCCTGAGATAAAAGCGTTGATGAAGCCAGACTACAACTTGATCTGGGTGGTCGTGCTGATGGTTCTTGCGCAGCTGACTGCATTTTACCTGGTTAAAGACTTGGACTGGAAATGGGTGGTCTTCTGGGCATATGTCTTTGGGAGCTGTATCAGCCACTCCATGACTCTGGCGATTCATGAGATCTCTCACAATAGTGCCTTTGGCAACAGCAAAGCGATGTGGAACCGATGGTTTGGAATATTTGCCAACCTCCCTCTTGGTCTCCCGTATTCAATATCCTTCAAGAGATACCACATGGATCACCATCGTTATTTAGGAGGCGATGGGATCGACGTGGACATCCCTACCAACTTTGAAGGCTGGTTTTTCTGTACCCGCTTTAGGAAGTTCATATGGATTGTTCTTCAGCCATTCTTCTATGCCATTAGGCCTCTCTGCATCAATCCCAAACCAATTACTCGACTCGAAATCATCAACTTGTTGGCTCAGCTTGCCTTTGATGTCATGATATATTATTTATGGGGAGTCAAATCCATTTTTTACATGCTTGCTGGTTCAGTACTTGGACTTGGTTTGCACCCGATTTCTGGACACTTCATAGCTGAACATTACATGTTTTTGAAGGGCCATGAAACTTATTCCTACTATGGGCCGCTTAATTTGCTCACTTTTAATGTTGGTTATCACAATGAGCACCACGACTTCCCCAACATTCCTGGCAAGAGCCTCCCACTGGTAAGTTTACTTCCAAGCTCATTTTTTTTCTTCAAATGAGCCCTACTCTAACTTGAAAGTCAGGTAGAACATAAATAGTTAGAAGAAAGGAAGTTAGAAAAGCCCTCAGAAGTTAGAATGGAATATGGCAATTGTTTCTCTAAAACAAAAAAAATGAGAGTAGATTGACAGAGGGAAGTCCCAAACAAACTTCTCATGTGCTGTCTGTTCTAACCCCCCTCCATAAAAGGAGAGGAAGTGTCTTGCGGTCTTGGCGTTATGCTTTGAACTAACTTTAGGCCTCTGTTATGGACAGCCTTCAGTATTCTTCTTCAGTTTGGAAGTATGCAGAAAACTAGTCAAGTTCCAGGCACCTTCAGAGTTTTGTCAGCTCTGTTCTTGAAATACTAAGTAAAATATTGTAATGCATGCTTATCCTTCAGTCCCTTATCAATGACGTTCTCTGGTGGGGGAGAGATACGGTTTGAAGAATGGCTGGTGTTTATATTGCTGACAAATGCTTAATAGCTTTCCATTCTGGAGCAGCTCACTCTTTCTCTAGTGAGAACCTTTGAACCCTAAATAAGTATCAACTGTACAATGGCAAGGCTTCAAAACTAAGACTTAGATCTGTGACATTTGCATAAGTAGCAGATGTAAATCTTTGAATTGGTTCTCTCCCATTTCAGTCTTTGCTAGTTGCTTTTAAGTGGGAGCTTAATTATTTCTTTAATTGTTTCTCAGAGAAAACATAAGTGTCCAGGGCTACACCTAAAGGTAATCTTCAATGAAAAGTGTTTTTTGTCATACTAAACTTGCAGTTTGACAGAAGCTGTAGTATTAGTCTTGTAGGTGTGTCCTTGTGGTTGGTAAGTGAGACCTGGTAAGACTGTGCCTTAAGTGGAGTCTGTTAGTTCTTTTTTAAAGAGAAATTGCATTTTTAATTCTTCATGGATTTAATCTTCCAAATGTAGCTTAAGTTGTGTGAGCTCACCTAACTCACCCTTGATACATAGATCTCGTTAAACCAGGTTTCACTTCATGCACCAGTACTGAAGTTCTGAATATGGAATGATTTTTCTTTCAAGTATTTCATTGCAGGGATAAAAACTTCTCTGCTACAGGACTGTTAATCTACAGGTTTGATAAGAAAACAGTCTTTCCTTTAAGCAGTGTAGTTAATTTCATTGGACTGGCCTCTGCTATGCTGAAGATTGCTGAATTAATGGGGGTACTGGTGAACTGAAAACAACAACTGTTGAACTGAAGTTTACTGATTAGATGACCTGTTTGATAGTGTGGTGATGGATCAAAAGCATCTTCCGTGCTGAACAAAGCATGTAAATACCTTACTTTTGTTTGCTGTTTTGAGGGGTTGATGATAATCTTCTGTTTGAAACTGGAATTTAGTGAAAACTCAGTCTTGTTCTGATCAGGTTTTAAAGGTGTTAGATGGTTGGCTGTAGGTAATCATTAAGGATTTCTGACAAACTCCAGTACCCTTAGTTAAAAAAGTATACTGTTTTTAAAAAAAAAGTATCGTACATCTAGGAGTAAAAGGTGTTAGGACAGACATTGAAGAATGACTGTAGAAACAAGGTGTTTCTTCTGAGGAACAAGTTGTTTCTGAGTGAGGTGTGAAAGTATGTACTGAAAATGGCTATGATAACTCTTCTTACAACTTTGCAAAGTCTTTTTTAGTGATACTTGTCTGTGCGTATTTATACACACATCAGCTCTGAATTATGTCCCTCATCTCAACTAGCAACTACTTGCTTGCTTGGAGTTGCTGAGTGTCATTGTTCCTCTGGTAGCACAGTGAATGGACTTCAGTGTTAGGCCTAGTTTGTCCTGGTTAACCTTCACAGTGTGCAGGCTTCACGTGAAGGAGGTGATTAACCACCAAAAAGAAACTTTCATGTGGTGGCACTAAGCTTTTCTTCTAGAATCTAACACCTAAAATAAAACTGGTAGTCTGTCTGCATTAAGATACTGGTTGAAGATGAAGTTGTCATGATTGGTGCTGATACAAATCGTAAGTGAACCTTGTGTTTCTCTTCAGGTGAAGAAGATAGCGGCTGAATACTATGACAACCTGCCACAGTATAACTCCTGGATAAAAGTGCTTTATGACTTTGTGATGGATGATACAATCAGCCCATATTCACGCATGAAGAGGCAATTAAAGGGTGAAGTGAAACAAGATTAAAGTTCTGGCAAACAAGAAACTTTGAAATGTCTGCTTGCTTTAAAGTGACTGGTATAAGGTCTCTTGCTAAAGATGTTGACTAGTGTCCTGAATTAAGATCTACAGCAACACAGCAATGCATTCTTAAAGATATTGTAGCAGACTACTACCAGCTATAACATTCCTAGCAGTCCTCAGATTCCTTGGTTAAATGTATATATGTTTGCCTAAAGATCAGTGTTACATGCTTAATGCTAAATTACTTCGTTAAAGGATTTACTCTGGCAGTTGTTCAGTCTGTACAAAATACATTTGGCTCTCAATATTTTAAAGGTTCCCAGTGTAGCACACTGCCCACACCATGCTGTTTAGCTGACTGTAGTATTAAGATGCTGTACTTAGCTGTTAATTCTAAACTAACATGATTTGTTAACTTAAATCTTCTGTTGAACTTGTTTCCTGATTTATGGGTAGAACTAAATTCACACAAATGTTAAGTCTGCTTTTGTTGAAATATGTAATGCCATTTGAAGTATTACTTGAAAGTGCTACCTGTCCTGCAGGAAGTATCTTAAAGGAGCATTCTGTCACTTAAATGAAACTGGTATGATACAGGTGGCTTGTGATACCACTGTAAAAAGTTGGAGAATCTGTTCAACTATCTTTGAGGGTCCCCATCTACTCCTTAAACTGCTTGTGTTGGCATAGATCTTGAGCAGGCAGTGTTTGGCATCTTGTTGTGTAAAGCTACAAGGTAACTGCAAGATTTTTGCAGTACGGAAAAAATCTCAGTTATGTGGTCTGAAGTTTTTCCTCTTCTGTGGAGTAAGATGGACTAGGTAGAACCTAGTTGTTTGTGCTGTTACTGTGGTTTTAAATGCTAACTAATATTGACACTTGTTTAGAAACTTGGCTTATATGGAAAACTGGATCAGTTAAGCAGATAATGTTCTGGCAAACAATGCTAGCTACAACCACTGGCAACTCAACCCTTTAGGTATGTTAGTCATTTGTGTACACAGAAAGGTGTTGTTAAATGTTACTGATTTTTAAATCGACAGTACCCGACATAAATACTGGCTTTCATGCATATGAAAATGTGGTGAGAGCATAGGTGATGCTGTTGAACTTCCTGCTTAAGAAGTTCTTAAAGTGAGAACAGAGAAAGGACAGACTTAATGAGCACAGAAGAATCTCTACATACCTCAGCACAGTATATTTGTCTTCTATTGTGTAATAGCGTTGGTGATAGCTGTAAGCTGTGACAGAAGGATACAAGTCACTCTTAAATCTCAATGGTGTTTCTACAATACCCATCTTCACTTATTTAAAAGATGGAATCTGATGAAGGTGGGAGCCTCAGGCTCCTGTTCATACTGGTCTACTGTAAGTAACTTAATTTTTAGATGTTTAACTTTTGCATTCTTATTTTTGAAAGAAGCTGAGTGCCTAAGAAGAAAGCATTTACATCTGAAGCCTCAACTGACTGCAGTCTTGTTCTTTAATAGATTTTTTTTTTAAGGCAGGGCCCTTATCTGTGGTTAAGCAATGGAAATGGTATGAAAGTGTGCCAACCACTTACAAAGCAACTTCATTGTGATGCCAATGACATGGTAGCTAGCCAGCATATTGCTCAGGGTACAGTGTAATGTCACAATATACTTTATCCAGTATTTTTACATGTAATTAAAAAGCAAAGATTCAAGTAACACTGGGTGTTTTTTTTAACCGGTCCCCTAGCGCTGAAGGATTGAAGCTTTAGGTAAAGCTATATTGCTGAAGCAGCTGCTAGAGGGCCTGTCCTAATGAGTGGTGGTGTGGAATGATCTGAAGAATTGCTGCCTCTTTCTACTCAGAAAATTGACTTTGCAGATTTGAATAGGCTTAAATTGCAAAATGGTCACTTTTTAAGCCCTCAACTCAGGAAACAAATGGTGGTAATAAACATCTTCAGTGTTGGAGTATTGGTGGCTCACTATAGCTGACTGAAGAATGTGAAGTCTCTCCAATCTTTTGCAGTTAAAAGATAATGTGGAGAAGTTAATTATCTTGAATACTTGTCTAGGAAGACAGATCAGGTGTCAACTTTCATCCTTAGGCTTAGTTACCTACTTCCAATTGATTATAAACGCACTTTAGAACAGTGAATGCTTGTTGTAGGCTTTCTGAAATACCTGCTACTGGCTACCATTTGGAGAATGTGTACTGGACTAGTTTAATCTCAGCCAGTAAGACGTGGATCTAAACTGTCGTCTGACTCTTGCAAGCATTGGTAACCACTATTTTAAGATACCTTAACTCTTGCACAATGCATAAGAGGTGTCTGCATCTGACCTCATTAGCAGGGATTTTGCTAGAAGCAACTTGGAAGTTGGAGGAGCTCTGACTAACCACAAAGTGAAGACCAAACTCAACCTAAAGAGCAGTAAGGACCTTGACAGTCTTTTAAATTGTATTCGGGGGCAACTGGCTAACTTATCCCTTTTTCAACATGCTTGTTAGGGTTTGTTCCTTCCTGTGTAACTAAAGCATTTTACTAGCTTGTCAGACAAACACATTTAGGTACTTTTCATAGCTTTTAACATTTCCCACCTCCCACATTACTTGAAGTTGCTTAAGTGGAGTAAGCAATGCATTCTGGAGTCTGATACTTGGCCTCAGATTTCCCACAGGACAGGTATGGATGTGTTCCTCTTTCACAACAATCCTTGCCTCTGGCTTTCTTGTTTTGTTGTTGAACCTGTCTGTTGCAGAACAGTAGCCAATTATCATGGATTAAATGGCTGCACCTTTCTGGCTATGCAACTCTGCACTTTCAGATCCAAGACAAGACTTTTTACTCAGAACCAGTAACAGCTGAAAAGTAGTTATGGCTTTTGGTTCTGTATCTATATTAAGGTTTCTGTTAATCTTTATATGTAGTTAGCAAGCACATGACACACAATAAAAATCTACAAATACTGGAAAATCAATCTTTTCTAGGTAATTTGCAGGCTCTACCACACTCAGCCTATTGGATGAAGAGGAGAACATTTCATTTTGGGTAGTGAATTTGCCAGGGAGGTGGTCCAAGGCAGCTTTTAGAAAGTGTTCTCTCATAATTTGAAATAGTCTTGAAAGAATGAAGACAAAGCAAGTCCTGTTTTTAAATTTGCACACTGCAAAGCATGGAGCCCCTTCTAGGTCTACCAAGATTTTTCCTGGGACTGTCTACAAGCAGAAGCAATCTGATAAGTAAGTGTGCCTACACCCTGCAGATATGTCCTTGGTGTTGCAATCTGCAATGCAACTCTGCATATGCGATGCTCTGTCAAACTCTATTTCGTAATTGAGCCTGCAGTGTAAGAAGTACAAAACTGTTGAAAATGTTTCCTATTGAGCCAAAACCAAAGACAGCGAATTGGGTTGACAGTTCCCTGGACTGTCTCTGATGCCATCTGTGCTTAAGTTACCATCTGACATGCCCTGCTCAAGAATCATTTAGATTGAATGATTTAGAATGATTTAGGTATGTGGCTAGCCTCGGGAAAAGTGAGAGGAGAATGACAAGATAAACGCTTTGTTTCTGTTGGGACAAGATCAAGAAGATGACTGGAGGGAGAACTTCCTCCAGCTCCATCTGCTAGTAAAGAAATACTATATGCAGAACAAAATAGTATATGCAGAACAAGGTAGTGGTCTCTGCATTGTATGAACATCTGTTTTCTATGTACAGGCACAAGTGATCTTGCATTTTATTGCTTATCAAGTTTTTTTTTCTGATGAGTATTGTAGCCTAAGCAGAATTTCCTACAAGAAAAAGTAGTTGTGATGGTGCAGAACTTTCTTGTGTGAACAGTCAAGAGTTCAGTTGCTGGCTCTCCTGCTCCTTGATGAACGTAGCCCAGACAAGGTAAGCAAACAGGATATGGGTATTTCATCAACTATTCTAGTAACTCCAAACCTTCCTGCACCCCAGTTGCTTTCCCACTGTCACATTTTCAAAGTGTCTTATGATTGTTCTTAATAGTAAGATATGTTTTGACAAGACTACTGTTATTACTACTTGAACAGTAGTATTACTACCGCTTGAACAGTATTACCTCCTTGGTCTTGTTCCTACCCTGCTTCCTTGTTCTGTATATATACAGGAATAATATCTTTGTAAGAGGAAAGAATGAGTAAATTCTTGGTGGATATGCCAGGGCTTGAGGACCTGACTCATTCATAAGCTCATTAGCTACAGCTATACTGAAGTCTGTTACAGGATTTTCCTCTATATCCATAAAGGAGAAAAATGTTAACCTGGCTATTTTCAATTGTAAAAGTGTCTTGCTTGCCATGCGTTTTTCCAAGACAGGATGCCAAATATTTTATAAGTTGTGTCACTGAAGTTGCATCACAGACTTTTCTTCTGTTCCTGATCAAGTTTTTATATGTAATGTATTTTTTTGTTTGAAAGCAATGTATGTCAGTTTTTTAAAAGGCTGTAATTCTACCTAAATGCAGAACTGCTTGCACTTTCAAACTAGATACTTGAGGTAGCATGTACTGTTTTCATATGGCTCCACCTCGATTTTTTTTTTTTCCATTGGTAGCTATTTCAAATGGTCAAGTGAATTGAGTAAGTTATTGTACTAAAAGGCTTCACAGCTTACTTTCAAACAGTTGGAGCTCTCCTGTAAAGCAAAAACATTTTTAAATGTAAGAAACTACAGTTGTAGAATAGAAAAAGTTTAGTTAGCATAGGCTGTTCTTGTATAGCTCCATACAGACTTATTGTCTCCTAGATGATTAAGACAGCTTGCTTAGCTCTGGATAGTTTCTTTTGAAAACAAAAAGAAGACAGCAGAAGCTCGAACTTCTGATGCTCATCAGAAGTTCGTGTGTCACTGTATTTGGAAAAGGCATGATTGGTATGGTAACAAACAGTGCAACATCTTCCACATCTTCCCAGTCTACTTTCACAGCTCTTTTCTCTGTGTAATTCTTCCAGAGTCCTTGTTCTTGAAAACATAGCTGTTCTTAGTAATAGTTGAAAACAGCTAGTAGAGCAGCAGAAATATTGAAGGGTTAGCCTGTGTTCTCCTGAGGGTTGTCTGACTAAGGGCACCAAATATTGTATGAAAATAGCCTTTGATCTTGGGCACTAAACACATTTATTTTTTTGTGGTGATAAGTAGAAATTGTATCTTTTATTCTGTAAGTTAAATTAAGGATTGTTTACAGCAGATTACAATGACTTTTTCAGGTGCTGCATAAAAAGTTGAGGGAGGTGTGGTACAGCTTCTTTCCAACCTGTCTCTTGAAATCTGGTGCAGATATCAAAACTCTCCATGTAGAGTAAGGCTCTTCTAGGAATTGTCCAGATGTATCACCTGCACAGTGACTGACGCAATTCTTCATACATTATTTGATCCTAACAGTGCCAAGATAAGAGGGGAAAAACACTTTAGACAACATTAAACACATGTAACACTTAGAAGGTACTTTATATAATTATGTAAATGTGAAACAAACCATGAAAATGTAAGCCACTAGCTCTAGTCTAAAACACCAAAAAAGCTAACTAAGGGTGAAAAGATCCTATTGCCCCTGTAAATAAGGTTCTCTATTGATAGCCAGCAATGGTATGTAATTAACAAAAGCCTTTGGCAGAGTTATTCTACTTCATATTGCCATGCTAGACTTAGAACACAGCTTCACAAGAAGGCTACAACTGTTTTTGCCAGGTGAGCTACCAAATTGGCAGTCTGCTCACTCATCCATGTCTGCCAAAAGAAGCAGACAAGATCATCTTTTGCTAGTCTAACTAGGTTAAAATAGTTATCTTGTTCTCTCTGGCTCTAGTTTGAAGTGAATACGTTATTTTGACTGCAGTGTGCTCTTGGCTGTATGCGAAGACCTATCAACAAACTCTGCAACAATAACAATTTCTATATTTATTACCTTCTCAATTACAGTAAGATCAGTGAACAGATTTCATTTCAGCTGTTAAAAATAATTAGCCCTAAGATAACCTTTAAAGCATGAACTTCCTTGACAAATGCAAATCATGAAAAGACTCATAGGAAAATCACTGTCATCTCAATTCTTATCTCAAAATGATGTCTTTTGCACATTAACAGAAATGGCTAAGCACCTCTTGGTGCGTATCCATCTGGGGGGAAAAAAGGTGGTGACAAAGTCTAAAGGCCTTGACTTCTAACTAAAAATTCCACAGCTGTAAGAGGTGAGGATCAGGTGAATAACTAATGTGGAAATGGCCATTAAAAGTTCAAGGTACTATGGTGAAAGCTAACTGACAACAGGATAATCCATCTACCACAATGCATCACCTGCAGGTGAAAAGAGACCTTCATTTCTTAAGGTCTCAAAGCCATCAGAAGTATGCTGAAACAGAAGTAATGTCAATTGCTAGAATGCATGCAAGTGTATGGTAACCATCAGTATTCTATTCTCACCACTCTCCAACATAAGAAGAGTATGCCTTCTAGAGGGATGAGTGTACTTACACAGTTGAAGTTATTCTCACCTTTTTTGATACTGAAGATTTTACTTTCTTAAAAGCTTCTTCAAAGTGTTTATGGGAAATCCTGATTTCTCCTTAAAGAACAAAGTGCAAAAAGTTACTAGACAGAAATGCAGGCAAGTGACAATCGAGTGATTTTTTGCATGTATTTCAATGCAGCATTTATGAAAACTAACTCCATGTACTAATCAGTTGCATGAGATCCAATTGAATAATTGAGATCTGAATTGAAAGAACACCTCAAGTGTTAGATTTAATATATTCTGCCTCTTCTGAGGAGGTAGAGTGAGAGAGAGGTTGTGGTGGAGTTCAGCTGCCTAGCAAGGTAAAACCACCACAAGGATCAAAGTCCAACTCCTGGATCCACACCGGACCACCCAAAACCAGAACATCTGCAAGTGTTGTCCAGTGCTTCTTGATCTCTGGGTACATTCATTGCTGTGATCACTTCTGTGGGGAGCATGTTCCATCATTGTCTTGTTTGACATCACACAGAAGTGAAAGCTGTTTTCTGCTTTTTCAGTTGCCTCTAAGGTTTTGTAAATCCCTGTTTTGATTCTAATGCAGCTATCTAGTTTTTTTGTTGTTTGCTGTTGTTTGTTTTGGTTTTGGTCTGCTAACAGGTAAGTGTAACCTCAAATCATGGATCTCTCTGCTCTCACAAGTGAGACTTTAGCCTAGGCTTAAGAATCCCAAGAATACCACTACACAGATTCACTACAATGCTGAAGCTCATTTATCATATATGCTAGAAGTAGATAAAAATATGTCTAGAGTCATTTGCATTTTTTATGCATTCAATTAAGATACTTTTAGCTTTCATGGGTATGTACTGTCACTACCTTTATGAACATCTTTGCAATGTGAACAGGATGCGCAGATACGAAAAAGTTAGGACTTCTCAATATATTTGATATATAAGGTAAGAAGTCTTCAAGTTCTTCTGAACAGCAAAAAGACTACACAGCAGATGAAGGTCAGTAAAGATGATAATTTGTTGAAGATGCTGATAGAGTTCATTGAACTAAATATACAACCCTGCTGCATTTTCTTATCTCAGTTCTCTGACGCTTTTATTCAAGGTTCCCACTAGCATATAAAGTGATACCAGTAAGAACACACGTGTACATTTGAAGTTTGAATGTAAGTATTTTATTTGCCCAAGGCAACACCTACTATTAGTAAGAAAAACCTCATCTTGGGCCTTTCAGAGAAGCCAAAGGGCTTTAACAATAACTCATCGAAACTCCGTTAAATATTAAAAGAAAGCTATGAGAATTTCACATTGTTTTCACTTTTGTTTTTAAGTCTCTTTTAAATCAAATTATGAAATGTAATAATATAGTCTCAGCTCTAGGGAGGGGGACTGGAACAGTGGGACTGGGGGGGGGGGGAATTCAGGCACAAGGAACTAAGGAGGTTGCAACAGAGGTTTCTACAGAATTGAAGGAATCAGCCCTGATCTCAGCGAAGTGATTCTAAGGAACTGAATGACAAGGGACACACAGTACTCATCTACAGCCACATCACATCGTGTGGGAGGGGAGTTAGTTGTGTGTGTCCTGTAGTAACACTGGGAGAAGAAGTTATCCAGTCTGTGTATGCACACTGCTCTTCTGAAGATATAAATGATCAGTATTTCAAATCAGAAACTACCTTAAGCATTTTCATACCAGCCAGGGCTGACATCTTAGAATACAGAAACAACAACATCCCAAACAAACAGCCACTACAAACATGCAGATCGATCTGTGCACAATTCATGGACTTGCTGTCTGCCAACAGATCCATATAATCAGTGGTCAGGCTGCAATCCTAAATTTAAAGGCTGGATTCAAGCAAGTAACATTTTTGAATCAAACCTGCTACACTCAGAATAATTATAAAATCAAACAGATTTCTGATTTTTTCCTATCTAAAATCAAGAGCTTTTTATTCCATCTACAGCAAGCAAAATGGGCAACCAGTCCCATCCCCCCCAAATTAAAATGCTAGCTCCCTTATAACAAGAAATACCTATGTTCTGCTCTGTTTACCTATTGTTAAAAACAAGTAAGACAATACACATCAGATCAGAAGGAATGATTCGAGACTTAAAAATCCAGTGTGGTTCTCAGAAATCAGAAAAATAATGAAAATTTAATATATTTTCCAAGACCAACTGACAAGTCTCAACTCCATCTTAGCTTTACATTTTGACTTTTAAGTACAAAAAACAGAAGAATGTTCTGGGAAAAAGAAAAGATGCACACATTATATGAAGGGCTCCAGTTTCCAACTACATTCTCCTATCTGTGTGCACAAAACAAAGAAAAACAGGAAAAAGCAACTTAAAACAGAAGTGCTGAGAGATATGGAACAGGCAGAAACAGCACTTGAAAAAACTTACAACTCCCTGACAAAGTTCTGGCAAGAGCCACTGATAAGCTGAACACCTAAGATCAAAAATTGCTCTTAGCTTTTCCTAGCGACATTACAACTAGATACACGTATTCAATTACACAACACAATTGTGTTCCAAAGGTATGTGAGCAGTGACAACCGTACACAAATATGCCAATAGGTCAGTATAATTAGTCTTTGATAATTATGTGAAAATTAGGCAAAGACATACTCAGTTTAGCATGCAAGTTGTCAGTTTGCACTACTATTTAACATTGACTTTTCTTTAAGGTTACAAGGTTCAGTTTTATCAGTAAAACAATTTATGCTAAACCTCCAGCTTAACTGTTTTTTCCTGTTACTCTCCCCTTCATCTATTTCAAAGGTACTTAACATTTTCTGGAAACAAATATGACTTGTTTTTTGTTTGGATGGGAAGTCATCAATCACTGACATGCAGCACGCATGCCTCTGTGCTAGTCATTAAGTTACATTAAACACTTTATACTCCATTATCTTCTTACTGTTCAGTTAAGATTTTTGCAAAGCTTTCTTACCTTTCTTGCTTTTACTGTCCCACAGGGCCATTTCCTGTCTCAATGCACAAATTGAAGCCTCACGTACTAAAGCAGAAAGGTCTGCACCTCTACAGATAAAAACAGAACAAGTCATTTTAGGATAAATTTATCTCGTCGTTTTGGTAATGGCATATAGGTAGGCAAGACACTACAAATAATTTAAGAGACTGGCAAAAGGCAAGGGAAATTACAAAAACCTCTTCAAAAATCCACATCATAAATTATTACATTAAAAAATATGAAAAATCAAGTAGTCACAGCAGATCCACTTTAATACCTTAGAGACTTAGTTAGATACCTAAAATCATCTAGTTGCAGAGCTAAACACATTTCCCTTTTCTTTCTTACACACAGCTGCATTCTTCTATCTACCCAACAGAGAGAGCACAGCAAACCTATTGCGTACCTTAGGAAGAAGTTTAATCCTCCAGATTTTAGCCTCAGATTAAGATCAAGCAAATGAGAAACAAGGGAAGAGGCAAAACCCACCCAGTGTCATCAAAAATGCTAAGGGATTGATCAATATTGTGCCACTTGGTGGGAATATGACAGATTGTTTTGGTATTAGTCTTATGAAAGATTCAAATGGAATCACCCATTATTACAAGAGAGATGGTTGCCAGAAGCTGGATCCATAGATAAACCAACATGCTCCTAAAATAACAGCATCCACAAAAGCTGGTCGGATCAGCCTTTTGAAATATTTGTTTGCAGTTTCCAGCTGTTAAACTTTTCACAAGCCTTCAGACTGGTGCAAGTCGCTGAACCAAATGAAAATGTTCACAGTTCTCCTTCTGTGCTTCACTGGTGATGCTAGGAATACTACTGTATTTAAACACTTCCCTGCTCGAGGATCAGGAGAGAACAAACACTCCTCTTTCCTAGATCTAGAACATGGACAAACTGAAAAATCATTACTAATTGTAGCCTCCATTTCTAAAAATAAAAAGCAATATTGTGACAAGCAGTATGTCAAACCTTTTGTGACCTCCAGAAAATCATTAACTAGTAATAAATCATTTAACAGATTAAAACTTTCTGAAGTACTGTAGAACACTTACTTTGTAAATTACTCTGGCAGAGATAGCTAACAAGCTTTCCTAAAAAAACATACCTTGGTATTCACAAAGCACAAGTTGGAATAGGCCCTCATTATTACTGCGTCAAACACATTGCTTTCAGCCGTGTCAGAGAACAAGTTAGTTCTGGTCATTTAACTTATTGGCTTTCATCATCATTGTACATGGATCAACAAGTTAAAGAGGGCTCTTTTACCCTCGGATTATGCAAGCATTATAAAATAAGACAAGCAAAGCTAAGATGAAAAAGCAGCCTCTACTGATCTGTATTTGCAAGATGAAAAGGGCTATTCCAGATGACAAAGTTTTCAGTGTCCATATATTCCTACTGAGCTCTTGGGAAAAAAAAGCACAAGTTAAAGCACGAAAAATAGAGTAAGAGAAAAGACTTACAAACCCTGAAAGTTACAAGATGTTACAAGTAAAAGACTTATAAACCCCTGAAAGTTACTTGATGAATTATCATGCATCACTGCACATTAATATTAAAGTCAAAACTAGAAACTACTCACGTATAACAATCACAATGTTGACTGTAAGCAATTTCTTCAAGGTTTACATCCACATCTAGTGGAGGCCGGGTGCCATCCTAAATAAATCGAGTTGATGAAAAGAGGAGATAAAATATTAATTTTTTAAATTTGTTTTTACACATGCCATCTGCAAAGTGATTAATTTCATCCAATCGGGATGAAGGGGTGTGACAAGTTCCCTGAATTATCCACACATATAAGCATTATTTTTAATCTAAAACTGGCAAGAAGGATGATCGGGCTTAAATGTATTTAATTATGAAATTAGTGATATTAAATTTCAACTTCCCACCACCAGCTTAGATTTTCTCTAACAAAACAATGGCCAGCACATCACAGCATAGTAGCACTGACACTTCCATACATGGACACGCTTAAGTAACTGGTTACATCAACAGCATTGCTTAGCTGAACTTCCTCTACTTTTACGACATAGTGAAATCAAATAGATCAACAGTAATCATGGAGATTTAGTCTTGCCTCATCACCTTTAAGACTTAATTAATTGTATATCTTTTATGTTCTATCTAGATAAAAATACATTTTTCAAACCTAGAAGTTTTTCATTCTGGATTTCATTAGAGTTTTTACGAACTACACACTTTTTGACACTACTCTTACGTATTACTACTGATTTCCCCCTGAAGACCCCTGAAGTAATTATTTTTGCATCTCCAGCAACAAAAGTATTCAGCAACATTATGAATTATAATTGAAACTAGCCAACATAATTATTTTGAATGCTGTATGCAAGGAGATCTTCCTATGTTGTTGCCCTTAGAAAACAGTAAAGTAGTATCGTGGTAGTATAGGTTCCAGATCTAACAATACCTGAGTTTAGATATGAAAAGACACTTTGATAACGATTAATATACTTCCGCCATGAAACTTAACTTGTTTGACAGAAATGCACAAATTTGTATAGTCCTTTTCTGACTTCTTCCGGTGAACTAAAATACCACATACCTATAATACATTCAGGAAAGAAATAAAAGGTATAGCAACTGGCAAGTTAAAACCCTTGAACTGACAGAAGAATAATCAAGGAGGGTGGCCTAGGCAGAGTAAGGGAGCGATACTGAATGACCCTTGTGTACAACACCAGTTTGGAAGGGAAGAAACAGGCACAAAGGAACAGCCTGATTTTGAAACATCTTGAAAGGAGAAGAGACTCTAACACAGACACAAGGAAGCTCCATACAATTTCATACAAGATATTTTAATATTTGTTGTAAAAGACTGCAAGGCAGTGAAACACCTCTGCTAAAAAAGAAACACTTTACTAATTATTTTGAGTAGAAACATATGTTGAGCGTTTTGTGAGTGGAATGATCTGCCTGCTCTGGGTACGAGCACCAGAGAAGGTGATACAGCTTGCAGGAATATAAGTACACTAGTAACTTAAGCATGTGAAGACATGCTTCTCTTGCATAATCAATATGCAATTCAAAAATGACCAATTTGTACAAGTTAACTGAAACAAAACTCTTTCACAACAATATGTCACTCTACATCTCATCTGTGCTGTTCTCCTAGCATCCCACTGCTTTCACAACTCCCTTTTCTGCCTTTGTAAGCATCCATGTTTTCCCTCACCAACAATTCTCAGTTTCCACATCCCGTGCAATAATTCCTCTAGGATTTCTGAGAATGAATACCATCACCCAGAAGCCACTCAGAAGATCTGGATGATATTTTTTGTTTTATATAGTGCTAAGTACCTATTTAAACAAGTGTTCTGTACAGTTTAAGTTTCCTTACCTGGACTGCATGGATGAAGTTTGACAGATAATAAATAATAAAGTAAAATATAAAATAAAATAAAACAAATAATAAAGTAATAAAGCAAGAAGAGCACCATTGTCGTCACAGAGTGAACATGGAAATAAGCAAAGACAAGACTCATTCAGAGACTGTATCTCATTTCTCTTGTCATCATGTAATCATAGAATGGCTTGGATTGGAAGGGACCTTAAACTAGTTCCAATGCCCCTTGCCATGGGCAGGGATACATACCACTAGATCAGATTTCCCAAAGCCCCATCCAACCTGGCGTTGAGCACCTCCAGGGATGGGGCATCCACACCTGCTCTGGACAACCTGTTCCAGCACCTCACCACCCTCGGAGTGAAGATTTTCTTCCTTATATCTTACCTAAATCTACCCCTCTTTTAGCTTAAAACTGTTACCCCTTGTCCTATCACTACACTCACTGATAAGGAGTCCCTTCCCAGCTTTCCTGTAGGATCCCTTTAAGTACTAGAAGGCCGCTTTAAGGTCTCCCAGACTCTTTCTCTACTGTAGGCCAAATAACCCCAACTTTCTCAGCCTGTCTCTGTAGGAGAGGTCCTCCAGCCCTTTGATCATCTTCATGTTGCCTAAATTAAGAGCTGAGAAAAAGAACCAAATAAAAACTGAATACCTCACTCACTATAAAGATGTGTAGCCAAAATCTTAACGCTAGTATGAATTAAATATGCATGGAAGTGTCTGGCATTCCAAAAATAACACGCATTGATAACTAAAGACAGGCTCCACGGGAATCAAGCTCCTAAACACTGAGTAATGTCTGTTGCTTATATCACAACAAGGAGGCTCATAATCAGATAAGGCCAAAGCAGAGATGATTTGTCAGCAGAAGACCTGTGCTCTGATAACAGGATGAGGAGAATGTTACCACATCACATATGCCACTCCTCTTGGTGTTATCCCAACAGGAAGACAGACTACATCCTTAAAAATATCCAGAAGGAGGGAACAAAGACGATTTACAGCAACCTCGCCCAAGATTTATTGCTGCTGAAGTAAGCAAGATTCTGAATTTTTTGATTCTTAAAGGGAACCTAGAAAACATTTTTCTCTAACAAACAGTTTGCCATTTTGCCAGTCAAGAGGAAGCCAAGAGATGAAGCAAGGTCACAACACCCAGAATTACTTATCATTGATGCTGCGCACAAGTGATTCTGTCCCTACCACTTGGAGGCATGCATCTTGGTGACTACATGGGGCTGTGAGGGTGTGAGAAAGTGGAATATATGAGAGTGACAAAAATCAGTTCTTTTAATACCACTGTCTTCCATATAGTCTTGCACTAAGCTTTGCTGCATTATTTTCCTACACCACTAATTACAGTTAGTGGTATACTGGCTTGAGACAGTTACACATCTCCAGAGATTCTCCAGCAAAAAAATAGGGAAAGTGAGACTTAATAACTGTATGTAAAAAAAAAAAAAAAAAGAGAGAGAGAGAAGAGAGCAAGTGTAAACTCTTGTAATCAGAGAACCCTTCCACTCTATTTATAAAGTCTAAAGACTGACCATTACCACCCACTTCTTCCAGAAGAAGGAGGTGGTTTAAGTCAGAACAATCATACAAGCCCAAATTTTAAAAAATGCTTCAAGTTACCTTTAAAGACAAAATAAACATCCTCTATCACAAGCTTCCCATTAGTCCTAAAGGGAATTATTAAATGTCACAATTAAGTGTTGAGCAAATACAACTGGAGCTGATGAATCATATTACTGAATGTGTGGAAACCCCCTCCCCCTCTCAAAAAGCTTACAAAACACTTCTAGGCCCATTACTCATACAGATAGGAATCTTAATTGAATCTCTTCAAATTGTGACTATAAAGGCAGCAGTTTCTATGCTTAACAGGTTGCCTTACTCAAGATTTATCAACCCTTTGCACTATTGGAGCAAATTTACCAGCAGATGTGGCTGATGGTTTATTTTTATTACTTCATGTTATATTCAAGTGTTTCATGAGACAGAATCCTGCAATTCTTCTGCGAACCTTCATTTGTACTAAAGCATTCCACTAAGGTTCAAGGTAATGATTTGTTTCCAAATACTCACTTTGGTGATTGTCTTTAGAATAGCAAGTCGATCTTCAGGTGGTGGCAAACCCACATAGAGTGTTTTATCCAGTCTACCAGGACGCAGGATAGCTGGGTCAATTATATCTTGGGGAAGGGAGAAAACGACAGTTATCCAGAAATGATATATACATTTAGGAAACTGTACACATGAGAAGTAATATATGCATATTTGTATAGAGATTCAAAAAAGCACCGGTGCAACGTGCAGCTCTGAGCATTAAAATAGGTGACTGAAATAGTTTCATCTCTGCCAAGTAGGAGCCTTTATTACCCAGTACAGGTAAGCCACATCTGGTCAAATACGGCTCATAAATACTAGTTTCATCCGGTCACAAATGAAGACAGGTCTCTTTGGAAATAGAGTAGTAGAACATTTTTTTCTATCACACATAGCATAGTCAAGTGAAGAATTCCATGGTAATGTGTAACAATGAAAAAAAGAAATGCTTTCCTGTTTGTTGAGTTGGAAAGAACTCTACCCACATTAACCCCTGCAAATCTGTTTGATGGCCACCATGATAAACTAAGATTTAGAAGTACACAGGGCCAATCATAAACACCCCCCCCCCAGAGTAAACTTAATTTTACTTGTCATTTGCAATTCTACAACGTATTAACTTTCTAGACAATAATACAGAATAACCATGAAAACACAAAATAGAGCTGCAAAGTACAGATTTTTTTCCCCAGAAAATATGACAGACCCCAGATTTTATTATATCCAAGGAAGTAAGAAACCAAAGTCATCACAAATGTTTTCTAAAAACCATTCAAAACTCAAACATAATAGAAATCTCAAGCAGCCTTCTAGCACCACAGGCTTCAATACAGTACTTCCACAAACTGCAGACAAGAATGTAAATACTAAGGACTGCTGGTACAGCAAGAGATACAAATAGGGCACGTAACATGGGAATGACCTAAATTGCTGTCATCCCTGCCCATGTTTTAATACAAACTGCCTGGATGATGCTTCTAAATGACTAAGCCTCTTGATGCCCTATTTCCCCATCTACAAAAATTATGATGGTATTACCTGCTGAGTTTTACTAAGGGATTCTAAAAATCCACATCCTACACACTACAGTAACATCAACAGCAAAATCACAGAAGCACCCAGAGAAGACAAAGAAAATTGTATTTTTAACATAACAAACTTTTTGATGTTTGTAAGGTCTACAGTTAGTTGTCTTGGGCAGCTATTGCAAAAACCTCATCCAAAAGTAAAGGTTGAAAGTTATAACTAAGTGTTAAGATGGAAACTACAAGGACTCCAAATGACGCTGTTAACACCCTTAGGATTAGATCCTCTTGACAAAATGTAGCTAATAAGCAAACCACATGCATTCATGTATATTAATGCAGAAGAACTGGTGAAGGTTAAGTTGTTGATCCTCATTGTAGGGATTTTTAAAAGCAAACAAAACAAAACAATGCACATGGAAGCAGTTGTCTTTTTTTTTTTTTTTTTAACTGAAAAGAAAAAAACATTTGCTTAAATCTAACAAGATTCCAGCTATCTGACCCTACCACAATGTGATCTTTCTTCCCTTTTTAAATACGTACAGAGTTTTGTTCAAATTATACTGACACCTGTGCAAAACACAGAATGAATGCATACATTTAAAATTGCTCCACTACCTTTTTCTTGGGCAAAAACCTTTTTTTTTTTTTTTTTTCCCAAGATACAGAAGTCATGACCAGAGACATCTATGTAGGCAAAAACAGCTATTGAGAATGTGACAAGGATGGTGGGAAAGTAACAAAAAACCCCTCTAAAATGATATATTAATTTAATCCAGACAGATGAAACATGGGTTAAACACAACCCCTGCCATGGCAGGCCCAGACAAGAACATCTTTCCTGTACTACTGTGCACAATGCTATATTTTTTATGTTATCTTGCTTTCAGCACAAATGCACTTTCCTGTTTCTGTATCTCTGTGGAAGGGAGTTTTGCCATGTATTAAGATGAGATTACAGAATTTGCACAACAGATCAATTACAACCATCAAAACAAATACTCTCAATAGGGACTGTATTACAACACCATGCACTTCAACTCTCCATTCAAAAGCTGTTATTGATTTTAATATGGAATATAATTCCCATTTTACATGCTGAGAAAATGCACTTGCCACTCTGTTTGTCCAACAATTTGAAGTTAGTGATCCTGTCTAAAGATACATTCATCCATTTGTATGTAAACACGGCCCGTATTCAAAGAGCTACAACTCAAACTTACTCAATAAGCTGCAGTAATGGAGGTTTACACAATGAAGTCCATACTGCAATTCAAAACACAGATCTACACTTCCCATTTTCTTATGAGTAAGTTATGTCACCTGTGGGTTCAGACCTGAGCCTTTCCTCAAGCTTCTGGGACTGAAGTTCTCTGTAAAACTTGAAAAATTAAAACCAGGTAATACAGACATTCCTTTTTCCTCTTTGGTCAAACTCACTCATTAGATGCACTTCATATTTGTAAAAACATAAGTAATGCTGCCTTTTTAGGAATTTCATAGCATTCCATCCCGATAAATTATAATGTCCTCTTCATATTTAATATCTGGAAACTTATCTAAACAGCATAGATTCAACGTTTTAAATAAATTAATTATTTTAGATACCTCTTTCAAAGCCTATTATTATCTTCCAAGTTGAAAAGTGAAAAATACTGTATTTCAAATCTGAAAGTGAAACATGGAAAACGGATGATACACAAAACTTCTTTTCCAAGCAGCTGTCTCAGGGAGAAACAACTGCCATATTTTATTAAGAGAAATGTTGAGTTAGTAACTTTCTGTCTTGGTTTCCTGATGCAGTTGATGATGTTGACTATGCCATTGGAAGACAGTTGTATCCTTTTTGCATATAAGATGGCAAAGTGGCATAAGGAGACATTTAGAGTACATCCATCCCTTGCTTTGTTTTTGCAGGTTAGGACAGGCACTAGCCTCCAGAAAATCACGTAGTATTTCAGATTACTACATTGCTCTCCAAACTACTGCAAAATATTATCTTCTTCATTAAACTCTATTGAAAACTACTTTGCATGCAGGCCTATAATGTGACATTATGTTGTCCTATAATAAAATCTATTAATCTCGCACTCATTTCCAGTTGATTATTCATGCCTTAATCATACACAAGTCAACAAAGTTAGGGAAATTTTTGCACATCCTAGCAAAAAAGACTACTGTGTTGAGTCCATCAAACTTCTCCTATATTCACTACAGCATTTTAAATTATATTCAAAGTATACAAGATCTAAGTCATCACATTCATAATGCTCTGGAATATAGGCTCAGAAGCTCTAAAAGGGTTTCAGAAACTCCACAAAGATGCTGCCAGCATCTCTGGTCTGTTACCAAAGCCTGTGGAAGATATACAACATGATTTGTGTGAATTAAAACTATCATAAAAGAAACTGTTCCCTGTATCACATATTAAGGAGTTTTTTTAGACCTTATCTTGCCTTTAACTCAGCGACATTTATAAACAAGTATAAACAAAACAAAAAATAATCAAAACTATTGTCATAGAAAGGAAAGGCTAATATTTTATTATGCTTTAAATTGTGGTTCAGATAAACAGCTCTACAAAACTCACATAAATCTGCTAAACGAAACAGAACTCACTGAAACTAGGACCATGTTCTAAGATAATAGCAGAAGGGGAGTTTTACAAGAATCAATTTAAAATAAGCTAGAGAAAAGACCATTAATGTAACTGAAGACATCACTGCAATTACACTGAGCTTAAATCAGTATCAGTTTATGGCGCTTCACTGATTACTTGTGTTTTCTCAGGTTAAATACAGTTCATTGGATTCCATGGTACGCAGTGCTGATGCCTTGAACAGCACTTCTCTAAAGAGTCTATAAATATTCAAGGCCTGGAGAAGTTAGAAAGGAGAAGAAAGCAGCAGTATACAACACTGCAACTCACACAGGTGTCTAAAAAATTGTGGGAAATTACAGACCTTACCTAACTGTAGTGCTTAATGTTTTTCTAAGTATTTAGTCTTGGATTTGAGGAAGGAAGTAGATTAAAAAATAATACAATTATTCTGACCCAGAAAGTTTCTAACAAGTCATGTCATTTCTGCCTCTCTCTCTCTCTCTCTTTAATTACATTGAAGGCTTTAATGTTTTATCCTCTCAGGCAAAGTTTGACAGTGTTCTGCATTTAGGTGCAAAGAGATTGAGTTGGGAATACTGCATCCCTGCTAATTTAGAGTACTCAAGATAGATTTTCAAAGGGCTATCAAAGTCACTTTTAAAGTGCAAAAAACATTCAAATATTCTTCTTGTAAGCACCGATTAAAGGTTTATTTCAGCAACCCCATAATTAAGAACTACCACTTGCAAACCGTATTTGATAAACAAAAGAAACCACTCTGGGGTGCGTGCTCTTTTAACGCAATGGTGATCAGACAGTCCAGGTCCTTAAAAGCTACCGTAAAAACAAAACAAAACAGAGTTTGTCAGTCTTCAGCCATGGGACATATAAAACACCACCATTATGCAATGGACTCCCTGTCATGGGATTCACCGCACTGGAACAACTATGCTAGGAACATATGGTGATGCTAAAACTGGCTGAGCCACTACTACCCTGTTACTATTATTCATGATAACAATATTACTGAGAGGTAGGACTCATCTTTTGGTACCACTGACTCTGAACCTACAATGCTGACAGCATACACAGTTGTTATGAAAAGTTACATCAATAAAGAATAAAAGCTAACACGCATGCAACCATTTTAGAGAAGTAACAAATTGCAAAGCCATAATACTTGCCTAGTGGAAGAATTCAGAAAGTTCTGTGGGGACACATTATTTCGATTTCTATTATACAAACACCCACCATTTCTGTTCAACCTAGCTATGTCAAGAAAATCTTTCATACAAATGTCAGACATAAAGAAAAAGCTTTTCAAGCACTACAACTTGTATTTGTAGGGATTTTTTAACTGTTTGTAGGGATTATTTAACTGCATTTGCTGATGTAAACTATTGTTCTCCTTCAGGTCTCTGCTTGGACATTTAGGTCTTAGGGCAGTAAGAGTGCTTTACTAGTATGGACTTCACTGTTGTCTACCAGCATGATACAACTATTAAGACAACAGATGATATCATTAAAACTTCATTTGGTGAACACTGCCTATTCCTAAGCCCAATAACTGTTAAACAAACTACAGAAGTAAAAAATGAGTTTCCATGGTTTAACCACAACTAGAATAAAAATTGTTCTGGTAAAAGCTGCATCAATTGGAAACTATTTCTTCCCACTGACAAATCCAGGTATCACAGCAGAAGTCTGTAGTCTAAACCTATCCAAAGTGTTCTCATATACACAACTGACATCCTTCTCAAGTAAGAGATCCTTATCCAACTGCATCCTGTAGGGAAAGTTGGATGTCCCAAGCTTTGCTGTTCATAAATGATTTATTACATTACCAAACTCCTCTATCAAGATGTAATTCATTTCCATTTACAAATTTTGTAGATACATTTATTCCCTTCAATTTGATGATTATATCTGCTATCCATGCCTTAGGATTTTCTTTATGCAAGGCATTTTTACTTCATATTCGCTTTTACATCAAGGTAATTTGCTAGTCATACACTGCTTAGTTCATGCCTCCAGCTTTCCCTTATTTCAACCTTCATTTCTCATGAATATTTTGTAATTTTAAGTACTCCAGTACAGTAATACAATAAGTCTGTGACTGCAGCTGAAGAAGACAACAGGTCCTAATTAAGACATGTCTTAAAGATGTTGCTTCATCTCATGCTGTCACTTGCAACAATGCAGAACAGACAACAATGTATTGATGAGAAGAGGTTTGAATTTGAAGTATTATAAGTACAGAACAAGGTTAATTACTGAATTCAAACATGTAACAACATGTGATTTCATGACAAGAGAATTAATAATGTTTTGTTTCTTATGTTTCTCTTCCTTGGGTTTTTAAGTGCTTACCTGGCCTGTTCGTGGCAGCCATAATGAAAACCTGCTGACGATTCTCCAGACCATCCATCTCTGTGAGTAACTGGTTAACTACACGCACACTGGCTCCTGACTTTAAAAGAATAAATTTGCCAAAAAAAAAAAAATAGTGATAATGTAAATATTTTCAAACAAAAGAAACAAAAGATTTACAAGCTCCCCATATTTAAATGCTTGCCACATATATTACAATTGGCGAAACTTTTCTTCCCCATTAAAAATGAAGAACTCACTTAAATTTAGCTACAGAACTATACCAATCACTCTCCTACCTACCTCAACAAAAAGACCCAAATGTTCTCAATATTCAGCCTTGGTCAAATAAATAAATAAATAAATAAATAAATATAAAGTTCTATAAATATTTAAACTTCTGAAACAACTGCTTCTGCAGCTGAGCTTACTGGAAATGAATGACTCATAGTCAAATGTTAACTCCATAGTAATGAGATCATACAATCATAGAATGCTTTGGGTTGGAAGGGACCTTCAAGATCATCTAATTCCAACCCACCTGCTATGGCAAGGGACACCTACCACTACCCTCCCACCCTCTGAGGAATTTCTTCCTAATATCTAATCTAAAACTACCCTTTTAAAATTTAAAGTCATTCCCTTTTGTCTTATCACTACACTCCCTGACAAAGAGTCCATCCTTTCCTGTAGGCTCTCTTTAGGTACTGGTAGGCCGCTATAAGGTCTCCCTGGAGCCTTCTCTTTTCCAGACTGAACAGCTCCCACTCTCTCAGCCTGTCTTTGTAAGAGAGGTGCTCCAGCTCCTTGATCATCTTTGTGGCCCTTCTCTGGACTCCTTCTAATACTTCCATGTCCTTCTTGTGCTGGGGGCCCCAGAGCTGAACACAGCACTCCAAGTGGGGTTTCACAAGAGCTGAGTAGAGAGAAAGAGTCACCTCCCTTGACCTGCTGGCCATGCTTCTTTTGATGCAGCCCAGGATACGGTTGGCTTTCTGGGCTGTAAGCACACATTGCCAGCTCATGTCGAGTTTCTCAATCAACACCCCCAGGTGCTTCTCATCAGGGCTGCCTTCAATCCATTTTCTGCTCAGCCTGTATTTGTTCTTGAGAATGCCCCAGCCCACATGCCTATAACTAAAGATCCTACAGATCCTGTAATATCTGTAAGATGCCTATAAGCGAAGATCCCAGATATGCTACAAACAAATTGAATAGGTTAATCTGAATTTCATTCTAAATTTGAGGAGACAGAGAGAAAATCACAGATGCTAAGGAACAACAGTTTTAATTAAACAGCAAAACTGCTTGATGATTTTGAAGAATGTTGCACTATTTTAAACATACAAAAATACGTATTATATGTTGCATATAATATATACTATATAATATATGTTGCATTATTATTATTTTAAACATATTAGAATAGGCATTTGCCTACAGTTAAGCAGAATATGTGGTATTACAGCATGAAGAATACAGTCAAGAGTCTCCTGCACAGACAATAGAATCATAGAGTATCTTAAGTTAAAAAGGACCCACAAGGATCATCAAGTCCAACTCCTGGCTCCACACAGGAGCACCCAAAAATCAAACCGTATGTCTGTGAGCATTGTCCAAACACTTCTTGAACTCCAGTAGTCTTCGTGCCGTGACCACTTCACTGGGTAACCTGTTCCAGTGCCCAACCACCATCCCTCAGTGAAGAATCTTTTCCTAACAGTTTAAAAAAGACTGTGAAAAGCCTGGGGTGCATTTGGAAGTGTTGCCAGCAGGTCAAGGGAGGTGATCCTGCCTTCTACTCAACCCTGCTGAGGCCATACCTGGAGGATTCTGTCCAGTTCTGGGCTCCCCAGTATAAGAGGGACATGGAACTACTGGCGAATCCAGAGGATGGGTTCTGAGATGATTGGAGCACCTGTCATACAAGGACAGGCTCAGAGAACTGGGCCTGTTCAGCCTGGAAAAGAGAAGACTGAGGGGAAACCTCATCAACGTGTATAAATATCTGAGGGAAGGGTGTCGGGAGCCAGTCCCTTTTCAGTTGTGCCCAGCAACAGGATGAGAGGCAACAGGCACAAACTGAAGCACAGGAAGTTCCAACTGAATATGAGAGGGCACTTCTTTACTGTGAGAGTGACAGAGTACTGGAACAGGTTGCCCAGAGAGGTTGTGGAGTCTCCTTCTTTGGAAACATTCAAAACCTGCCTGAATGCCATCCTGTGCAATGCGCTCAATGATCCTAAGTGATCCTGCTCGGCAGGGGGGTTGGACTAGGTGACCTTCAGAGGTCCCTTCTAACCTCAGCCATTCTGTGACTCTGTGCGCTGTATACACAACTATTAAGCTTTATAAAATGTTTCTGTTGCTAGCACAATACCACAAAAACTGAAACTAATAATTTATTTATGGAGATATTTTGAGACTTACTTCACGGTCAGATCTCCGAGGGCACAAAGCGTCAACTTCATCAAAAAATATAACACAAGGGGCTGAATTCCTGGCACGCTGGAATACCTGACGTACAGCACGCTCGCTTTCACCAACATACTAAAACAAATGACAAAACACAGTGAAACAATGTAAGACATGAAGATTTTACTAGAAAAAGATCAGTTCTAAACACAATTTAAGATGCTTTCCAAGGGAGAAGGACCACCTGCTAACTGATTTACTTCACTTAACTCTGCTGTATCTATTTCCTTTTTGTACTAGATTTAAATGTGAACGTGAACATTGTCATTAGCTCACTTCTGAGAGTTCCTAGTATATACGGAGTTTAAGAGAATCCCTACTTTCTGGGAGAATAAATCTGACTTTTGACAATGAGAATTAACAAATAAAATAATCACTAAGGACCTTATGGCTAATAATAAATACAAAATAAATAATAAAAAACACCAGTGAGCAATTTAAACACAATAAATATCTGAAGTCCATTAAGTAATTGTCTGAAGATGGGGGTATTAGGACATAACGGAACTGAAATTTAAGTCAGAATCTCACTCTGCAATCTCATTTGTAGAATCTTATATTCTCACTTATAGAATCATAGAATCATTAAGGTTGGAAAAAACCTCCAAGATCATCTGGTCCAACCATCACCCTACTACTGGCTACTACTACACTGCCGGCTCATGTTCAGGTGAGCATCCATCAGCACCCCCAGATTCTTTTCCTTTGCACAGCTTTCCAGCCACTCTGCCCCATGCCTGTAGCTCTGCTTGGGGTTGTTGGGGCCAAAGTGCAGGACCCGGCACTTGGCCATGTTGAACTTATCCCACTGGCCTCTGCCCATCAACCCAACCTGTCCAGGTCCCTCTGCAGGGCCTTCCTACTCTCTGGCAGATCAACACTTCCCCCGAGCTTGGTGTCATCTGCAAAATGTACTGAGGGTACACTCAATTCCCTCATGTAAATCATCAATAAAGATATTAAAGAGGGTTAATTGCAGTTAATGAACAGTCTATTTCCTGCCTGATATCAGTACTTGAGGTACACAAAAAACTTTGGGAAAAGAATAATGAAATCTAATATTTTGGTTTTAGTTTCCATGTCACTGATAAGCAGTGATAACGATGTCTGCAGATGATTATTTGGAAATCCGACTTTACCCTAGCAGGCTCCATCTGCCTAGTATCTCAATAGGCAGGTCATTTAAGCCAAGATATACTTAAACTACCCATTTAGCTTTTTCCCTTTCATGTGAAAATTTTCACTGCTAAAAATTTTAAGCAATGGGGTAAACAAGACAACTTCTTTTGCACCAGTATCAGTTGTGCAATTATTAGGAATCTTGTTCGCCTCAAGCTTTCAGCAAGCATTCTATAAATAACAAAAGCACAATGATCAGTGCATACCATATTTAGCAGTTCGGGACCTTTCACAGATATGAAGTTCAGTCCAGACTCATTTGCCACAGCCTATCAAAAAGAGAAAGAGATGTACACAGAAAAAAGCATTTTTTCATGTATTATTTGGTTCTGTCCATGGAACTATATATTAAAAAAAAAGAAGCATAGTTGTCATCTGTGTAAAACACAAAACGGTACAAAGTATCGCTACATGCAGTTAAGAGTGGGAGAGGTTGGAGGATTTAGCAAGGTGTTCTCTCTTTAATGAGGCAGTGTGTGATCATTATTGTTTTTTAATTACATACTAGCTGAAGAATTCTCAGTGATTAATGAGAGTTAAAAATAAATTCAACTACATACACAACATCTGAAAACAAAGACAAGCACCAATCTGGAAACCTGCATGATTTACATCCATATTTACAAGGGGAGGCTGTAAGAACTGAGATGCTCAAGGAGAATTATTTACAGTAAGATAAATACAAGAAATAAAACAGCATCAAGTGCAGACTACTCCCAATTACATTAGTTACAGCAAAGTACTCCACAGAAACAGATATCTAAAAAAATAGTTTGTTCCTTTCTTTGCTACTACTTTCTTCTTGACTAATTTAATTACTTCAAATTTTACGATTATTTCTTCTCATTTAAGCAAAAGTGTAACTCTATACAAGAAAACTTCGGCAGAGAGGCTCAAATTTAATTTTCTGCTGGGAACTGCAAAAGTCCAGCATCTGGCAGTATCATCTAGACTCAGTCATTCCCAAAACAAAACAAAACAGAAACAAACAAACAAACAAACAAACAACAAAACACCACATCCACTTCAATAATATTCTCCAGTATTCTTAAACATGTTTAGAAAAATTTATTACCTTAGCCAGTAGTGTTTTGCCACACCCAGGAGGCCCTGCAAGCAGAACACCAGCTGGAGTAGTCAGGCCCAGAGCTTTAAACTGCTCTGGGTTCCGCACAGGTGCCTATACAAGAAATGATCATAATTACCTGTGACTGAAAGCTAACATTAAACTTTTGATTTCAGTTACAGATGGATGAAAATTTGTTTATAAGCAAGTTCTTAATTCCAACTCTTTACAGGCTAAATGAATAAACAGTCATTCAGCATCTTATCTTGCATTGATAAATAACCTCCATCATCATTCAGAGGCAAAGACTTTATCTGTCCAAGTTCTCAACTTAAGGTGTTAGTGTTAAGTTCTGATCTGACCAGCAGTGAGGCTGCTAACTGTCCAGCTAAGCAGTGTCAAATTCTTCATGTAGCAATTGTCTAACTAGGATTATTGGTACAAAACTTTTAGAATACTTAAGATTTAGCAATAATGAACGTACTGAGAAATGAAACCTTGAATACAACAAATGAAGTGCTTAATACATGCACTAGACTTGTGATAAATTCGAAAGCAGGTTACAGAAGTCTATTTTAAATGAAGATGTTGCAAACTTTCTAGTTTGTAGCATGCTAGAACTCATGGGCAGCACACTATACCTTAAATACATATGAACAAAGAAACCAAGATATCTTTATTTTCTGCATAGGGGGAGGTGTGAAAAAACCTTTGAAAGTAATGTTAACACATACCAATATTGCCATAGTCAGCTCCTCCCGAACATCTTCCAGGGCTCCAATATCTGCCCATGTTACATCAGGAATCGTGACAAAGCCTTCTCTCTTGGCAGAGGGTTGCACTGATGACAACGCAACAATAAAATCATTCATCTCAATGCACAGCTTCTGCAGCTGCTCCTCAGGCAAGGGGTCTTGCTTCTTCAGCATATCCAAAAGTCTCTGTAATTCAACCTTAGGGTATATTGAAATGCAGAGAAAAGATTATGCAAGTAGTATTTTAAGATTTTTTAGGGCCTTTTCAGAGCAATACTTTCTACAAGTATAATATTAATTACTATAAAACAGGTTATTATGTATAATACACATAGAATGTGTAAAATAGCATTAAAAACTAACATTAATGAAAATGCTCCAGGAAAGCACTAAATAAACTTACCATTTATTCTGATTTTAGTATGAAATTGCTCTCAGGAGAAAGCAAACAACTCTGCTAAACAGCAAAACCGTAACAATTTGTGGGATACTGAATTACATATAAACCTTTAAAACTCTTAGCATACACTTTTCAGTCACAAGTGTTTATTTAATATAATCAGATTTCAAGCCATCAACTCAGTTCCTCAAGGTGATTAGACCTGGTTTTGTAACCAGGCCCTTATAAAGTCTGGGAAAACACAACACAGATATAGCAAAATGCTTTTCAACTTTTTCCATCTTGCAAAGTAGTCTGCCAAGAAGCATGGGGACAGACAGGTATGTTCCAATTATTGAAAATCGGATCCTTGCCGGGGAGAAACTATCTGAGAAAATACTTGATCAAAGAACTTTGTACCCTCACAACGTAAATATAATCCAGTTGTAATATGGAAAGGCATTATTAAAGCAATGCGATATTGCACATCAAGTAAAACCACTCCAGGATTTTAAGATAAAGGAAATAAAATGTTGCAAAAATCTTTTTAGTTGCCACATTTTCCCTACAGCAGAATATGGGATATAGCATTTGACACTAGATGCGACTAAGATAGCCCACAACGTAACTGACCACAATGAAGTACAGGTGTTCACAGTGCACAGAATTCCCTCTTTAAGCCCTCCCTCTTCTTCCTAACAAAAGTATTACGAGAAACTGTGAAATAGCCGAGCCCACTGGGTTTGTTTATTGAATTGTGTGAATTATTTTTAAAGTTTTTTTGTAAGTTTATTTTTCTATGATAAATATATTACTGCTTTAATGACAATACACTGTATTAGACAATGTCAACCTCCTGCCAGCTATCAAAATACGTCTCTGTTACAATTAGACTTCCTTATCCTTAGTAATTCCTTTGATCAGGGTGATGTTTTTGAAACTGCTACTACCTGTCCCTCCCCCTTTTCTTTTGGCTACTTCAGGCCCCTGGAGACACTGGGAGGTATGCAGTATGACCACGTTACTCTAATAAAAAGTCTTGCCAAAGGTTTTTATACTGTTTTTTGTTAATTACATTTACAGTTTTCTTTCACAGTCCTTCTAAAAACAGAATCCAATTACAAAGTGCATTTAAAATCTCTTTGTTTTACTTCTTCAGACAAATCTTTAGGAATTCAACATAAAACACACAGAGCAAGGAATACACACATGCTCAAAATTTTGAACAGTAGGACCAAAAATCTCTATATAAAGATATGGTTCACTGACAACAGCATGTCACTTGTGGCGTAGAATAATTCTGGCTCTGCAAACAATATATATATATATATATATTTTGCAAGATTTTCAGCTGTGCTGCATGTTAATAGATACTTTCTCTGCAGCTCAAGTTTCATCTGCTAATTAAACTTTTCTTTTGGATAGGTCTTAAATACCTCTTCCTCAAACTTGCTACGGGTACTACTGCATGCGATTTAACTCATGTAAACATGCAGCTGGAGGGAAAATGTAGACAGCATAAACATTTGTAGACTTTGGCTAACTGTAAGTATACCAGGTCAGAGAAGAGACAGAGGCATCATGACAGCTATTTCACTGAGGGCACAGTAAATAGCTTGGTAAAAACAATTTTACAAAACCACACACCTTGTGTAAAACACTAACGTCATTTTTAGAAGACCTAGTTTTAGGGAGCCTAATTGGGTCATTAGGAATGAAGCTTCTGGCTTCAGAGCTGATAGATCTGTAGCTAAATTTAACATTTCACTGTCCATAGATGTTTAAGGATTTATAAGCAAAGGCTTTCACAATTCTAAAATAGTTCATTCTTAAGACGTTAGAGGTAAGCACTTCAAAGAAAAAATACCTTAGAAGGAAGCTGTAGCTGTTTGGCATCCTCTTCCACCTGGATTTCTGTTCCTATTCCCATGCTTTCTTCAGCTGTGTTTCCTCCTGCCTGTACGTAGTTCTTTTGCCACTTCCCAGATTTTATCAGGACCCTGTTCACTGTGCATATAGCCGCCTCACGACAAAGTGCCATCAGGTCAGCACCTACATAACCTGGAGTCAGACGGGCTAAATGAAGAAAGTCAAAGGAGACTGGGAGCTTAAGTTTTCGACACAGTGTCTGAAGAATTCTGATGAAGAAGGGAAAAAAAGAACAGTAAAACAAAGATGCAACTGTGGCCTTTTCTTACTTTCATACAAAAACGAACAGCATTTATTTAAGGTGTCTTTCAGCTCACGTGAACTGAAGTAGGACAGTGGGAACAGTTTATACTCACCTAGAAAGTTACTAAACTGAAATCCACAAAACTATGCTATGCATTTCCTTTCAGCACTTAAATGAAAAACAACAGTATCAACCAGGTAATGTCATTTGAGTGGGTAAAGCTAGTTTTGGTGACTTTAAACATTATGGATTCTTTAAGCACTATCTTATGATTCAAAATTGATAGACTAGATGTCAGAGTCTAGCACGGACATGCACAGGTTATCCATTGAGATATTTAGCTGCCTTGTATTCCTACACAACCGTAGTCTGTATTCTGTCCCACCCCACTGCTTTATTTATTCAAAAACATCTACAACAGACTATTCTGTGAGAAGCAGATGAAATCAGACTGTGTGAGGAACTCTCATCCTTTCCTCCATCCTTCCAGTGGTGGGGATCAATACTGAAGGGCACAGGCAGACCCAGCAGATCAACACATGGCTCCAAGACTGGTGCCACCAACATAACTTTGGGTTCCTTGATCATGGGACAGTCTATAGGACACCAGGCCTAATGGTTCCTGTTGGGAAGCACCTTTCTCAGAGGGGGGAAAGGAATTTTGCTCAGGAGTTAGCAGGGCTGATTGACAGGGCTTTAAACTACATTTGAACAGGGAAAGGGACAAAACCAGGCCTGCCAGCGATAAGTTACCAGACTACACGCCAAAAATCGAGGGACTGCAAGCTAGCAAGACCTTTCAGTCTTGCCCCCCCACAAGGGGCTGGGTTCAATGAAGGACATCAGAAATATTTCTACACAAACGCACACAGCATGAGAAACAAGCAAGAGGAACTAGAAGTCTTGGCCCAGTTGCAGAGCTACAACATCACTGGCATAAGTAAAACATGGTGGGAAGAGGCACGTGACTGCTATGTTGCAATGGATGGTTACAGGCTGTTCAGAAGGGACAGCCTCTATATAACAGAGGCAATGGACTGCATGGAGCTTGCTGTCAGCAACAATGCAGTTGAGAGCCTCTAGGTAAGGATCAAGGGACAAGAATATAAAAAGAATGTAGTAGTGGGAGTCTACTATAGACCACCCAGCCAGGATGACGACACTGATGAATTATTCTTTAAGGAACTGAGAGAAGACAGCTGCCCTAGTCCTTATGGGGGACTTCAACCTGCCAGATGTCAACTGGGAATATCATATAGCTGAGACAATCAGGTCCAGGTGATTACTGAGGCACCTTGATGATAACTTCTTGGTACAGGTTGGTACAGTTGGCTCTCTACTAAGAGATACAACTAGGAAAGGTGCCTTCCTAGACCTGTTGCTCGTGAACAAGGAGGATCTTGTGGGCAAAGTGGCGATAGGTGGAGGCAAGGTTAGGTGACATGGGAGGACTACAGGGATGCTGCTTGCCTTTGTAGGCAGAGAATTTGTGTGGCCGAGGCTCAGTTAGAGTTGAAGCTAACCAGCAGTGTGGGGGACAATAAAAATGGCTTTTTAAAGTATGTTAATAGGAAAAGGAGGACCAGAGCAAACATTTGTCTGATACTTGATGAGGATGGTCACCTCCATATGTAGGCACAGCTACTAAGACAAAGAGTAGATGCATATTTAAATTCTACAATTTTCAGTGTGCGCTGTATGTATGTGTGTGCAGGCACAAAAAGGATTAAACACAATAAAGTACTTTTCCTTAAGTTGTTAATATACTTTTTTTTTTTTAATATATAAATATATAATAAAGAAGGTTAAACTTTATAACACGTACTTTTCTCTTGCTGCTTCATCTGGTATTCCTAAACAAATTTCTCGATCAAATCTCCCAGCTCGCCTCAGTGCAGGGTCCAAAGAGTCAGGTCTGTTAGTTGCTCCAATAACAAGGACCTGGGCAGTGGCAGCCAAATTATTCAAGTCTAAAGGAAGGAAGGAAGGAAGGAAGTTAATGCTCATAATCGCCTTCTCAACTTTACTCAGATATCTATGCTACTGTGTTTCTGGTAACAGTAATACTCAGAACAGCACATACAAAATAACCAACAGGCACACTAAGTTGATGCTCATCCTTATTTCTACTACCTTGAATAGATGTATTTCAAGCAGAAACATGCATTTCAAATAATATTTGACATATTTTCCATTAAAGTTTATTTACACAACAGAGAGGCTGTGAAAATGTAATGATATCCACTCAAATTTACTAGAAGCTTTCCCCTCCTACCCCACAGAAGTAAGCTGTGCCAAAACATGAAAAATGATTACCACTGTCTCCACAAAATTAATTAGGAGTCACTATGGAATGAAAGAATATAGTGAGACTGATAACTAGAAAGTTTAGCTTAGTACAGAAGTTCCTGCAACTGACCGTCCATACAAGTTAGGAGCTGGGCAACAATTCTCCGCTCCATGTCCTTCGATGCAACTTCTCTTTTTGGAGTGATCGCATCAATCTCGTCAATGAAAAGGACACATGGTGCATTGGACTAGGAACAAGAAATATTAATAATTACCAAATTACGTTGACATATTGTATTTTGAGAGGGAAATAATTTTTCAGATTTTGTTTTATAACTGTTACTCTGAGACTTCTGCATGCACTGGACAATCAACCTCTCCCAGAATAATTTTGTTGTTATTTACTATCTGGAGAGCTGTCAGATTATGAAACTGCTGAACTGAGGCTGTGAAATAGCTAAGGCAAAGGAATTCAAAATGTCCTATATACTGATTAAAAATTAAATGTATCTCTATGTTCCTTCATGTTTTCCACGATTATTATTCTATTGTCACTGCTTACTTGTTTAAGTACAAAAACAAAAATCAGACAAAAAAGGGTCTCTTTTGTGTATTTTTTTTTTAATGATATTAGATCTGTGGAAGTTCAGGAGCTAATATTAATGATGCTCATGATGAAACAAAGAGCTAGAGGTGGTGAAGAAAAACTTAACGCCTGTCAACTTCAAGAATACTACAGTGGTGGACCATGTTCAGAGTAAAAATCAGCAGTGAGCAATGCTAACAATTGTTCTGACGTTCCAAACACTTCACACTGATAAAAAGCCAACACTAATATAAAATAATAATTAGTGTAACTAACAGAATAGTGTTTAACTGACATAAGATTATTAATACCATCAAAAAAGAACTTGCGATGCAAAGGAATACTTAAGGAAAACACTAGAATCATCATCAAAAAAAGTCTAAGCTCCCACACAAAGACAGTATTTTAAATCCCAGCTGTTCTATCAGGCACCAACTGCGCCATCTAGTTGTCATTCAGTTTTTCCTTCACCCGATAGAGGAATAAAAAATACAACTAAACCATGCAGATTCCACAGTACGTGCATAAGGTACAGTTGAACCGTCTTTTTTTTCTCCTGCACAAAATTTTAGTACAAAAACCAAGTGGAAAGGCCACTTAAAGGCAAGGGACTATAACAAAGGCAACGGTTTTCATTTTTTAAAATGTATTACATACAACATACTTGTTCAAAAATAACTTACAGCAACCACCATACATACAAAAGGTATTTAAATCTAAATACTCACTTATTTAATTTTATTCAACACAACATCTTATCAAGGCTTTCTAAAAAATTAAAATGTAGTAGAAACCTGAAACACAATAATCTAACAGCTTCAAAATTAATTATTTTTCCCTGTTTAGCATTCTTTCATACATACTTTAACCATCAACAAACAGTTGTGGGGGAGGATAGAATGAAGAAATAAAGTTGAAAAACCAGAATATTCTCAGAGATCAGAAACAGAAAACCATCCTCATGAAACAAGAAATTAACCCCGTTATCAAAAAGAAAATCCACATTTATTTCAGTTAAAATTACCTCAACCTGTCTGCTTTTCTTTGCTTCTTAACAAGTCTGAAAGTTGCATCAATATCTTATTACAAGGGTGGCTAATCACTATCAATCTGTATGTCTGTCAAGCAGCAGCTTAGTTCTCCTGTGTTTCTAATGCTGATATTAAGACAGAACAAGCCCTCAAATGGCTTTTGACATTGGAACAGGATTTTACTCTTACTCTTTGATATTTGTTCCAATTTCTTTCTTTATTCCTAAAGGCCCAAAGTCTTAAATGCAAAACCAGACAAAAATAACAAAAAAGCACCCTTGTAACAAAAAGGCACAGTAAACTGCCCTTACATCTTTTTAATTTTTATAAATCATTCCTACGAGCTCCAAGTAGGTAAGTAATTTATGTTGCTCCCACTACTTTGATATGATGAACTATCTTTTGTCAAGATTTTAGAACAGTAATCTTTGTGTTCTGTGACGGCATGACATTTAGTACAATAGAATTCTGGTCACAGCAAGGGAGACACTATGACTTGTGTGCAGCAATATAAAGATTTAGTCACTAATAATTCACTCAAATTCAAACCACAGCAATGAAGCGTGAATCTTTACAAAGAAAAGGACAAACAATTCAGTATTATTTCTCATGGGTGTCTCACCACAGCCTGCTCGAACAATTCTCTCAGTTTCTGCTCAGATTCTCCTGACACTCCAGACACCATTTCTGTTGCTGCCACTTTCAACATCGGGAGCTCAAGTTCCTGAAAGAAACAAGGAACATTGTATGATATATCCAGAGGTTAGGAATGCTGGCTGTCCTAGAGGACAAATATTTTCCAATATAATATCTTTTATACTTGAAGATTTTGTAATCAAAAGTAAATCTGAAAGTTCTCTTAAAAAAAGATGAGTAGTATCCTTTTAACAACAGGTCTAATACATTTTGCCAAATGAACAGAAATGAATATAAAGGCCAGGTTTCCTTGATTCATTTAGAGATAGTTTTGCACCTTAGTCCTTAATCCAGTACTTCACAACACATATATTTCAGTTTATCCTTCATCTCCTTTGAGAAAATTTTCTATTTTCATCTATAACTAAAAATTGCTTATCAGTATGGGTGAGTTCCCACCAGGTTTCGTTCCCTTAGTCTTACTCTAGAAGTGTATGAGCAGGATAATACAATTAAATACTTGCAAAAGTCACATTCAAGTTTTTCTCCTACTAAAAATAACTGAATAAACCTGTAGCATTGATAGACTAATGCTCACATTAGTGCCTACTTCAAGCTCTTTGAGCTACGTATAAGAGAAATCCAGACTTAACACAGCTGCCAGGCCCCACACGGGGCCTTCAGGAGATATTTTGCCCTAAACAACACTATACACAATTATGGAAATTAATATAGCAGTATCTTTCCTAACAAAATGATTTAAGAAGTAATAATTACATTTATCTCATACTTGAAAATATATTACTTGTCATGTTCCTTCCCCCAGATATCTACCAGAACACAAATGCTCACTGAAGTATTCTGTAACACAGATTCATTCAGTTGGCATGATTTCACAGTAAGGTATTAAAAAGGAAAATAAGCAAACCTTTTGAATCAAAGCATTTGAAATATAATGATAGAAGGGCCTAACCAACATTGACCTAATAAACATCAGTGTTTTCAAAGGTTAAAGCTGCACTACAAACATTTGTAGTTTTATATGCAAGTACCTCAATCTAAGGTTATAATCTAGGAAATTTAAGAAAAAAGAGCATAAGAAAAAAGAGCATTAAATACACCATGAAAAAAAATACAGCCTTGGTTAACACTGAGTAGAACCAAATAGCCCTAAGATTTATATCCATGACAGGCACAGAGCAGTACAGCAACTTCACCACTCACTGAGTTTTACACCAATACTGTCACATGGTCTCAAATCATCAGCTTGACAACAACCAGTTCTGGAGTTGAAAGCTTACTATTTTAGTAAATAGTAAATAGGGATGTCACCCAATAGAATTAATGTAATAACTCATAAAAGATGATACAGACCAGACTCAAAATGTTATGGTAATTTTAACCAGAAGTATATTCCACTTGCAGCCTTTTCAGTACCCATGCCTATATTGCAGTCCTGAGAATGCCTCAACACAATTAAGTCAAACATAAAACCCTGTCACTACATCCCTTCTTCATATGAGGTTCTATCAAGTACAGATTCAGATAGAATTTAAACAAAAGAAGTAAAAATGAACATAGTTTAGTCTAAAATAGGAAGCAGAAAAAAAAGAGATAAAGAGGAAAAAATGGAGGAGGATTATTTCTTTTCTGTCTAAATATAATTAAGAAACTAAATCTGGAGCTAACTCACCCCAGCAATAGCCTGTGCAAGTAGTGTCTTTCCACATCCTGGTGGTCCATGTAGGAGAAAACCCCGAGGTGGAACCACACCTAAGTGGTTATAGACTTCGGGATGACGAACATGGATCAGCATCTTGCATATTTCCTGTTAAGGGTAACAGAGACCTCAATTTAAATGACAAAAATTAGTATTATAAATTGTTAATAGTATAGGCAAGCCAAAACAAAAAGAGGTTCTATTTATTAATACAATTTCAGTGACTGCTTTCAGAAAGATTTATCACAGGGAAAACAAACAAACAAACAAAAAACAAAATAACAACCTTTGTTGCTATTGGTAAAAGTAACTATTCTCAGGGCCACAAGTGAATTTTGATAGACTTCCTGTTTGTCATTTTACACGTGGCATTTTATTCAGTGTATTTTGTCCCACAATCTACATGCTAACTAACCTTCAAAGTTTCATCATTGCCTCCTATATCCTCAAACTTCACTGAAGGATGGTAAAGCTCTGGTCCCTTACTTGTAACTGTTAAGGAGGAAAAATAAGTTAATATAAATTTAGACATAGCATAATGGTACTTGCCAATACCAAACAAGAAAGAATTCAACCTAAACAATTAGCTAAATACACAGAGCAGTATTATTTTTGGTAGCAGACACAGGAGTGGAATATTTTTTAGTGCAATAAAAGATTAAATTTCTTAAACACTTCTTTGCACTTCAGAATAGTAGTAGTACACTAGTAATTGATTCCGTGGTCACATACCATCTCTCTCTTTAGAGAGGCATGCCAAAGATAACTTCTTACCTTTCCCTTTAAGTAAAATGGAATTAATTTCTCCATCTACATCTGGAACTTCTTCTTTTTTTCTTTTTGCTCTCTTACCCTTTGTCTTCTTTTTTTCACTCTCCAAGACAGAAAATTCTGTTGACTTCTAGTGTATAAATCAGAATTGTATAGACAAAACCTTCAGAGTCAGTGAATTCTTGCAAATGCTTAACAGAACAAAACACCAGAGCATCTACAATACTTAATAACTATTTTATGTAGATTTATTTAGATTTTGCCTTCTGGATTCCAGCCTCCTCCCCCCCCCCTTTTTTAAAACAAAATACCAGCCACTTTTTTGCTAAGAGTACATATTTGTAACCAAATTAAAACAAAATAAAAAAAAAAAAACAGACACCAATCAAAATTAGACACAAGTCATTTGTGTACCGCTCTGTATATGAATAAAATTGCATCAACATATTTACTCCACTGGAAATAATTCTTACTACCAGCAAGTCAGCTGTAAGAATACCATTATGCAGTGCTGACCTAAGTTAGCTGTGTGTAACAAAAGAGCTAATACAGGACAGAAGAAAAACGATGTCCAATGACAATTTTTTTTTTATTTAGAATACAGTACTGATGATATTCTAGTTTGAAGATCTCACTTTTATTCCATTCTCTGTGTAAGAGGATGCAATAAAGGATAAAGGGATAGTTTGTTAAATCTGCCTATTCAGTAAACATTTTGCATTATTCAGAAAGTATCTGTAAATATTGCACTTCTTTCACTTAAAAACTAAACTAAACTAAAATATAAATAAAGCATCCTCGCAAAAAGTCTGGTCAGCCAAACAACATAAGCATTATTTCGCATAAATAAGTTTAAAGGTTTCAATAGCTAAACACATTTTTTTCCAAAAAAAAACCAACAACACACAAAGTGGGCATGTGTCTGGATGGGGGGATAGCACTTATTTTTAAATAGTTTATAAACCAAGCCTTTCAATTTCCCTTGCCCCCATCCATCCAAAAAAAAAATCAGCTTTCCCCAGGTTCACTGAGACTTAACCACTAAGGGAGACTACAAGCTATGGCTACAACAAGCTATGTGTTTGTTGATTAGTTAGGCTGGTCACTGGCAAATAATAAATGACAGCTAAGTTCCACTTACCTTTCTCTCACTAGGGGCAACTACTCTGGGGTCGCCCTGCTACTGAGCACTACATTTTCCCCCCCAAAAAAATGTACAAGAAAGACTTTTTAACTTTCAGACAAACACGCTTGAAATTCACCAGAAGGTTCAAAAATCACTTCTGATAGGGCAGAACAATGGGCTAAGCCTTGTCATCTTCAAAAATCAAGTTAAAAGTTAGTACACTACTGGGCTTAGGCCAATCTTTCTATTTAACATTTTTGCTGTATTTAATATAGCATGCATATCTGTAATAATGAATATAATAAAACAGCCTTCAAAAGCCAGTTAAATTACATAGGAAAGGATATTCATACTTGCTACCTAAAACACATTGTTTGAAAAACACAATACCTCAGAAATCAATTTCTCCTCATCTCCTTCTGCATCCTCAGAAAGGTCAATGAAAAAGTCTTTTCCACATGGAGTTTTATCGATGAACCAGCCACCTTCAGAGATCCGTGTTTCAGCCCAAGATCCTGATGAAAGGGTGCTTCTTTGAGGTGCTGTTTGCGCAGAAGAGGTTTCCACTGGTTCATTTTTTGGAGTGGCTGGAACAGAATCAGGATTTCCTTTCTTGTATAACGTCAGCAGGGAATTGTTCATATGATTTGTAGACTGCAAATTCAGGCGTTTTAAAAGAAAATGTACAGTTTATAACTTGGGTTATTTATGTAAAGAGACCAATGAAAAATATTTCATAAACATCAGTTATGAAAATACAACCTCACTGGAAAAAGTAATCACGTATCTTCCATCCCACTCTTCTGCATATCAAATAACTGCACACAAAACTGCATCTGCTGGTTCAATAGGCAACAGCCTTTAGGATTTACCCTAAAATGACCCCTGTTAACTGACAGTTATCATTTCAGTAATAGTCAGATGTGTCAGTTCCTTCAGTCACTCCATTCAATTGCTAGCCCAGTCTTTTGGGTATCCTGCATTCTTTCCTCAAGAGTGATTCCCCACCACAGGTTCTTCCTCTTATGCCAGAAATATCCACCTTTCAGATATACTACAGATTCTCAGCTGGAATGGCAACTCTGTCTGTAACTCATCTGCATCTCCACTTTTAAACTTTTCAAGTGCATTGCAATTTTACAATACACAATCACTTGTTACACAAATACAAGCAATCGTAATAAAATACAGCTTACTAGATCTTCGGGATCATCATCATCATCATAATCATCAGAGTTATCTGTGGCACTTCCCGCAGTCCTTTAGATGTAAGGGAGACAAAAACTATTAATGTATCACAAAACTGCAAGTGAAACACACACAAAACAGAACAAATGCAATTTCCGCAACATGGTTCCTCACAACTATGCAATGTGGCATAAAACTGGAAACAAACTCCCAACTGGCATGCTCTAAACTTATTGCTACAAAGAGTTTTAAAAGAGTTTTAAAAGGCTGCAATGAGTTGGATTAACTTGACAACCTGGCTAAAAGACAGTCATACAAAAAAGTGATGTTGGACCAACTTGATTCAGCTCACCATGAAACCACATAATCATCAATGTTGGCACAACAAGGGAAGCAGTAGCAAAGCACGGCTGAACTATACTAAATCCTTCTGATTACGATGTCTTAATTTCCCATGAGATTCTTGATATCTATCACAGGTTAGAAACCAGAATGGTCCGTGAGACTGCACATAGCTTTAGGAGTTAAGAAGTCTTAATGCCAACCTCATACCTAGTGGTGACTTTCTCTGAACAGCCTGTCCTGTAGTCTTATCCATCACATTTAGGTAATACCCATCACACCCAAGAAAGATTAAGAACAAAATGAAGGAATTGAACCATTTGCAGGACTGTAGCCTTATATGGAATACCACCATGGAAACCAAAAGGATATCCACTAACTCAGGGCTCTGCATTCACCACAGCAGAGAAATTACAATCTACTCTTAAATATCTGCTTGTCTTAATTGAAAAAAAAAAAGAATGTTTCACTTAACTACAGGTAAATCCTGAGGAAGACAAGTGTATGGAAAATCAAGGATATGCCAGTAAATTTAGAACTACCAAAACTTAATAATATGAAGACAGAAAGATTTAAAGAAATGTTAAATAGTAATGGCATTCCTGAAGTCAGCTAATGGTACAAATTCTTCTTACTCATTTTGCTCTTCTCCGTGTCTTGCTTTTTTTGCCACATGTTCAGCTTCTAAAATGGATAAGTCTTCATGTTCTTTTTCATTACTGATTATTGCAAACACTGAAGAAAAAGTTCAAATGTTAACAGAACAGCCAAAGTATAATCAAAGAATTTGGCATCTTGGAACTACCTTTACCAGTACTAACGGAACTACCTTTTTCAACTTGTATTCTAAAAGCATTTCTTTTTCTTCGTCCATATTCAGCACTGAAAAAAAAACACAAAACAAAACACAAATTAGCAGGTTACACCAAGTGCTCTTCTCCCAACATATTGTTATTCTCAGTGAAAAAAATGCATTGTAAGTTGATACTCAAGCTTTAACATAAGTTCTTATAAAGAACCAACTTGAAAACATGATTGATTTTTCTTAAGCCTAGAATACCTCTCTATACCTGGGATGGAAAAACGCTGAAATCTACTCATCTCTAAAGGGATGTTTAGTAAACATTATTAACGTCCTCTCTGCAGTTATGGAGAAGCAGCAATGTACAAATGGATTCTATTGCACAACGACAATACCGATTTTCTTATTTTAATTCAAACAAGAACATATGGACACAAGAGTATGGTCTAGAAAGTACAGTCCAGTAAGGAACAACTGCAGTAAAGAATTAACAAGCCAATATGAGAAAATCCGATTCAATGAGCACCCTTACCTCCAAACAAACATCATCAACCTTTCACTTTCAGTTACTGAGAAAACATTTTCATAGAATCATAGAATATCCCGAGTTGGAAGGGATCCACAAGGATAATTGAGTCCAAATCCTGGCACCACACAGGTCAACACAAAAATTCAGACCATGTGCACAGTCCAAACGCTTCTTAAACTCTGACAGGCTTGGTTGCTTTTATGCAACAGATGACAGAGGAAAAACAAAACATAACCCCGAGACCCATAAAAATCCACAGCAAAAGTTTGGGAACCTTTTCTCTAACAATGCACAAAAAAATAGATTGTGAAAACATAAATGAATATACTTCTCTCCATTCCTTTACTCTCACATTCATCAACGATCTGCGGAAACACAACCTTTCTACCCACAAAGAAAGCCTTCAAATAAGCGAGGTAGACTGTCCTCCTAAGCAACTGAGCAAGATCTAGTGTCTTACTGAATCCTGTTATCCACCCCATCTACCTGCATCCAAGTGTTATTTTCTATCATGTTTTAAACTCATCACTTTTATAAGGAACTAAATGCTGTAATGTATCTGCAGCTGTTTAACAACAGCAACAATTAGCAACTAGATCTCACAGTACTGATGCGATCATAAAAGATAAAGTAGTAGATCTATCAGCAGAGGAAAACACTGGAGTAGAAACCCTCTTATTGCTTCAATTAACCTCAACAACCAGTAAAGAATGTAACAAAATTAAAATGTTGACAATATGCAAATATAAATACGTGTAAATATAAAATAACAAAATGATATATTCCATATATAACAAAATAATGTATTCCATATTCTGAATGTGGAATATAAGGATACAAATCTTTGCTCACCTGTACGTTTTCTGCAAATCAGATGCTAGAATCCCAATGTCAACATACTGGCCACATCTACTACTTGCAAGGTACTAAAATGAAAAATTTTAAGAAGCAAATAAAATCTTTGTCAATAACTTCATCAGAATAGCTGGATCAAATATGCCTGTTTTAAATTCATACTATAAAACATACATGTATTCAACAATAAAATTTAAATATGCCCGTTTCAAACTCAACATCCTGTTTGCGTTTGTGAACTTGAGGAATGTGGGCCTGGCAAAGAGTAAAGTCAGGACCCTGAACTTCTGAAGAGTGAACTTCCAGCTGTTTAAAGACCTAGTGGATGAGAGATCCCCTGAAACTCCGTCCTTAGGAACAAAGAAGTTAACAGAGCTGGCAACTTTGCAGAGGACAAGAGCTCTCTCTTTCCCCTGTGTAAGAATGAGAGCAGGGAAGGCAGGAGAGTGGCATGGCTGTGCACGGATCTGCTGGGCAAAATGAGGACCAGGAGAAAAGGAAGCACACAGGCAGTGGGAGCAGGGACACGTGGCCTGGGAAGAGCACAGGGATGCTGTCCGGGTGTGCAAGGATGGGGCCAGGAAAGCCAAGGCACAGCTGGAATTGGGCTTGGCAAGGGATGCAAAGAATAACAAGAACGGTTTCTAGAGGTGCATTGGTCAGAAAAAAAAAGGCCAAGGAGAATGAATTTCCTTCTGTAATGGAAACTGCATCAGTTGACAAGGGAAGACCGACTGATGCCATCTATCTGGATATCTGTAAGGCCTTTGACATGAACCGTGTGACATCCTGGAGAGATGGATTTGAAGGGTGGGCCGTTTGGTGGATTAGGAACTGTCCGGATGGCTGCACCCAGGGAGCGGTGGGCCATGGCTCCGTGTCCAGGCGGACACCAGTGATGAGCGGTGTTCCTCAGGGGCCTGTATCAGGACCAGTGCCGTTCACTGCCGTTAGCAATGACACAGACAGGGCTGCGCGCACCCCCAGCAGATGCCCACCGCCGAGAAGGACGCGGACCTGTCGGAGCAGGTCCCGAAGAGGGCCACGAAGAAGACCAGAGGGCTGCTCTCCTGTAAAGTCAGGCTGAGGGAGCTGGGGCTGTTCAGCCTGCAGAAGAGCGGTGCCCGCCGCACGCCTTTCCGAAGGCAAGCGCTGCCATTTTGCAACCCAGCGCGTGTCTCCCTCGGGCGATTCGCCTCACGCTCGGGCAGGGAGGGGGGCAGAGAGAGAACCGCACGGCCGCCAGGGCCGGACCCTTGGGCCGGCTGCTCTCCGTTACAGCACCGGGAGAGAAGGCAGGGAAGGAGGGAGGGAGGAGGTGCGGGCCTGCCTCAGCCGCTCGGAGCCCGGGCCTGTCCCCGCCGCCCCCCAGCGCCCCGCACCTGCTTCACGCGCTGCTTCAGCCGCGGATCCGCCGCCCGGGGCCGCACCCGGACCCGCATGGCCGCCGCCCGCCGCCGGCCCCGTTCCCGCTGCCCCGTGAGAGAAGGCGGCCGCGGGGCCTCGACGTCCCGGCATGCTGCGCGGCGCCACCGGCGGGGCGGGGCGGGCGGCGGGCGGCGGCCGGGCCGCGATGGAGTCGGTGGTGTTCATCTTCTCCCTCATCGACTGCTGCGCGCTCATCTTCCTCGCCGTCTACTTCGTATCCTCACCGGCCGGGCTCGGGGCTGCGGCTGGGGCCGGGCGGGCCGGGCACGGGCCCGGTGGTGGTGGGCGGGGGGCTGCCAGGGCCAGGGCCGGGAGCCCGCGGGTCCTGCCTGGGGGTGCAGCCTCTGCCTGGCGTTGCCGTGAGGGTGGCCGAGAGCCCGGAGCTCCCCGTTCTGCTGCCCCGGGGCCGGGTGGGCGCAGCCCGGCGTGGGGAGGAAATGGTTTGTGCCCGGCCGGGAGCGGTGGTGGGTGCCCGGCTCTGCTGGGGGGCTGGGAAAGGTGCTGGAAGCGTGTTTCACGCCCACCACACAGGCCTAAAAACTGCTGCCCTGCTCCGTAGTTATCGACGGTAGCTCGCTGGTTGAGGTGGGAGATGGTAGGTAGGGCTTGCGGAGTTCCTAAAGCAGGATTTCTGTGATATGCTTACAAAAGCATCTGCAGCCTTAGCTGGCTGGTGTTGTTAGGACATAACGGTGCTGGTGTATCCATGTATTTGTCCTTGATTAAAAGGGAATCTGCTCTCATGCTCAAATGGCAACCAATTTACCTGGTTGTCCTAACAGAAAAAAGTATGGAAGCACTTGAAAGAGTTTCATCTTAGATGGACAGGTTACTTGTTAAAATTGAAACCCTTCACCTACTGTTTAAGAAGAAAAATCACATGCTTTCCTTTTTCTTGAAGAAAAGGAACATGAGCTTTACAGATTACAACATGACAATGTGCACGTGCTACATGTTAAGCATTTTTTGATAAGACTCTCTGAAACCTTTGTGTTTCAGGTGCTGAAAGTTCATTTGATAACAACATTAGCCTCTTGTTTCGTAGCAAAATGTGGAATAACCCAATGCTACTCTAAATGTAAAATAAGGAGATCTGGTTCTTGAAGCTGCAGCAACCAGCTTTAGTGTGAGAGTTTTAAAAGTGCATTAACTTTTTCCTCCTTTTAAGTTTTTGCTCCAAGCACTGTGGTAATGATTGTGATACCAAAAATATTGAGTTTGCCTTCCTGGTCTGTTTTTAGGGTTGAACTGAACTTTAGCACTTGTGCAACAGTTGCCACTGGAAAAAGTACCATAAAATCATTTAGCCTGATAATAAAATATGGCTTGTCTTTCCACCTACAGTAGGACTGAGTAGTGACTAATTGAAATATGCCTTTGGCAGATTTGTACAAGACAGAAGAGTGCTCACCCCAACATACTGGATGAAAATAAAGCTTAGAATATTTTGACTTATTATGCAATTTTTTCCTTATCGTGAACTTCAGATAATTACACTATCAGATTTGGAATGTGACTACATTAACGCGAGATCTTGCTGCTCAAAACTCAATAAAGTAAATTATTATTCTTTGCATTTAATGGGTTTAAAAAACAAACAAGAAGCAACAACAACAAAACAATCCATCATATCAGCATCACAAATAACGGGAGTTTAATGTATATCTGAAGAGCATGGATTGGCAATACTTATTCAAAACATTTATCTTTTACCTCAGTCTGCTTGTTTTGTTTTTTTTTTCTTTGGGGGGGGGGGTTCCTGTCTTCCAGAAAATTAGCCACAAAAGGCTGCTCTGCTGATCCTTGGTACTCTGAGATGGGCTGCTTCTCTGAATTTGTGGGACTGAAACTTAATTCTTCCCAGAGCTCTAAAGTTTTCCTTCTTGTATGTGTGCCATTAAGTAGCGATGTCTAGTCATGGCTGAACTCAGATCTTTCCAGCAACTTTCCCTGATACTTGTATATAATTCTTAACACCTTGAACAGTAGAGAATTTTGCTATGAACTTTAGGAAGAGTTCAATTTTAATCAAATCTGCTTGAAGCTGTTCTTAAATCCGTGTGACCTACCCATATGGGTGTTCACTTTGATTTAAAGGTATTTTCTTAATGTAAGAGAGAACACTACAGGATGCCCTCAAGCCAAAAATGTCCCATTGGGGTGACCCAGTTTACCAATTTTAATATTGATCAACTTTCTTATCCATATCAAGTCTGAGGGGGTTTATATGTTCTGTGTCTGTGCAGACTTATGTGCTTCTTATGTGTTTCTTTCATTCCTACATCAAATGTTCTCTGCAGTGACTTCAAATGTTCACTGTATTCTTTCTTAACTCGCTCTCTTAAGTGCTTGTGTAATATAGCTGTGTTTAAACAGTGATGTTTTTCTTTCTGGAAATTGCTGTGTTAAACACAGTACCTCTGTTTTAATACCTTAGGGCATGATTTCAGGCTTACTCGTTTGCAATCTGTCTGAAGGTATTAATTTCCCCGCATTGTGATGAAATCCCATGCATCTGTGAATTTTGTCAGTTTGATGTGATTAGAATCAGATGATAACTCCATATAGATGTTTTTTTTAGAAAGAAATTTTGTATTTATCCATATAACCTTTTTTTTTTTTTCTCCTTCCCTTTTTACAGTGGGTCATCCCTGAGGTGATTGGCCATGCTGTTGTGACTGTATTAATGCTTATTTCATTGCACTGGTTCATCTTTCTCCTTAATTTGCCAATAGCAACATGGAATATATATCGGTAAGTGTGAAGGATTCTGTGTGCTTTTCATTCCATGTTGCTAGTTTAGCTTGAAGTGTAGTATGAAGATAATATGTCATACTGAGATGTTTCAGTTGTGTTCTTCAGTTCCTAACAGTCTTCTAGTTAACAAAGCTCTCCTCTCCTTTCAATTAAAATTAGAAGAAACCCAGCGGAGTAAATGATATAAAGCTTTTGGCCTTTCCTTGCATTCTAATGCCCAGGAATCTTGATTTGAGAGTCATTCCTGAGTTCGTAAGAAATAATGGTATGTTAGTTGGGATTATGAGGTAGTGCTGCAGGCACAGTCGGTAATGTTTTTCATTCTGTGCCTACGTGCCTGATAGGGTTACCAGCACAAATGCATTTAGATCAGCCTGAGTGATGTTGTAAAACCATCAGACTGTGGTGTTATCCCAAATACCTTCCTTTGTGTGCAGTCCTGTTTCTCCCCCTCGCGTGTTTGGACCCCCTTTGGGTCCACCATCTTGCCTGTTTATTTTTGGAAAGGTTTGAAGGTTGGAAAGGTTTCCAGACTTTTCATGTTACGATACCTGTCAGTGTTCCTGGTCTTTTCACCCTGGGCTGTCTACCACTTTGAAATGGTTTGTTTTCCACTAGAGGTTTGCATGCGGTAACACTGGGACTGTTGGTTCAAACTAATCATTGTACTGCAGGCAGTTAAAAGACCAAAAGTTTAAGCCATAAAAAGGTAGCTACAATTCTTTTTTCTCTGTACCTTGTTAACACTAACTATTTGCAGGGATGAGTTGTTTAAATGCAAGAGGTTTCATAGCTCATGAAAGAGGAGATCCCTTTTTTGCTATTCTGATTGGTCTTCAGCAAAATAACTATGTACTTACGTCTTTTGTTTTCTACAAAACTTCTAGTAAAGCCTTCAAATGTTTCTCAGTTGGAGAAACATGAGACAGTGTAACTTTCATAGTTAATGCCTGCATATTGCCTGGATGCACAGGTGGGGATAGTTTTGTTTGGCCACCTGTATATACAAATGTGTGTTTGTGCAACACAGTTGCACAAAATGAGTGCTGTTCCCTTTGGTAGCTGGTGAGTGTAGTATTAGTATTTGATGTTTCTTTTTTGGGTAGACTGTTTCTACACAGACATTGAGGGGAGGAGGGGGGAGAGAGATATAGAATGTATTTTCTTTGAAATTTTGAGGATTTCTTACACTAGTTTCCCCTTTTGTTTCCTTCTAATACGTTAAAGCAACATAATTTAACATTCTGTTAATATTTAAAGCAGCCACTTGCTTTCTCTTCTCAGCCTGGTCAGAAGGAATTTTAAAAGCTATTGATTTCTGTTTCCACGCTTCGGGCAGTAAGCTCTGAATGTTGTTTTGAACTGACAGCTCTCATTTTGTATTTATCATTTGGAATACCCTAAAATCCTGATGTTTCTTCAAATTTGGGTGTGCAATGCATGTAAGAAACGAATATGACAGTACAGTACTTTTCCTGTGCTGCCACAAGAAGTCAAAAAGTTAAGGCTGTATTGCTAATCCTGCCTCATTTCTGAGGATCATGGACTTTCACCCGTATCAGTAGCCTGGAGTATCCCATTCATGGTGAAGGAGCTGGAAGTTGGCAAAAGCAAGTATGTTTAGTATTATAAAGGGAATCTGATGATGTGGGATAGAACTTATATTTGACCCAGTCATTTAATGGACACAGGGTACAGCAGTCAGAAAAATAGTGGATTGTAAAGTAGTTTGAATGAAGTGTCAATGACTAAATTACAATCAAGTGGGAACAGATTGTGTAATCCTGTTACTGAGAGCTGCAAACTGCCAGCATCAGGTAGTGTGTTTGAATTGTCTTCATATGTCACAGTATTTCAAGAAATAATTTCTGGAGTGAATTTCTGCAACAGGTGTAAGCGCAAGGTGCTGTACCTGGGTCATGGCAGTCCCAGACATGAATGAGTACAGGCTGGGTGAAGAACTCATTGAGAGCAGTCCTGCAGAGAAGGACTTGGGGGTTTTGGTGGACAAAAAGCTTGCCATGAGCCAGCAGTGCAAGCTTGCACCCTAGAAGGCCAACTGCGTCCTGGGCTGCATCAACAGGGGAGTGGGCAGCAGGGTGAGGGAAGTGATTGTGCCCCTCTGCTCTACCCTTGTGAGGCCCCACTTGGAGTGCTGCATCCAGGTCTGCCCACCCAGCACAAGATGGATGTGGACCTGTTGGAGCAGGTCCTGAGGAGGGCCATGAAGATGATCAGAGGGCTGGAGCAGCTCTCCTATGAAGAAAGGCTGAGAGGTCTGGGGGTGTTCAGCCTGAAGAAGAGGAGGCTCCAGGGAGACCTTATTGCAGCTTTTAAATACTTAAAGGAGGCTTATAAAAAAGATGGAGAGTAACTTTTTACATGGGCAGATAGTGATAGGACAAGGGGGAATGGTTTAAAACTAAAAGAGGAGAGATTTAGATGTTAGGAGGAAATTCTTCACTGAGAGGGTGGTGAGGCACTGGCCCATGTTGCCCAGAGAGGTTGTGGATGTCCCATCCCTGGAGATGTTCAAGGCCAAGTTGGACGATGCCCTGGTCAATCTGATCTAGTGGGTGGCATCCTGCTGACTTGTGTTTGTCAGCATCTAGCATCATTGTTTCTATAACAACAGTTCCTTGGATGTGTAACATAAACTATACTAGATTGTGGGCCTCTTGGGGAAAAAATAACTCCCAAGTTCTCTAAGCTTTAATTAATTTGTGTCATTTAAGTGTCACTGCTCTTAAAACACAAATTGAATAAATACTATCTTTATGGTACTCATATCCTAGAGATGTAAGAAAACTGTGCACTATGTATCTTATTTCTAGGGTCAATTGATACAGGAAACTTGTATACTTCCTTTTATTCCAATAACATGCATTAAATTTCCATTAAAATGGAAATTGGTGTTAAAATTCTAACAACAGATCAATCACATAAAGCTTCAAATTTAGAAGAGACTTTGAAACTGTAATTATTTCATGAGCTATTCTTAATGGTGCATAATTGTCTTTGTTATTAGTTAAATACATATCAGTACTTTCTACTATTCCCATGAAAATAAGAGAAATACTGTGGATTTATTTATTTCTGCCTCTGTAGAACCTCTCTTCCCCTCCTATTGCTCCTGTTACTGCAGTGAATGTTGCAAGATGTGGGGGGGTGCTTTTTCTTTTCCTTGGTGACATTCTTCAAGTATATAAAGAAAATCGGTTCTGAGACCTTGCTTTTGCTCCAGGTCTATGACTAGGAGTTAAATTGCTGTGTAGAAAAGAGCATTTTTTCCAGGAAGGTGGAAACTGTATGAGATTTAAGTGAAAAAATACTAATAATACTGTTCTAGACTGGGCTCAGCTGGAGTGACAACTTCAAGTGCTTGCATTTGCTCTCTCGAGAAAGGCGTGTGACAAATGACCATGCTGTTGCTTGAATTTTCATAAGACACAGACATTTACTGTGCTGGTTTTATTCTTTTGCTTACATTTCACTTTTGTTTCACTCAGTTTCTGTTCTTATGTGGGTTTAGACAACCAGTACTTAAGTTCTTCAGTTCTGCCCAGTCTTTCAACCTGTCAGCCGTAGGAAGGCTGTGGATTTGCTGTGATAACACAGGATAGTTTTGCAAAAAGTGGAAATAATACACAGATCCTTTGTCTTATCCCATCTCCTTTTGACCATTGGAGTTTGTGATTATCTATATAATTTTTTGTAATGAAAACACTAATTCTTTTTTTTTTTTTTTTGATCTCTTTCATTTAATTTAATACATCTTTCCAGCATGGGTAGAGGTTTTGTTCTCAATGCTGAGTAATCACAAACAACAATTAAAATGATCTGGAATTGGCTTTTAACTGGAAATTCTCCCATTTGTACCTGGGAAGCTGGGCTAACAGTTTTAATACTACTTGACCTCTGCTTCATTGTGGATTGTAGTGGCAGAGATGTGTACAATATCCTGAGACTGAAATAGATTTCAAAAAAAGCTCCCTTATATTTAACTGGGAAACAATGCTTTAGATGAAAGTCACTTCTGTGCAAATCCTTCTTCTCCCCTCTTCCTGACACTCCTTAATGTTTTGATGATTATACTTTTTTTTTTTTTTTCCTTAAACTGTCAGGTTCATTATGGTGCCAAGTGGAAACATGGGGGTATTTGATCCCACAGAGATCCATAACCGAGGACAACTGAAATCGCACATGAAGGAAGCCATGATTAAACTAGGCTTTCATCTGCTCTGTTTCTTCATGTACCTGTACAGGTTAGTTTCAAAAATTGGTCCCAAGGAACAAAGCAATTGTCTGCGAGCTCTTTTTATTTTCCCCTATTCTGCTCATGCTGGTATTCATAATTCTTATCTTTTTCTGCTAAGCTTCAGTAATGTATTTTGACAGCCCACTGCATGCTTATTATATGGTTTTATGCTTTCTGATCAAACGTTTGAAAACTCAGACTAATACTTGATCAAAACTACTATAAAAAATACGAAGTTACATGATTTTTAGCACCTAGAGTAAGCAGCCTGTATAGATAAGTTAATCTAAGTTTATTTCACAAGATCTGTTTTAGAAAATAAAGTGGTCTGGTTCAGTTACAACCTGCTGAGTTCTGTGGTGGGGATACTTACTACATGGTAGAAGGGCTATTGTTCTTCTACTGCAATATTACTTCTGTAGTCCTTGTCTTCATAAATAAAGCAAGTAGCACAGCTGCCTTGACTATTTCAGAATCAAGTGCAATTTGCTACTGAAAGTGATAGCTGTTCCTACTTGCATATGCTTCAGTAATACACTGGATCTCATGTTTTCTGTTTTGTCACAGTATGATTCTGGCTCTGATAAACGATTGAGAAGTTGAAAAAGAACCATTAGCTGCCAAATTGGGTCATCGCTCCAGTGACTGGTTGCGGAGCCACAGACACCTGAATATACCTAGACCAGTGTCGTCATGCAGTATATTTTTCCTTTTTGAACAAGAAATATTTTTCTGTATTTTTAACATAAAGTATTTTCAAAAGACATCAGAGTTGTGTAGCAGTTGTTTTTGTTCCTTCTTAAAACCCAAATGGCTGTAGCTGCTGCTTTTGTAAAGTGAAATCCTTGCTTACAGAACCGATCTTATGGGAATGAAAAGATGAGAGGGAAACTCATTTCAACAACTTAGGCTGACAATAGTACTAGTTCTAGAACAAATTTAAGAGCAGTTTTAATGCCTGTTTCTTACCAAAAGTGTCAGGATATGCCTCTGGCAGTCAAGCTGTCCAATTAGCCTGGTTTGAAGCTGTCCTTGGAACATAGATTTCAAAGTGGAACACTAGCACAGCTTGCATCTTTGTGTTGTTTTGTTCTCAGCTAAAAAGCAATGGAATAAAAGTTGTGCTTTTTCTCATTTTCCATTCTCTCTCTCCCCCCTACCCCAACCTGTATAACGTCTAGTGTTTGGTAGGATTAAGGTCACTGTGACACTTGTAAGAGCAGAAAAACATGTTGCTGCAGATAAATGTAATACTTGTAAAGCAAGTAATACTTGTTTTTTTTCCCTTCAACTTCTGTTTTGTCATTGAAATACATCACAGACCTCCACCTAGAGTAAACATCAGGGTTGGAGTCAGTAATGGAACGAAAGACTATCTGCAGTCACTACTCCATGAACCTGCATTAATCATATCCAGTGAGGTGAATCAAGAATATGTCTACTTAAGAGAGGTGGTCTGTTAAACCATAACCCAGATATCCCTACATTTCTGATGTAATTCTGCTTCAAAGGCACCAAGAACTTTAAGTTTTTTGTGCAGCTCTTATATCACTGCTAAATACACAAACCTGAGTTTGTACTCACTATCCAGCAACTTCTTTTTTATATAAGCATAAAAACAGATTTTCTGAAACAACTGTATCAAGTGAAATATTTAAAAAAAATCCAAACCCGTAATTAAAGTCCTAAGAAGGAAGAACTCAGAGTTTAAGAACTTGTCATGCTTTACTGTATGGCTATACTTAACGTATTGTATTGGTCTTAACATGGTACATGTGTGCAGCAGCTTGTTTTTGTGAGCAGGTGGTAAAAAGACAGCACTGATGCTTGATTGCTGTAGCTATTGTGCACTCAATATTTGTTCTAGGATAAGTTTGGTCTTGAATTCATGATAGATGGAGTCCAAATTCAGCTGTTATAAAGACCAAAAACTACTGAAAAGTATGCTCGTTAGAAAATAGCTACCACAGCTGCATGCAAGTGACTACCTGACACTATGCAAAGTAAAAGTGTAGCAAACATTGCCTTGTAAAGCTTTACTCCAGACAGGGTGGGAGGGGGGATAACATGTATTTTAATTCAGATGCCTGACCTAAGGGATGTTCCCTCCTCAAGAATGAATTACTAACCACAACAGAACAAGAAGTACAGCTATATATGCTGTCAAATATTAAGCAAAGTGTACTTTTAGATGAATACAGGTTTTCCATAAAAATGGATTTTTTTTAAAATAAATTCTCTGTTCATTCATCTCTAACATTTTTTCTAATTGTTGTAAAAACCTCAGAAGCAGATTCTAGAGACCACAATTCTGCTGAGTCACTACACTGCTAATTTTTAGCCCGCCTTGCTGTATAAGTCATGTTCTGCCTTACCAGTGATCTTCACAGAGCTCAGAGTCAACAACAGGAAAAACATAATTGCTAAAAAAACTTGACCTATAGAGATTCTAATTTTTGAGCAAGGTTAAGCTCTTTTCCACACTCACAGTCTAGAGCCTAGTTAGCTTGCTGCAGTGTCAGTACTTTAACAGTTTACAGTGATTTGATAGCTGTTGTAGTACTGCAGTTGGGAGTGGAGGATTAATTAAGATACAGAAAAATGTGCTAATTAATACAGTTGTGGACTGTTGATTATTTAGCTGGTGAATGTACTTACCTTCTCACCTTGCTCAAGCCAAAAAAAACAAGTTTCCTTCATCTGCTATATGGATAATTTTTGGCTGAACTGGGTCTGCAATCTAACAACCCTTCTACAAATAGTGGTACCTGAGGGAAGCAGCAAGAACAGGTACATGGAAAGGGATCAGGCATGACAATCTTGTTTGCAGCTGCATTTAAGGCACGGTTACGAAAACACTGCATAACTTGGAGGGAATAAAAGTTGATAGAAAGGTGTTACTGGAGACCATACAGACCTTTTTCTAATCAAATACAGAAGTTGAGAAGAACTGAATGTATTACACCAAAAGGTTTGAGTTTGGAAAACCTACCTGAAGGCAAATTTAGGCACAGCTTTCATTTAGCAGAACACTAGCTAATAAAAACGCCTACAACACCAGTACGTGCAAAATGCAGGACAAAGATGAGATTCTATTCTACTGCACAAGGAGGAAAGACGAGGTTAGTTGGAACAAAAGCAACAGCTGAGAATTAGCTTCAAGAACTACACAAGCTGCTTAGGTCAATTTCAGATGAAAGAGGTCCCTGATTTTTAGTTACTGGTAGTTGGCGAGAAACATCTGAGCAAGAAATGGAAGTACTTTAAAAGCACCTTGTTAATTATGGGAGAGAATGTTGTAGCTATAACTGAGTTACAGTTAGCAGCCTGTGTAAGATACCTAAGCAAGCTCCAAAATTAAAGATTCAGGGCTCTCACTGAGCCTCGAAGGAGCAGACATTCAACAATGTAGATAAGCACAGAATGGGACACAGGCAAGCAGCGTGCTAACCAGCATAAATGTACAGTCAAAACAGAAGTGTCGGGTAGATTAGAGCCAGGAATCAAAAACTGGAAAGCCTGCACACAACAGGAGGGAGTTCATCTTCAGCTGAACTACCACAAATGATTTTTCCTCTCAAGGAAATAAAAGGCTAAAAACATGGAAGAATTCTACAATTAGTGATCAAGAAATGAACATCCCAGTGATAGTCATGTAAGTGAGGTTTAGGAGACTAAGAACTATTCATTCCAGTTATTTATTCTGTTTATTGAATTGAAAGTAGGGAATACAAACATTTCTGTTAAGTGCTGTGCACCAACATGGAAAAAGTGTATTTTTTAAAAAATCCTAATAAAAACAAATCAGAAGTTAATGTAGTTCCAATTGAACAATTTGTAAAGATATGTTTAAAATACTACACATTTATAAAATAAAAAAGTTAAAACGGTGTTCTGTAAATAATTAGTAAAACAAGTGAAAATAAATACGAGACCCAAAGTTCTTATGTTTTTAATGTAATATAGCAAAGAAATTTTAACTACTTAATATAATCCAAGGAGAGTAACAAAAATCCAGAAAGTTTTAAGAACGCAATCCTTTGAAACATTTAATATCAGTCCATAGCAAATAGTCATTACATACCAAAAGCTCTAAGTGTTAAACTAGTTCCACCACAACTCCATATAAATCTTGACAACTTAGAAATCTTGAGATCAACAATAAAGTTCTTTTCTTGATCTCTACAGCTTGGTTTGTAAGTACATACATGCTTTGAGGATCCATTTTGTCCCATATTTTTTCAAGGAGCCAATAGCTTTTTCCATCTGTGCCTAAAAATGTTAAGATTTGTATCTACCACATATACCCTAACAATGAAAAATGTTTAAGAAAAAGATGGGGCACAATGAATTTCAAATTTATAAAAATATACTGATATTAACCAAAACCTTCAGGTCAAAGGACACTTCACATACACACGACTTAAAGTATGCAATAAAACATGACAAGTACCTAGAACATTTGGTTCTATGCCTGTTTATGTAACACATGCACACACACATTCATACCAGATGGGAGGAACACTCTCACAAACTTCTTATTGAATCCAGATCATCTGGATAAACAGAAAACTTGTCTACAGTTTATTTCAACAACTAGAGGCAGCTACTGCAGCAGTAGTTCAACACTGCACACTTCAATTAAGTCCACCCTGTTTAAAAAAGTGTCAGAGTTAATCTTTTTGTTTTCTAAATATCGTTAAAAGTAGCAGTTTTCAAAATTAAGTATGGCAGCTGAAAATGGTCTCAAGCCAATGTGGAAAAGACAGGGTGAAGTAAAAAGGCGGGTTAGCCGTTTATGGGATGAATGTTCCTCTTAATTGTCTCAAAAAATAAAAAAAGCCAACAACAATGAAAACCATTTAGCAAATACAGGTGTATTTTGTAGCTAACAATATGGACAAACTATTGAAAGTGCATTTTTCCTCCTCTCCCTTGAGTTACAGTAGTTTGTCAGTAAATCCAGCTTTTCATGTTCATTCTTCTTTCTCTACCTTCCCAAATGGGTCTACAACATCTCCCCTTCAAACTATAGCTAATTATATGAGTCCTTGTTTTGTACTAAGGAAGCCTTGCTAACTGATTTTGGATGGGAGCATTGCTTATCAGTGTAAGGAGATACAACTAGACCCAACCTCCAAGAGCATACTGAATTTTATTAAACATTACCTGTTCGAAGCCAACTTGAGAAGTAACTGGCAAGATCTGGATAGATTTCTAGCTTGCATCTTTGCTCTAATCATAAAAAAAAAAGTCAACTTTAAAGTTGGAGAACTTGAAAAAAAACAGGGAATTTAAACAAAGGTGTAATCGCCCCCTACTACCTCCCCCCCCGTACCCAAAGGATAAATTTAGCATGACTGCTTATTTTCCCTTTTGTGCTCCATTGTGCCTTGAAAATTACTTACCTGAACAGCTAAAGAGCATTCAGATAATAAAATGCTTTAGCATTTTTATTTATTAAAAGGAAAAAAAAAAAATCTGCCTTTAACAATAACCTGCGGCTACTGTATTTTAAGCTAACAGTTTACCAAAGTTACAAAAGAGTAGTACACACTTACAGTATTTTCCTCTCTAAAATCATAGGTCTGTTCACCAGAAATACAGTAATTTATTGCAGGTGTGCAGTTGTTCCAGCCTTAGACTCCAGCCTATGAACATTTTTAAGCACATGGAAATCAACACAATGCAAGTGAGCAAGCTTATTACCCCATCCCCCACCCCCCATCTCATTTTATAGTCTGTGCACAAAAAGTATTGGTACTTTTCAATTCACATAGTGTGAATACGTGACATGTTAGAAATAGTCTTGGTCCCTTCCTCTTTAATCGACGTTTAGAATGGCTCTCACTACCACTAGACCTATAGCGTGAGCTTGTTGTGGGACCAGGTACTGTGGTAAAATAAAGATTTCTCTCACTTTCTCTAATCTCCACACATCATCCATGATAAGCAGAGATCTATGCAATATGGTGTTATTTAGACACTGGAAAGAATGCCATCTATATGATAAAGGAGCTTTCCTTTATATTGCATAGTTTCACCACAAAACTAAATTAAAGCAGAACATGTTTCTCCTTAACTTGCTTCTAAATCCCTGATGTGTTTTTTTAGAGGTACATACCAAGTCCAGAAGAGAAAACCCAGAGTGGAGGTCAGGTTTTGGTAGTAGTAAGTTTAAATTTTTAATTACAATGCATTGCAGTAGAAAATAGGCATCAGCTCGTACATACCTCCACATAGCTTGTACCAGGTAAGGAGTCTTGGCCAGGTATGGCCAGCCATATTAAAAATGCCTGTTGAAGCGGATGTGAGACTTCAAATCTAAACTTGAGACTTGATCCAGTCTTCAACACCTGCCTAAATTTCCCACTAAGTCCCGTGAGTATGAGGTAAGCAAATAGTGCGAGACAGTTGTACGCAGTATCTTTGTCGAGACACACCAAAAACAGAATTATTCTCCTCCCCCCCGCTCTCCCTAAATAATGCTTTGTTTAAAAACGTGAGTTCCAGAGTAAGACAATACAGGGATAACTTCCAAAGCTTCACATACTAGCATCACTAAAGAATTATACCATGTTTTGAAGACATAAAATACGGCTTGCAATTTAGGTATTCAACATTTATTTAAAACCCAGAAGTTTATTCTACCAAAAATTAACCTTAGGAAAGTTGTCTGCTTCTCTGCAACACCGATGTCACAGACAAGACTGACTAATCGTATGCTGTCCAAACTAGCAACAGAAACAAGCAGCTGCTTCTAAAACTAGCTAATGGAAGGAGGAACTGATTTGTAGTCTTCAGTTTACATATATACTCCCAGTGTTCTGTAACTCCCATAATTGCTATCAGAGCAGTTCCCCTTAAAAAAAAAAAAATGAACTAGGTTAGATAAGAATGTTAAATTCCTACTTCATTTTGGAGGTACCAAGCCAGAAATGAGTATATCAGATTCAGGGCTGGTTTCAACAAGAAGATCAGGATCTTATATCATGTTTCAGATGACACACAGGGCAAGGAAAAAAAAAAACTCACCACCTGATTGCTGGAATCTAAAGAAATCCAACCCATTAAATTTTACTTTGTTTCTTTGGGAAAGAAAAAAGGACTGTTTATGTTAAACACCACATTCCCACTCGAAGCAGCTACAATGCTCTTCCCAGCAACTCTGGCAAACCTTCCCCCACCCTTCTTCCACACATGACTAATAAGGTCACTAGATTACCGTCTCATTAAAGGATGAAGTCCACACTTCCATTCCCATCATTCCTGGTGACACGCCCTTTCCTGCTCCCTCTTTACTTCACAGCACTACCAACACTACCTTTCCACCCATGGTAGGAAATGGACTCCAACGCCATCCCACAATGAATTTGTGTGTAGTGCAGAAGCATTGAGATGCCAGGCCATCTGTTTATTGAAGACAAAAACCACACGTGATGTCTTTCTCTTTTCTAAACATGGCATGTTAGTGGAACTGTTCCTAAATGCGTCAAGATGTTCACAGCACCAGCTTGCATCAAGGTCTAGGAAAGACATTTAAATTTGCAAACTTAAAACTATATTTTCAGAAAGAAAATCTATACATCTTTGTTTATCAAATAAAGTTTTCCTTCATAACACAAGTTTTACCTATGATTTGAATGTTAATTACTTTTACAAAATGTTGACTTCGTGAAGAACGTATTCAGAACATTCTTTTGTTGAGGTGTAGCCTACCTTTTATCCATATTGTTGCATATATTTATATAATTAAAAAAAAGACCTTGTCTTGTTTAAACTCTTAGTCTGGTGGTGTACTCTGAACACTTCTTTTTTTTTGCTAAATAATATGATTTATCTGTTAATATGAACAGTGAGTTTCTTTCTAAAACAAGCTTTACTGACTACATAAAGTTCCTTCCAGCCACTGCTTTTGATCAGGTCTCAAGACACTCTGGAAGAGCATCAGTGATACCACATTTTACAACACTTCTTGCATCGTTTTAGTTCCAAATGTATACAAATGAAGTCATTTTAATCCTATAAATAATTTATTTTTAAAAAATTGTGCTGTTAACCCCTTTGCAGGGCAACGAGCTATGTGAAAAGTACAAAACTTTTTGTCAAATGTGATATTCAGAGTGCTTTTGACATAGTTCATTGGTTTATCTCAATTTATATGCGCAACGGGCAAGGCTAGAATCCATGAACCAAGCTGCAAAGATCTCAAGCTAAGTAAGGCGGAGAGATTTGAGAAACAAGAGAAGGAAATACTTTCCTATCCAATGTATACTCTTCAGACTAAAGCACTCTTTCTATCAAGCCTTCTAAACTGTTAAATAAAGTGTTCCAAACAAGCATTTAAACTTCATTACACAGAAGAGCAACAAGAACAGTAGCCTGCCAGACAAAAAGGCAGGAGGGAAAAATATATAGAGTTCAATGGTTAGCCTGAATGTAGCACAGTTCTTCACAACCGATGGGGGGGGTAATTTCAACACGGTGTCCAACAACGTTCTAACGACGTGCTTCATCTTGACTGGTTACTATGAAGCAAGGTGGTAAATGTTTGGCCCCAATCGGGCTTCAGAAATGGTTCTTTTTCATGACGAGCATGTCTGTCCAGCTATCAATCATGTTTGTTTGCACCAAATCCCAAGCCATTTAAAATACGACTAATTAAGTTAAACTGAAGTCGTCTGCTCCAAATTCGCCATCAACTATCCATGCTACTGCATTCCTCTGAGCAAAAACAAAAAAAAAGAAAAAAAACACACCTTTAAGATTTTATCAGTAGTTAATATTCCTATTATAAGGTCTCTAATACAGTATATTTACGTCAGTTTTACTGAGCATGCATTACTTAATGGAACTTATACTAAAACTAAATCCTACATTAAAAATTAGCAATTTTAAGTATCATTATTCATATTAAATATTAATTTAGCATGTTATCTATTGGTACACAGAAATCATCTTTTGCAGAAGACATCAATAAATTACATACATTTGCATTCAAGTTCCAGGGGCTTGTGCTAATTACAAAGCCATCATCCATTTAAGATTCCTAAGCTGCTGGACATTATGCTGTGCCCCTATGCTTCTTGCAGATGCACTGCTGTGAGAAATTCAGTTTTTATCATTTTTATTTTTATCAAGTTTACTAGCTCATTTTCTGAAGAAAATGAGAAAGAGTAAGCAGGCAGGTAATCGGGAGAAAACTAAAGCAAAAACACAAATACAAGTAAAGCGAGCTGGAGGATAGGCTCTGAGTCCCTACGTGTATGTTCAAGATGTTACAAGCAGGACTGGCAAGGCTGGTCCACCTAGTCCAATACTAGAAGCAGATGTGTCAGAAAGCACAGGAAAGGAAGTAATCCTTCTTAATATCCTTCCAACTTTCAGCCATTTTCACCTGGTGGACATTCTAAAGCAGAGGTGTTTACTCGTCTACTCACACTTAATGGATTTCTCCTTGATTGTTTTGTTCAGGTTCCCCTTGAACTCATGTCCATGCTTAGTATTCACTGTAAGTTTTTTGCATGAGATTGGATGTGTAATGACAGAAGCCTATAAGCTGCAGAACAATCCCCTAGTCGTCATCTTGTTAATAGTTCTAGGGGGGTAGGCAAGAAGGGTTGGGAAAAAGCGTGCATTTTGACTGCGAAAAAAGTTGCACTTATTTAAGAAGCATCACTCTCCTGGACACAGATAACATCAGATGGTTAGGAAAAAATCAATGGCGTACAGATTTTAGGCTGGGAAAATTTCAGTCTTTCCACATTTTAGAGATTACTTTTATAAGCACTGTAACACCACTATTTGGTTTCCAGTGTGGTCAGAATGCAATACTCAGATTTTAGTAACATTGCATGCACTTAAAGCATTTCTAAGGCAGCATTTTTAAGAAGTCTACTTAAGTTAGTTAATAAAACGCTATGGTCTCAGTTGACACCACAGTTTTCTATATGGCCTTTTTGTAAAGGCAATGATTCTAACCCAAGACTTGCAGGCATTTTTCCATTCTATTTATGGCAAAGAAAATCCACTGAGCCAGCTGCCTTTGGCATACATTTTTAGTGATTAGAAAGCATACACACATGCGCACACACGCTCTTACCTTCAATATCCTGGTTGTCTACGAATGGCGCTGGTCCCCATATTCTAACAGTACCATCATCAGAGGCACTGGCCATCATGGATGGAATCTGCGGGTTCCAGCTCACACAATTAACAGTACGTGTGTGCCCTGTCAGCTCCGCAATTGGCAGCTCACTACGCTTGTGCCAAATATATACTTTGTGATCTAAACAAAATATGCATTTTAAAAAACATGAGAAACATTGCTCCACACAAACCACTTTGTCATATCAAATAGCACTTCCACGCCTAAAAAAAACATCAATGATGTCAGTTCTAAAACCTGTGTCTGTTGAATGTATAACACCACTAAAAACTTTTCTTCTATAATGATCAACAGAATATGGGCAAGGGTCTACCACAAAGGGCCATGCTTCCTTTTAAGACTTGCAAGAAAAACATTCAACTGCAATGCAAATAACCTAAAAAGACTAACTGAGCTACTCTTAAATAAAGGACATGGGGTAGTAACTTTATTCCAAAGGAACATTTGCAGATTTTTTTAAAACAATCATATTTACAGATTAGTATACGCATTATAAAGTCACAAGTATTATGGCAAGATATCGACAACCACGAAGTGCTGATGAGTAATACATAAGTATCCCACAGGACATCCTGATCTCTGAATTGGTGAGTGGTGTCCCTCAGGTGTCAGTATTAGGATCAGTGCTGTTTGGTGTATTTAGAAGTGACATAGACAATGGGAACTAGTGCACCCTCAGCGAGTTTGCAGATGACACCAAGCTGAGTGGTGCAGTTGATAGGAAGGAATGCCATCTAAAGGGACCTGGACAAGTTTGAGAAGTGGGCCTATGGGAACCTAATGAGGTTCAACAAGTCTAAGTGCAAGGCACTGCACCTGGGTAAAGGCAATGCCAGACCTAAGTATAGGCTGGGAGAAGAACTCATTGAGAGCAGCCCTGTAGAGAAGGAAAAGCTCGACATGAGCCAGCAGCGTGAGCTTGCAGCCCAGTAGGCCAACTGCATCCTGGGCTGTGTCCATCAACAGAGGAGTGGGCAGCAGGGTGAGGGAGGTGATTGTCCCCCTCTGCTCTACCCTTGTGAGGCCCCACTTGGAGTGCTGCATCCAAGTCTGCCCCCCGCGCCCTCCCCCCAGGATGGATGTGGACCTGTTGGAGCAGGACCAGTGGAGGGCCATGAAGACGCTCAGAGGGCTGGAGCAGCTCTCCTATGAAGAAAGGCTGAGAGAGCTGGGGGTGTTCAGCCTGAAGAGGAGGTGGCTCTGGGGAGACCTCACTGCAGCCTTTCAATACTTAAAGGAGGCTTATAAAAAAGATGGAGAGTAACTTTTTACTCAGACAGATAATGATAGGACAAGGGGGAATAGTTTTAAACTAAAAGAGGGGAGATTTAGATAAGAGGATTTAGGAGGATATTCTTCACTGAGAGGGTGGTGAGGCACTGGAACAGGTTGTGGATGTCCCATCCCTGGAGATGTTCAAGGCCAGATTGGACGATGCCCTGGTCAACCTGATCTAGTGGGTGGCATCCCTACCTATGGCAGGGGGGTTAAAACTATAATGTCTTCAAGGTCCTTTCCGAGCCATGCCATTCTAAGATTCTATGAAGTTCACAGCTCTACAGTTAATGAAATGCATCTTGGTACTGAAGACCTGGAAATACTCCATTGCATATACAAACTGAGCAAGTGAGGGATGACAACAAAACTCAATGTCTGAAATTGCAAGCTATTACTGTCTGACAATTAATTCTTTTGTTGTATTCAAGATATTGATTTGTACTTGAAGTAGATGCAATAAACAATCCCACAGATCTTATTTTGTGATAGGAAGCTTTTAATCATTTTTTAGCAAAATGCTAGAATTAGAATAGCGGAGTCAAACACTCCATTGAGTTTTGTTTGTTTTTAAGCATTTTAGAACCAACCACATTTAAGAATAAATGACTAAGTGTAGATTTTTTTTTTCCAACTGTAGATTAGCAGCCTTTAACAAACCTGTGGACTGATCTCTAGGAATGTCTTTGGAATATTCCAAACACATCTTTATAAACCAAAGAAGTATGTGCCACTAGCATTACACAAAACCTTAGTATTTAGTACTAACATATTGAACTAAGGTATTTTAATCTATTTGGATTGTTTTAATGCAGAAGTCATTCTGAAGACTTAGCAAACAAGTCATCTTCTCTATTCCTCCTCCCGACCCCTTACAAAACAAACTTGCTCTCTGACCTACCTGCTAGAATAGCATAATGGAATCATGTGATAACTTAATTGTCTTCTGCTGCATCACCTCATTTGAGTTCAACACCTTTATATACACATGTATGCAAACATTTTGGTTGAGTTTACATTCCACTTACGATTTCAAGAGACTAAATATCCATGCTATTCATCAAATAACACAATTCACTCTCTGCTTTAACACTGGACACGCAAGCCTCTGCTGCCTGGGAGAATCAAAGCCTAAACACAAACCAGTATTTTGGTGCTTGTCAGAATGCCTGTATTTTGTTTTGAAAAAAAAACAAAAAAAAAAAAAAAAAGAACAGTTAACTAGATTAAGGAAGCGGTCAACTTCCTTCTCAGAAAGAGACCTCCATTTTCTTCCTATTGATGAAAGTGTTAGGAAAAAACACTAGGTAGCTGACAAGGTATCTTCCTAAGTTTAAGAGGTCATGACAATGTAATCTATTATGTTCTTGTTTGTTTAATTGCTTTATTTTGTTTGTTTAAACATAGAGAGAGGTTTTCTGAGTAGTCACATTCTCAGCAATTACAAATTGTCACAGAGGCAACAGCCTCAGGTAGTCCAAATCTAAGTAAGGTACCCTCAGCTTCTACCAGTGCTGGGTGGTTTTTAGACACCAAACATCTAAACAAATAAATAGAAAAAAAAAAAAGATATGTGCACTGTAGCATTCGCACCTACACGTTCACAACATCTTTATGACTCTAAACAAATCCTGAACTTTCTGGTTCTAAGGCCCCAAACCAAGAATTTTGTTCAACCATGAAGAGGTTCACACCAAATTGGAAGTGCTGTCCTTCAGTCCTTATCTTCCAGTGGGTCTGGTAAAGAGTAAAATTTGATTTAATTTTGGACATATTTGCTATTTAAAGAAACGGAAAGGAAAAAAAAAGGATAGTAGTAACATCCTGGGCAAAACTATTTCCTAACAGCGGTGAGTTACTAAGTATTAACAGTGATTACATACATATTTCAAGTGTAATTCTTTACCCTGCATAGGCTTGAATATTAAGTGACCTCTGCGGGAGGTGATGGCACTATAGTGACAGAACCAAATCAGTTCCAGACATGACCTATTAACTAATTTCTTTTCTTGCCACAGACAGTTGAATAAAAAACACACCACAAAGCCTTCGATCATCACAAAAACCTACTAGACAGTGTCAACAACTGCTTAATTTGAGATAGCTACTTTGTAATGAAGCTGAATCTACTGAAATTGAAATAATCTCCTGTCACCTATATCTTCAACAGGGCAAATGAAGATGTTATTCCCCAGAAGTATTTCTGATTCAAACCATAAACCTAAGTGTCATGCCACAAAAAGAAAAAAAAAGCTCAAGAACACCCCACCCACTTTTAATTAAAACAGTTGAGATGCTTTAGATGAGTACACAAGATTTGTTTGTGCTTTCTACTAGCACCATTGTCTCAGAAGATTCTTTCTGCTTACACACAGTAATTTCCTGAAGTATGCTACAATCTCAGTGATCCTCAGACTTACTTAATGAACCAGTTGCTCGCTTTTAGAGATGACAGTTGCTAACATTATAAAACTAAGGTATAAGAAGGAAGGATAAAGTGTTCTAGTTTTCTGCACAAAAAGGGATAACGTTACCTTCGCTGCCACTTGCAATGAAGTCTTCATTATGACCTCCAAAACATGAGTGAATTGTGTAAAATCCTTGTGTAACACCTTGATATTTCCTCACTAAAACTCTGTCTTGTAAGTCCCATAAGTGAACTCCCTGGGAATAAGAAGTACAGATGATTTTTTTTAAAAAAAACAAAACATTATCCATTGCATTCTTTTGAAACATTAAAAGAGAAACATGAAACACACTGAAAACATACTACTTCAGCTGACTTCAGTATTTTTACTAGATCAAGAAAGTAAACATATACCAAATTACTAGCTTTAACTTCCAGTCTATGGTCCCTTCCATTTTGAAAACTCCCGTTTCTCACAGAAGGTTCCCAAAGTAGAAATAAAATTAAAAACAACACCCCCCCCGGTGGTGGGCCCCCCCCCCCCCCAATAAACATAACCTACCACAATTCTTGCTGCATCTGGTTTCCCAATGTTATTTGCCAGATACAAAGATTTAATAGTATGTTCTTCATAGTATCAAAACTTTTACCATAAAAGTCAAAAATTCAGTCTCAAGAATAAGATGACCTTCTTGTCAGAGAATGTCACACTACATTTATGAACATTAAGGCCTCATATTACATACACACAACTGGATAGTAGCAATTATTCCAATTTCCATCAAAATATTTAAAAACAGATAGCAGTTGCAAGCAGATTTATTTGCATTTCCATTTATTATTACCAACTCACCTGAGTTGCTACATTTAACAAAGCTAAGCGGCCATTTTTTGAAATAGTAAACGACATTATAGGGTGATCTTCTTGTACTCTGAAATTGTAAAACACATCAATGATAAGTTAAGAGTACACTTAACCAAAGAATAACGTACACCAAGATAAAAGGTATGGCCTGTCTCTGCAATATTATTATCAGGGAGAGACAGTGTTGAATCTGAAATTGCATTTGAAATTACAGGATCTACTAAAATATGTCAGGAATTGTGAGGTAAAGATATCTCTTAATGACAGAAGTGCCAAAACATTGGGAAGAAACTTATGCCAGTGCATAGGAAGTTATCTCGAATACATGATCTAATGCTGCAACTGGAAATCGGTTAATTCTTGTCCCATATTATTCTCCTTTTAATACCGAGAGCATTTTTAAGAACTTATTTCTCATCCTGCCCCACAAGCACTTTCTCAATCATCTTCTCACACTAAACTACGAATTCAAAAGCAAAGAAAGAGCTACTTACATGTTCCTGTCTGTAAGATCCTCGAAGTTATAACCCCGAATTCGCTGGTGTGTGTCTGATGCTAGAACAGTTTTCCCATCACTCAAGCACCAAAGGCATTGTACTCTCACCCCTTCCCAGGAGTCAAGGAGATTACCATCTAAATCCTGATCAGAAAAAAAATAAATTGAACTGTTAGGGTCAGGTTTCTGAGGAGTTCTCTGACAGGTATCTTTTTTACGTCGTGCTCACGCGGCTGCTACAGAAAGCAATCCTAACCTTTAACAGAGTGGGCTTAATGAATTAAAACTTGATTTTTGTTAACTCTTGTAGGTATCTGTCCTGGAGAGCTGTGAATCCCTTTCTCCACACTATCAGACAGACAAAAAAAATGATGACAATGTCAGGGAGCAGATACGCAAACTCATTTGTGCAATGTGTGAGGTTTGCATACTGCTGCATCATTCTGAACACCAATTCAGAATACAAATAATCAAGAGTATGGGTGAAGCTTCAAATCACTATCCAAAATCAACTCTACTCATGTATTGAGGATTTCCGATTTCTAAGCACTAAGCAGACAGCATGCAAAAAACTAAGAATGACATAGTCAAAATTCTGTGGAATAAACATTTGTGGGCAAAGGCATAAACATGAAACATTTTCATTAGTGTATTTTCTAGAACAGTTATGCCAAAAAAAATCCAGCACATCCACAAATCCTCCTTTAGGCAGAGGAATCTCTTTGCAAAAAAATCTTGAACCGTTCTATTACACAGAAACAGAAGTGCTGCTCGAACTCTAGCATCCATGTATCACTTTCATGAATTATAAAGGATCAGAACGTTTTTGTTTAAAAATAAACTTTTATCTCTGAAGATCGAGTTAGTTTTTAATGTACACACACAAGAGAAAAAATGGTACCTCAGACTGTGACAAAATGTTTCTTTCTAGCTTTATTTTCAATGGGACAGATACAGAGAACTTACACACTGATAGAACTGTCCACGCTGACCTCCTGTTACAAAACGCTTCCCATCAGGATTCCAGGCCACGCTCGTTAAACTGTCTTCATGAGATTGGCTCATCTTTGTCCTCAACTCCCCAGTCTAGGAAATAAACAGAGGCAGCAAGGCCTTACACCAGCCAGAAGAACCCTCTTCCCAAAAGAGGCTGATAACTTCATCTGACACATACAGGGTTTGGAGGTACATGCATTTAAACACTTTTGTTAAAAAGCAACACAAAATCTATGAATAACCCAATAAAAGGGTAGAGCTACCACAGTATTTTCAGTGACCTCAGATTTGATTTAGGGATTTTTTTTGTCCCTCAGATTAGGACAGATGAAGTAGTGGGTATGTCAGACAACTCTAAGATTATAATTTAAATAGGGGAATTCAAAGAAGTTGGAAGAAAACCTAAGTGCAAGAAGAGATAAGTAGAAAAAAATATGGAAAGTGAGAAGGCAGGAGTAGACCAAAAGAAAACAGAGGTGACAAAAATACAATTTAGTAAAAAGAGTGTTTACAACATTTTCCTCCCTGAGCTGAAGCTCTCCATGCCAAAATTTAACTTTCACTCCAGCTCATAATGCTGCTGCTTCACAAGACACAGAGCCAACAAATGGCTTACCACTGCCAAAACAGTAAGGGCTTCTCTCTATTCCCTTGTGCCAGCTCTAGTTCTCCCCACTAAGCCAATTTATTTCACTACGCCAATTTAATTAATTAGAACAGAAAAAAAAAAAAGTATTCCAAGGCTGAAAAAAGGCAACTTTTTGTTTCTAGGTAACTAAATTAGTTCAGAGTCCAAGACAGCATAAGACTATATAGTCTGCAATTGAGGCAGGGGATGCTCAATATATACCAGTCCAGCTGCCCATAAAAATCAACAGTGGGAAAAGGTTTCCAAAGTCATAGAGGAAGTCAGAAGAACTAGCCAAATACCCTAGTATTTGACTGAAAGACAAACTTCTGAAATCTTATGTCTAAGCCTCTGTAAACCCTTCACTAGTACCACTGGGAGGGATACACAAAAACACTATCTTTTACTTTGCTACTTGTTAAAATCTTCAGCAAGCAATTTCTCCACTTAGATGATAATTCTGCTACCTCTTTCTCTTGTTTTGCTGTTCTTCTCTTCAGCAGTTCTCTATAATCCTTGGGATTTATGCAATCCCTTCTTAGAAATGATTTAACTGGAAGAGATGCACTAGAATTGCTGCAGAATCCCATGCAATCAGACTTGAACTCTTATTTTCAATATTTGTACAAACCAAGTACAGATTTTGTAGACTGACAGTTTTTCTTGAATTAGGGACAGAGGAATGTCAGTCTCTGTTCTTTACACTTACACCTTTGCACAGCAAGTTTAGTGGATTTTGTGGAAGTGACTTCCTTCATGCTTTTTATATACACATATATATTTTTTATTTTTTAAAAAAAAGCAGTAGGCTGACCACAAAGTTTTATTTTTTAACTCTTAGTCACCACTTACTTGTACATTCCATAGCCAAAGCTCAGAACAATCATCTGGGCCACAGGCAACAAGATAGTTGTCATCTGGACTCCAAGCAATATAAGAGACACCATATGCGTGACCTTCTAACGTCTTAAGTAGTTTTAGCTGGTGAGTATCCTGAAAAACAGAGAGATTCTGTTGAGACAATAGAAATGAGCTCCTACTAACTTCACGTATACAGCATGTCCAAGTACAGCACGGACACTTGGCTTTTTGCATTTAGTCAGTCACGTGAACAAGTCAGTACTGAAAAAGCAGCTGCTGGTTTACAAAGTAGGATCATAGAGTGAAAGCAGCTAAAATCTGATGTGCAAAACAAGAATATTTGGAAGATTAGAGCAAAATACCTACATGATTCTGAATGCGGAACCTGCAAAATGTCATTGTGTATAGAGTTGTACATTGAATTGTACTTGATACCACAGAAACCTTATATGCTAAAACAAATCTATACATCTACTGGACTATAAAAGTACTATTACCCCTTTTGTATAGAATTAAGTTAGTTCTTAAATATAAAGCATAACCATGCTGAAAAATTGTTATGATTAAACAGAATTAACCAAAACCTTCGTGCTTGCTGAGAAGGGAAAACTTTCAAGTGCTAATGCTTCTATAAACTGTATCTTGAGAGTACCTTGTGTGTGCTGCTCAAGAAAAAGGTTTTACAGAAAAATATTTTTAAAAGCATACTTGAGAGGTGTTGTTTTTTTTTAAATGCTGCCTACAGCAAGCTGTGCTTTCATTCTGCCAGATTTAGTGAATGAAGCATACTTTTCTCACACTGAGTATCTTACATGACCTTTACACTACAACTGTTCTACTGATGACTTGTCAAAGGAACTTGACTTTCAAACACCTTCTTATGAAGGTAATACAGCTATATACTGTGAAACAACCATGGGTTAGCTTCCAAAATACAGAAACATGCTGCATAGAACAGATCTTGTTAAACTGCTTACAATATTTTTTGTGAAGTTGCTTGGAAAAGGTGGTTGTTGGTTGGGTGTTTTTTTTTTTTTTTGATTGGAGGGGGGGGGTGTTGCTTATACCTCATACTTCTCCAAAAAGGAGTCTGACTCATTTGAAGATGTAGCTTGATTTCTCAAATTCTCTTCTTTCTTTTGTTTTAGCATTAATCAGCAGAGCACCTCTTGACTTGGGATTCTATAGGAAGAACATTATCAACAGAGAAACAGTCTGACACAAAGGTCTAGGACCAGCTGCGAGGGATTCAGTGATTCTCAGTCAGCCTGCAGCCTTGATAGTTCTGCTAGCTAGAAAACTAAATCCCTCAATAGAAAGTAGGGTAAGAATAATCTTTGAAGAACAGAGAAAATAAGCAAATGCATGGACCTCAAGACCCCTTTTTCATTCTCTTTATTATTCCTGGTCTGCATTAGATGCTGCTGTGTCTCTTGCTGCACTGATCTGTGAAGAAAGTGAGTCACGTCTGACTTCATCCCACATCCTGGAGCTGCTGCAACTGCTGCATTTCTTTAAATTAATCCCAATGCAAGGGTAGACTGCCACTTCTACTGCACCTCATTGGACAGGCAAGAGGAGCAGAATGCATACGATATTTCTCTTCTAATAATAGGACTTGGGGCTGTCCCTCTCTCATGCTGCTCTCATACTTTTCTCCAGATACAGCAGAACTGCTATACCCTGTTTTACTCTCACTAAAACAGCAGTCAATGGTATTTCAGACAAACGTCCCCAAATTTAGTCAGTTTGCTTCCCTCCCACCACCAGAAGAAATCTCAGTACTTCTAACCCTTACATACAGCTTGCCAGATTTTTGTTATGCAGAAGAAAAAACTATTCAGCCTATCAATTTAAGTCCATAGTAGTTGAGCAAGTCCTTGGCTGAAAAGCAAAACACCTGTCGATAGCTTTTAGAAAGAGCAGTAAAGAAGAAAAGTTTCTGTAGGAAACAAGTTAAAGGAGAGCTCTATCAAAGAAGATGCATGATAGATATGCCTGCTGTGCCCATCCGTTGTGCTCTAGAGATTCCACTTCGTAAGTCAAATAATGCATTCTACACACAAACCTAGCTCACTCAAGGTATTATTTAATGCTGCTGAATCTGCATAAGAACAGTGAAATGAACAAATGAAAACAGAAGCACAGGATAAGAGTTTAGAAGGGATGTAGATAGGTCTTAAAAAGAAATAAGTTAGTGACATGAAACGAAGGGAAGACAAGGAAGCAAGGTTATTATGCTTAGGAAGGGGTGATGGGAAAAAAAAAGAGGGAAACAAAGGATTCTTTTCACAGTAGAGTAATTACTGTGTGAAAGAATACTTTATTTAAAATAGTAATCTCCTATCTCTGGCATAGAGTTGGATGGATGATTCCATATACCCTTTATACACAGATTAAAATAATTCTAAATGTCTAAAGCCTTGAAAACCCAATTAAACTACACTGTTCAAAAGGCATTGTCAACAACTGCTACAGGAAATTTGCTCTGGCAAATATGAAATCAATTAGAGTTATCTGGCTTGATGTTTAGAAGTCTACCTCCTTGAAATGGTTTCAAAGTTGTTGGGTTTTTGGTGTTCCTTTGTTTTTTGGAAGTACTCAAATATCGAAGATAGAACTCTATACAGCTTTCCTATTATTTACTACAGATTTTGTTCCATAAAAACCCATGGACCAAAGTTTTAAAATAATCTAAACACTCACAAAACATTTATCTGCCTCATTTAACTAGATGTTAGCTAGCAAGTCACTATGAAACATACCACCAAGCTGTTGTGTATTAAAACCCACCGATATAAAAGGAAGATGTGCATCTACAGTCAAGTAACAAGTCAACAGCAAAATCATTTGATCCTCTATTTACTTAGAATTGATCTGTTTATTAATAAAAATCAGAAATACAAGTCAGATTACTCTGCTGTATATCTCTTGGCTCACAACACAGCATCTCCAATATACAAACAATCCCCAACAGTTCTACTCCTGAAAATTAACACTTGCTAATTTTTAAGAGCTATATAACAATTATATACAAGCAAAAAGGTTTTAAGTTCTCCTATCGTCAAAGCAAAATAAAGGACTCAAAATTACATGGCTTCCTAACCCAGAGTGGGAGAAAACTAACTTCTGCTGTCAAATCCTACTGAAAGCTACTACGGGACTACAAAACCTTTCATCTTCCAGTTAGCATACTAGTCTGCAGGTATGTAATTAAGTACTAAGAATCTTATTTCTGATAGTGTTTTAGAAGCATTAACAACTTCAAATATTGTATCCATGTGTTCTAGTTTATTCACAGTTGTCAGTTGCTATGAAATATAAAGAAATACTCTAGGATATTTCTAAAACACAATTTAAAACAGCCCTAGATTCACTGCTTAAGCTTTTTATTTACATAAGTATAGATATTGGTAGGAAATATAAATCTTGTATCAGTATGGATATTTAATATAAGAGGAATAGTGTCACATGTTAGTATCAAAAGCTAAAAAAAAGGGTCTATGGAAGTGGCTGGGTATACCTTTGTGTGTCAGTGAATTCTGCAGCGTTTGAATCTTCATCTCAAAACAAAGCAAATCATACAATAGCAACTAGCACAGTGGTACAACAATGCAACCTTAAGCACATACAATTTATTACTCAAATAATGTAACAAATGGTGAAATAGATATCAAAACTCAAATACTCTAGCAGTAACAGTATCACTGAAGAGGTTTAGTCACATATCTGAAGTACTCTTAGTGAGTGACCTGGAAGTTCTAAAAGAGGTCATTTCTCATCACTGCCATGCTCCTTCCACTCTCTCCCAATGCTTCTCATGGCCTTCAAGCTGAGAAGCTCCCCTGGAAGGCACCAGCAGGCTCTATAGAGCAGTGCTGATTAGGGGCACAGGGATCTCCTGTTCCCAGAGCAGCCAATGCTTCAGGCATTATAATGCCTGGTACATTCAGGCATCAGGTATTCAAGTGTCTTCACTAACTTATATTGACTGTGATCTTCAGTTTTTTACATTCCAGACAAATATGCCAGTCAGTAGGCTACATTATATATTAGCCTGTCCTACAAAATTCAAGCCATCCTAGCGAGAGAGAGTGAAGGGGGGGGGGAACGAAGTCATACACATTTGACACATGCTGCACTTACTGGATCAACCTGCCATATAATAACAGTTGTGTCCTTAGATCCTGTTGCTAGTTTAGTGCCATCATTGGAGAATTTACAGAACCACACTTCATTACAGTGCTCCGTTAGTATCTGCTGTGTGTAGCACGGGAACTGTTTCCTAAGAAAAAAAGAACACATTAAACAGATTAATAAGAAAGCAGTAAGAGATAATTCTTACTAAATAGATTAAAAGAAATAATAATAACTAACCAACAAGCCAAAAATGTATTTAGAAACCAGACCACTTAGAAAGTCCTCAGTTAACAGCTGCTCCAAATAAGCACGGAACGAAGCATCTTATCTGGTAAAAACCTCATATCACCAAGCAATCATAACTAATCTTAAGAGCTTATAGCTACTCTTCTTCCTCTCACATAATTCATTATGCTTCGTATAACTTAGAATAAAACTGACCTCATTATGGCAGTAACAGCTTATTAATATAAACTTTTATGATGTACAGAATATACTAAGAGTCACATACTCATTGAATCATACAAGAAGGATTTTATTTACTTGTAAACTTTATGTATCTGAGCTGTATCTTGCAAAACCCTTAGAAACAATTTTAGATAAAAGTTGAATAAAATGAATAGTTTTTTTCTTGAATGTGATCTTGCAGGTTTTTTTTGTTTGTTTTTGTTTTGTTTTTTTAATACTTTATTTGCAGAATACCACATACAACTTTAAACATAACAAAATAGAACCTAGAACCATAGAACAGTTTGGGTTGGAAGGGACCTTAAATATCATCTAGTTCCAGCCCCCCCCAGTCAGATGGGCTAGACTCTAGTTGCCTAACCACTGACACTTTTTTCTGAACTGCAGGGATGCTAGAGGGGTTTAGTCTTATGATGAGTTTTTATGGTGCCCAGCACAAAGCAACACAAGTCTACAGGGATATGAAGGGACTACTTAACAACAGTGATCTCTGTGAACATAAGGTTTCATTTATCACTGGAGATAGCTAGCCTAAAAAAAATTACTTCCACATTTGTGTTTTAAAATGCAATGTGGTGGTTGCAAGGCTGACAGATACCTGGAAAATACTTTTTAAACCAGGAACTTCTGCTTAATATAGTGACTACATTCTCTCAGTCTATTTTCTTCTACTAGAAGATGCTTTCTAGTGTATGCTTTAAGACCATTGAGCAACACTAAGCCACCATACTGTCCCTCACTCCCTGTCTTATGACAGAAGAGGATAACCACGTTATATACATACATATTTGTGTTTGGCTTCCTTGGGTATGTTTCTCTACAAAAAGTGAGTATACAAAGGTCTGTTTCGCCTTATTCTGCCTTAAGCTGACCAGGAGCTGATGATCACTAGAACGACCCTGAGCCCTTGGTAAAAAGCCCCACACGTGAAAGAAAATTTCTCATCCCTGAAGCCTAGAGGGAGGTTAGACAAGTCCTTACACATGTACCTACAGGTTTTATTTATTATTATTTAGCCATATTACTATAAGTTAACGTTTTTCCTTAGAGCAGCAATTCCTTCTGGAAAGTAAGATTCATTATCCGTAACTCATACAAAGTACAAGGGGCACACTGTGTCTCAGGAAAGTCTTTTCAGCATATTTCATTAAAATAAATACTTTATAGAAAAGAAGTGCTTGTATTGTAAAGGTTAAAACCTTGGCTGCTTTTCTTAAAGACGTTGAAAAAAAAGCAGTGTAATGCTGGAGCACATAATTTTCAGAGTAAGGTGGCATTTAGGTTCCTTAAAAGGATAGCAAGCACAGCTGATATAGTTGCTGCATATATCCCATGTTGAACCATGCTGTTCACGATCCAGTCAGAACTTTCTGTGGGAGCTGTGATCTAATGAAACAATCCAGCATGTTTGGCTTCACAAACAGCAAAGAATACATTAAATAATGCTGCAGTCATTCAACAGTTTCTTGTCTAGGTAATTAGATGCTATTGTAGCTCAAAGTTTGGGTATTTTTTTTGTTCTATTTCCAATTGTTCTGTTTGGCCCAATACAGTTGAGTCATGTTGTTCACATACTCAAAATATCTAATAAAGTTATCTACTGTTGTATATAAAGAAGTTCAAAATTCTAAATTTAACACCAAACAGATGCTTTTCTATTCCCTTTATGTAGAATGGAAGACTTATTTTTCAATTTCTACAACCGTTCTTTTTCAAAAATGCTACACTGACCTAGTAGAAGCATGCATGAATGCAACAGCATTCAGTTCTCATTTGGGTTTCATTATTTGTAAATTCAGACTGCAGTATATTTACATGAAAGCTAGAAGAGAGAATTCAGGGGGAGGGGGGAGAACAAAAACAAACCACATAGCCTAAAGATTCTCAAGGTAAAAAATAAAATGTATATATATATAGACACACATACGTACATACTTGTATATATACAAATATAAATGATCATTTCCAAGAGCATCAATTCTGTTCCCAAAATCTGATGCACAGTAAGATTGAATGTCTGACCTTCGCTCCCAACAGCTTCTCCCTTCTACCTTCCACTCTTATGAAGTGATTAGTGAAGAGTTAGTTAAACATTTTACCCATTAGTGCAATTTGAGCATGCTTGCTCATAATAGTGCCAGAAATCCAAACCATATTGATTCTAACTAACATGGGAAAGATGTCAGTGATCCACTATTAAGATATTACAGAACTTAAGTTGTCTAAACTATTACACTACTGTTACTTCTGTCAGTTCAATCAAATTTTGGCTTCCACTGTCTTTAACTCACCTCATTATGCCCAAGCATTGCAGCATGTACAGCACACCACATACTGATCTCAGACCCCTGCAATAGGTAGGTACAATAGGTTGAGTTGAGGACAGAATGGAAGCCTTTATTTTGAAATGTTTTGTTTGTTTTGTATTAGTTTGGCCAAACTTTTACGTCAGCAAGTAGGTTCATATAGGTGGAAATCAAGTCCAGCTTTGTCAGATATGGCATCTTTTATATCCAGATCTATTTAGTCCATCTTCAGTATACCACACTCTTTACAGTTGACTTGAACCCTCTTTAAGGTTTGATTGATCACATTAAACCCCCTACAGAATATCCAGTGCTATTTATGGACTTGTGGAAAGACTAAACCACTTTCTGTTGGTCTGATTTTAAGACTTGCTTCTGAAATAGGGAAGCCACAGTTCCTGTATCTAATCATTTCCAATAGCTCTTAAATTGGGAAATATTCTAGCAGTTTCTTGTGTGTGGACGCTTGACTAATGTGATGTAGCCAAATAAAAATTAGTCTAAAGAAAGTTTCCTGAACGAAGTACCAACTATAACAATTTAAAAACCTTAAGACGGCTTCAGTGAGGACTGCAGCTTTAAAAACAGGTTCCAAATAGTCGAAGTAGCTGAGTTTAGAAAGTTTCTCAAAACAAAGTTTATCAGACAGTACTTAACTTCCTCAGATGAACTACCCTTAATTCAAGGAGTCCTCTGTAAACCCAAGTGTTAGCCTACTGCATGAGAAAACATGCAAGGGTATCATATACAGCCCCTGTTTTCTAGGTGTCCTAGACCTTATTCCTGTATTATACCACGCACAACAGTATTCTATAAAAGCTACATGTAGTTTTTAAGATCCTTGGCCAACTTTTCAGTGGATGAAGAAAACCATTCAAGTCAGGTATTTGTTAAGAAGAATTAAATAAGGAAACACACCACCTCAACATCATCTTGCTTATGTCTACTGTATGATATTTCTAAGGTTCAGAAGCAACACATATGTATGGAGATACACTCAGTTCTTACTACCTTATAAAACACTATTTTCTCTCTTTTTTTTTTTAATCATTCATAGTATATATTAAACAAGTGTTTTCTGCACATTTCTGCTCTGCTCAAACTTGTGTCTAAAAGCACCTTGCTGTCCACTATCAAAAGCTGGAAGTTGATTTTACAAAGTGTGCTTTGGCAGTCTTTCTGCATTCCAGTAAGCTTAAAGGCAGATTCTGAGTAAGTAATATAAAAATGATTCTCCAGTCAAAACAGATATCATGTACTGATGTATAAACAGACTGGCTATCTAAAGTAATAAATAAGCAACAAGCAGTTAAGACTTAGAATAGTAATATATTCTATTCATACCCACCTGATTAAAATTTTTAAAGCTTCAGTCTGACCCTGCTACCCCGTATTCAACTACCAAAGTCTTTCACACACAGTTTCTACTCCATCCCCCCTTCACTTGTTTATCAAGAACTGCCTTTTCCCAGTCAACTGCTGTTAAACCAAAACAGAATATTTTTCATGCTTCTGTAAACATTAGGTACAATTAAATTGCTTTAAGAAATAAAGACATTGCTGTCCAACTTAAAAGTAGTAAGGGCTTCTTACCTACTACAAACATGATCTATAAGCAGCGAGACAGAATCTAGATTACTATCTAGTTTGGTATTATGATATAGGCACCGGTCCCGTTGTAGTTCCACAGCCTGACGTAGCAGGTTCTGTAAACGCCTTGGAGGAAGCATCACGGATGGGGGTAGGTATGCTTTAAAAAAAAGTTATTGAAAAATACATTTATCAAAACCAAATTAAAAGTAAAAGCATTTCTTGATTTGAATGTTTTTTGAATAAACTAGTAAATAAAGCTTAAAAGCTACAAGAAAAGAGTGCACACAGCTTATCATATTTACATGTATACTTGTAAAATTTATACATCCCGAATTACAAGCATGAACTTATGGTAAGCAGAGCTGTTATTTGTAGTTACTGTATATACTGTCCTGGCAAACAAGCATCATTTACACAAACTCACTTGCAACACAGTATTTAACAAAATCTGTCAAGTTATAAAACAGTATCAGTTGTGTTCATTTGAGGAATTCTCAATTAGTACTATCAAAATGATTTTTTTTTTTTTTACAGTATAGTATTCTAGTTGCATAATGCATGGTTTTTCACCAGCCACAAGAGGTTAGAGAAGAAACCAAAATCCAGAGACTACAGTCTCAGACCACTATTAATCAGTACTAGTACTCACAGTGGTTCCAGGACACACTTAGTTTCAACCTTGCAACCTTACAAAACAACGTTCCCCAAACCCCAAAACAGGCATTTAATCATCAACTTGTATTATTAATGCATGCAACACAGCTAAGAAATGAGAGCTGAAGATTGGGTATAGAAGAACCAAATGTTAATGCGGGTGCCTTTAGGTGCCTTAACCAAGCAGTATAAAGAAACAACTAGTAAACGCAATTAGAATCAATTCCCTGGAATACATCATTATCTAATGTGTACTGGATTTACAGAGGCAGGAATAAATTCTAAACACCAGAACATCTTACTCTGGAGTTTGTCCAAAAGTTTAGATCTGGAAGCTGTTCCTTTCCCTTCCCACTCTGCTTTTGCACGCAAGTCTTCTGCATGGCTACACATCAGATACCTGTTAAAAATAAAGAAAATAAAAAGCATACACACACCAACAAAACAAGTCTTTTTGGAAACATTCTTCCCACTTTCCACACAATAAGTAACATTCTCAATTTGATTCCAGTTCATGTATTTTGAAATCACTTAAACTTAGACTGATGGGAACAGAGGCAAGGAACACATGCACATATTTCAGAACAGATAGCTACATATTGTCAGTAGAAAAAAAGAGCCCCAAATAGGTTTTTGGAAAGTTAAAAACATAGTAGTTTCATCTAAGAACAATCCAGGCTATTTTCACCTACTTAAGCATGCTTATTCGGCTGTAAGATGACTAACTAATAATTCTCAAGATCAGATCAGCATGTATGTATTCATTTGGGTTCCAATACATAAAGCACATCATTATTTTATATATGATAAGACAGAACATTATCTACTGAATGCTCTTCTTTACTTACCATTTTAGATAGCACATCTCACTACTGCTTATTTATCAAAAGGGTAATAGCTTTAAAACTGATTTTTTTTTTTTTTTTAAGAAATAGCACAAACTAACAAAAGCTACAGCATTTCTTCAAAAAATCCATAGAAAGAGCTCTCAAAGTCTGAACACTTACCCACTGAGGACGTGAATGCGTTCTGTATTATATTTCAGAGGTGTCAGTTCACAGCGTAGAACTTGAAGTGCCTCCAGGACCTTGCCATCCTCCAGGTATTCCAGGTACTTCTGCTGCAGCAGCAAAAACTTCATCCTCTGACATGACAGAAAGCAGCAGTCAGGGGAAAAAGGTTGACTGAAGTTTCAGAAAACGTTTGAGCCTAAACAGAACAGTAGAAACCATTCTACTACGCCCTTCAGAAATCAAACTATATGTAATGTTTCATCACTCAATTTCTTTTTGTTGGATTTCAACAACACTATAGCAATTAAATTATTGATGTAGGTATCCTCCTACCTCATTTCTGAAATCCCCCCTTCAAGTTGCCTCAATTTCATACTCACACCCTTTTCTCTGTTTTGCAAACATGGAATCAGATAGGCTTCCCAAGCTTAGATTCTAACAAGAAAGAAGCAACTAACCCCACATTTAAGACTGCATGGCAGCACAGAACACAGCAGGCCAACTCAACAAGTTCTCAAACTGCTTACACCAAAGCTGACATGGATTGTTTGCATAGCTGGATAACATAAGACCTCTGGCAGTGTCAATTTTTTTTAATTGTCATGTTTTATAGTTACATGTTAATTTGTTTTCCTTGGGTGTTTTATCATTTTTCAGGAGTAGAAAGGAAAAAAAGCAGTTTCCTACACTCAGGAATCACTTCACTTTTATCAGAAGTAATCACTGTTGTTTCATAGTTTTCTTTTAATCTTGTACAAATTTTGATTCTTAAAAAAAAATAATAATCATCATCATCATCAAGCCTGCTACTCTAACAACTAATATCTATGAATAAAAAAAGCAGGCATTAATTTATAATATTAAAAAAGCCAAAGTCCTAGAAATTTCTATTTATACTAAGATCTTAGATAGTTTGACTGTTTCTGAAGAAAACCAACTAGTCAACATTTGTATATTTTATGTATGCATATATTTTATACTACGTTTCTATGTATTTATTTATATATTCATATATCTTGCATTGCAGTGTTTGCAAACTAGTCATAGTTTGCATTACTGCTAGCAGTTGACTAGAGATGTCTTTTTCCTCTCACAAAGTTAGAAGAAAATGTACATTCTTAAACATACCAGTGAGAAACAGAACAAACATCAAATACAGCAAATCACATTTGCTTTTCTAGTGAATACATGACCATTTCAATTACCAGTTTCCTTTGCTTCGTCAGATCTCAAGTACCTCACTATTTTCATGCTCATATTTGGTCAATGTTTACTTGTTAGTTTCAAACACACTGCTAGCCTCCTTAAATAAAGGGCTAATTGGAAAGTTTAAGATGTCCCTGTCCTACTAACATTTACATGAAAGTTTAGGGCTTCAAACCTGTAAAAACTTAAGTTAAAAAACAAAGCAATTTCAACTTCCAGAGATACTCAGTTCTTTGAAAGAATAGTATTTCTATATACAATGCTATTAAATTACCTCACCACTTTGTGAAGCGTAAAACATTGCATAGAAAAGGTGATTTATGTTCAAACATGTCTGTTGAACTCTGTTGTCCTCTATGCAATACACATTCCTGTATTACATCCCCTATCCATCTCTTTAATTTATTTGGAATCGTCAGAACTATATGTGAAAACAGAGCATCATTGCAGTTTTTTTTTTGTTTCTTTCTTTCTCTCCCTCCTCCAGGTAAAACAGCAGCTTTATAGTGTTTTGGAGATATGTAGAGAACTAAAAACAAACAAAACCAAAAACCCACACTGACCTCAGTGGCTGATTCCATGCACTAGGCCAGCAGACCTCACACTGTTTGCTTACATAGCAGCAGGAGAGAGCTTCCTTTCCTAGCTGCGTACAAGCTCAGAAGGATGGATGAAGGTGCTCAGACAGTAGCGACATACAATTTTTCTTTCCTCTTTGTCACCTGACATTGATGATAACCACGTAAAAGTTGCCTCATATTTCCAGTTTGAAACAGAAACTATAATTCCTCCAACTCTTCTTCTCTAATCATTACATATAGTGCTTACTAAATTTATAGTCTTCTTCCTTAAAGGTAGATACATATATGGTTACTAATTACTCCCTCTTACTCTTTTAGAACTTGGCATGTCAATTTAATTTCTTTAGAGGAAAGTTAAAAAAAAAAAAAAGTAAAACCCACGAAACATTTTTTGCATTGACGATTCCAATTGCATGGAACCATTGCAGGAACACTACTCTGCAGAATGCTGTTGCCAAGTCATCCAGAGAAACGTAACTTCAGTTTTGATTTAGAAAATATAACTTATGTAACTTCCAAAACAGATCACAGTGCCACATGCAACTTTGGGATATTAAGAATACAAAAGCATCCAAAACAATGTAGTACCATACACTTCATGTAAAAGTCTACTGTTAACATAATGGAGAATAAGAATAAAAGATAATCAGCTTTATATTGTAGAATGCAGTCCCTGGCTTCATGCTATCAAAAGTGTTGATAGGGAAACTAAAATGATTTTCTATGCTATTTTGATAAATGCTCCAAACCCTACCCTACTTTATGCTCAAACAACACTATGAATACAGCCTCCTTAAAGCAAAAAGTCAGACTTCAGTGACCTTGTATTTCACAACATTTTTGATATCAGGGCACTCCTTCCCTCCTACCGCTTATTTTTGTGCAACTACTGTCTCTTGTCTAACAAACATGGCACTGAAGTTACTTTTGCCTTCATTTTCTCTCAACTACTTCTATATGCCCTAGTAAAAGCAGTGCTAATTACTTGCAATACCATCTTCTCAGGTAAATAAGACCGCTTTGAGTACAACATCTTTTCTAGAGCCCAAGGAATTTCTTCTAGTATGAAAAATAATCAGTTATTATATTAACAACTGTGGAGTAAAAGCAAGAACCCCACTATTTAAGTGGAACACAATGAGCATAAAACTGATCAGATGCAATGCATGCACAAATACAGCTTACTCATTATCCAGATTCGTTAGCTGACTTCTGAAAAATGGAAATGAGAATTATTATAATCCAAATTAGACCACGTACAACATAACAGAAGTGCCTGGGATTTGTTGTTCTCGTTTCAGCGTTTGCAGTGGAAATTCAACATCATTACACTCTTCACTGTTGAACAACTTAAATCCAGATGCTACCATCACTTAGCTTATAGCAATGATTCTTCAATCTACAGAAGCCATGGAAGAATCCCAATACAACAGTATCATCATAGCAGTGTGACTACTCTCGTTCAGTTAGTACCACTTCATCCTGTCTTTCAACTCTATAGAGCGGAAGAGGATAAAGTGCATAACTTCACTGTTTCCAGAAGCTATTACAGAAGTGTAAGCTGGGCCTCTGGTCATCCTGGGACAAAACGAAGACAGAATTAAGAGAACTAGAGTTGTGGTTTTCGTCTGGTTTAAGTGTATATACTATTAGCATTTTACTTTCTCCAAACTGCGGTCTTCAATTACTAACATGTATGTTTAGTTCTTTACTAACTCTTAGTAATAAAGCCCCTTGCAGAACCTAAGTTCTAAAAACTGAAGCACTATTCACCAGTACTAACTACAGGTAAAAGCCTCAGTAAAACAGCAGTAAAAAATGACAAGACAAGAATCCCACCATAGTCAAGAAAATAAGCCATTCTGATCGCTGGTTACAGTAGCAAATCTTCAGGAGTTTAAAGACCAAGACACATAAGAACCTAATTTTAAGGATTAGATTTTGTTATTCATGACCTCCATATCTTGACAAATTCCAAAGCAATTTCATTACTATACTAAGAATCGATAATTTAAAATAAACACAAATGCTGCTGAAACAACTATTCTTCGAAATGAAAAAGATAACCAAAAGACATGCTCAAATCATCACCTGATGTTTCAAGACATACACTCAACACAGTAGCTATCTGCTTATAGATCTGTAGCACTAAAACTCCTGTTCCCATTACTTTTATCCTTAGTACTTTGGTAGACTTGTGAAAGTACAACACAAAAATAAAAACACTTAAAACCATCCCAAACTTAAATGTAAGATTTGATAATGTAAGAACAATTGATGAAAATAGAAATAAAAAATAGAAATAACACCAGACTATTTTCTGCCCTATAGAATTTAACAAGGCTTCAACCATACCAAGTCTCGTCACTTAAAACGTAATTCATTTCAATGGGAGACTGCCCCTGATGCTGGTAGCAAGAGAGGCACCCTACAGGCAGGTGGAGCACTTCACTCACATGACAAGACAGGTAACCTATGGTATATTGCCTGCTGCAGGTTGTATACTTCCAGAACTTGGGGAAAAATCCAAGTAAGTGAAAAGAAGTAAAGTGCAGACAACGGAAAAGTATATTCTATACTATAATTACACATGTGATCCCCAGATTCCTTCCCATGGCCAATTAGTTACCCGAGACAGATGTTGTAGTATGTCTGAGTAGCCCTACACTAAGCAAAACATTGGGCTGGCTTACAGCTGATACTTCCTACGTGTAACGAAAGGAAAAATTGTAATTAACATACTTGAACCAACTCTGAGGCTTTCCTACAGTTTGTCTCAAGACAGCTGTACCTTATATGCTGGAAAAATAAACATGACTAATCAGACTATACTGATATTATACAGCCATCAGTTGTGTTGATGCAAACAGAAATAGTAGACTTCCCACACATACATCCACACAACACTTTTTAAAGTGCATCAGAAGTTTACAAATTGAGAGCAGACATCTCATCATCAGTGTTACCTACTGTAGAACTTATAGCACCTTGCAGAAACACGGTAACTAAAGCAGAAGTAGAGTTTTCAAAGTACATATATCACCCCTTCACTGAATAGACATTTCAAAAGAAGTTACATATCCTGGTTATTTCGACCAGGTCACAAAGAAAAAAAAAACATACAAACCACACACACCCCACTTTGTTAAACACTGTGTCATCTAAGCTTCTAGGTACCCATTCTTCTTGTACGCACACATTTTTAAGACATCCAGTCATACAGTATGAGTAACAGGTCAGGAGTCAATCAAAACCAAAAATCTTATTTTCTGTTTTTGAAAATGAGCAGCAGCATCTTGTTTGGACATGTCATCTTCATTAGCTCTGTCTTCACTGCAGTCTGGATTACCTACAGAGTATAAAGCATCCCTTCTTACCTGTAATGGTCTTGTACTAGTTTTCCAGTTGCTGACTACAATAATTCCCACCCATCGTCTCAAATCACATACAAGAAAACAGGGAAGAAGGGGGTGAGGACAGAGAGAACTGTGCTTATCCTTGCAAATTAATATTGTCGTATTAAGGAAGACATAGAATGCTTAAAAATTATCTGTCTTCAATCAGATAAAATTTAGAAAAAGGAAAACGACTTAAATAGTTAATAATTGTCTTAGGTAAAATTCAGTTTAAATCAAGTACTGTATTGTACCAAGTGTTATTTAAGCAGTTAAACATCAACATTAAAGAACAGGAGCATGCTTTCAAAGATGTCCAAGATACCAGATGACAAGTGTCCCTTGCCCCCCAATAAGTTTTTCTGAAGAATATGGTGGTGATACACGGTTAAACCCTCTCAACTCTCAGAGACATAAACCACTTGAATACTATGAAGAAACTTGATAATTCCAAAGTTAGAAATATGAGACGATTTGCTTCAAATGACCACATTCATATTCATGCACAGTGGTTTTATACTTTCAGTCTTCATAAGCTATCAAAAGCTGCATACAATATTCTAAACTATTTGAACAGTAGGTCTTACGTTCATCAAGTCTTTGGGACAGGAAAAAGTATATAACTGCTCTAATTAAGAAGTGTTAAGTTTGGTCAGATTAACAGAACAGAATGTGAACTTTTCAAGTAGAACTTCTCTGATGTTTTGTTAAACATCTGTTTTTCCTACTTCACTTCCTGTTCTCTCTCTTTCTCTCCCTCCCCCACCAGACAGGAAATAGTCTTGACAACAAATGAATCAGCTAGAAGTAGAACTAAGCAGCCATCAGCTGATTCTTCATTGTTTACAGGCACAGACACTTCAAAAAATATTGCCACTTTTTTGTCCTCCTAAGTAACTGTAGTTGTCCTAACTTCATGTCATTAAAACAAACACGGCAGAACAAGCAGTCCACAGAGCTAAGCACTCATTTTTGATCTCAAGACAGAAAAAACAAACCAAGAAACACTTTCCTCAAAGTAACAGATATCCTAACAGCCACTGTAATTGTCAAGTCACAGGATCTGCAAATGTCTATTTCTAGGTTCATCTTTGAAAAAAGTCACCCAAAGAGAAAAAAAGCTCTAAATAAAATCCCAAACAGCAATACAAATACATTTGCTCTTTAGAAGCCATCTGGAAAAGCAACAGTATTGTTCATGTTCTATAGCAGCATCTATATTCCTGGGATGTGCTATTACAATGCCAACTCCACATTTATATTACTTTTACTTCCAAATTTTTCTCTTTCCTTAAGAAAATCTAACTCCAATAAACACAGCAATTGTGAGAATTATTTCAAATTTGAAATTAGCATTCAACATCAGCAATTTCTATGGAAACTGACTTATTTTAGGACTGTTAGAGGATTTATATTTTATCAGTTAAGTATGCCTGGCAACATTTAAATACTCAGTACACCAAATACTAGTCTTAATACTTTTGGGCCTCCTATCTCACATTCCAAAAATGAATTAAGTTAAAATTATTATGATGTTTGAGACAGCATGCAAGCCACTTAAAAAAGGAAGCAAGAACTATGGACAACTAGCTCCATAGTACAAGGTTATACTACTACAGCTAGTCCAACTATTCAGCTCTGAAAGAGTTCAAGTGTGTCTCTTACCACAATTGCATGCGGAGAATGCACTAAGGCCTTAAGTTCATTCAGGTCGTTCTCAGCCTGCAGAAATTGGCATAAGAAAAAAAAAAGTATATAAGGAAGGTGAATTTTGAATACTCTCATAGATACTATGAATTTAAACAGTGGTTAATACAGTCCTATAATCCCTACGTTACCTTATCCCATTCTCCTTCCATGACATGATTGCGGAATTTGGTAGCAGAAGGATGTTCTAAACGACATCCTGACTCTTGCATGAGAAGATCAACAGTCTGGCTGCAGGAGAGATACAGTGTAAAAAAACCCGACCAGTTTTACCCTCACAAATACACCGCCTGCTATTATAACAGTTAGCCATATTCAAACGTAAGCTTAATAAAGTAAGAATACTATGACCAGATTCAGACACTTGTCCAAAAGATTATCTCAGTTGCCTGAGACATGTAAACAGCTGCCTATGTCTAAAACAAGTCATCAATTAGTTTGAGAGCTTTACTGAAGTACCATGAAGTATGTGACTTACCAGCCACCACAAACAGCCAGCCCTGCATAGAAGATAGGCTTCGTGAAGGAAGAGACAGACCATAAACCTGTTAGCTACTGGCTACTAACCCCTGCCCCCCTCCCCACCTCCCATAAAACAACACAGAGAGCCACTGCATCTACAACAGGCCTAATTTTTTTCATCACGTATCAGAAGACTGGCTCCTTAAAATAAAATAAACAAACTCACGAACCTGTAAACCCTCCCCCTTTTACACTAAAAATAGCTTATTTACTGTGGTGTCGTCTATGAACAGTCACGAGTTGTCTGCTGCTGTAAACTTGCTTCTTGTGTCAGGGGCAATTTATTTTATGTACTAAGCTCTTTATAATTGACCCGTCCCGCAGTGTTTTGAAGACTTGTTTTGCGGTAGCTACGTGAAGACTTTGGATTCCTGCTCCCACATGACGATGTGTTGCCTTTAGCTTTACTCACACACACACGCACAAAAACGTTGTGATTAAATTCTTAGGCCTTCCTTGCTCCACTGTAAAATTATTTTCCTTATTCCGATTTCAACAGCCAACAGCCTAGTCCCTAGATAAGATTATTATCAAAACCATGTGGCCGGAACAAATCTGCAAAAGGCCTTCACCGTTCGCAGGGATGAAGGGTTTCACGCAGAAAAACAAAACAGCCCGTTTAAGTGGCAGTTTAATTTCTGCCAGCTGACAGGCAAAACCTTGGGAGCTCATCTGCAGAAAGCCCCCCCCCGCCCAGCTGCGGGCTCCATTACGCTCACCAGCTAACTTCTCCCCCGCTAACACATCGCTATCGATCCGCCTTATCAGACCCGACTTCCATATTGCCGGCCCCGGCCCTGGGAGCTCCCGGCCTGTCCCTCCCGAGAGGCGACGGGCACGGCCCAGGGGAAGGCGCCTCCAGCTCCATTTTGGCAGGCGGGCCTGCCCCGCGGAGAGAGAGCTGCCCCCGCACCGCTCCCCCCTCGCAGCGGGCCGACAGCGCAGCTTTTGCCCCCTCGGAGGACGGCGACACGCGAGGGGGGTCCCCGGCCCCGGCCCCGTCGCGGGGGGCTCTCCTGTCGGGGCGGGGGGAGCCGCCGGCAGACGGGGGGAGCCCCCAGCTGCGCTCCCCCTCGCCCTCCCCGCCTCCGCGGCCACTTACTTGAGGCCCAGGCCGTGGAGGTGCTGCCCGATCAGCCGGATCACGTCCTCGTCGGACTGCGAGAGCCGCTTCTTCTTCTTCAGGGCGCTGCCCCCGCCGCCGCCCCCCAGCTCTGCGGCGGCCGGGCCGGGCCCCCCGGCGGCGGGCACCCCGTTGTTGACGCTGAGGCCGCCGGGGCTGCCGCCGCCGCCGCTGTTGGCCGAGGGCAGCAGCCCGTTGGCGTGGGCCAGCTGGTCGCCGGCGGTGGTGCCCGCCGAGGCCTCGCCGTTCTGGGCGCCCAGGCAGCCCAGCTCCGGGCCCTGCGGCGGCTGCTGCGGCTGCTGCTGCTGCTGGCCCCCTCCTGCCCCGTTGGCCTGCATGGCGCTGCCGCCGCTGCTGCTGCTGCTGCTAGCGCTGCCGCTGCTGCTGCCTCTGAGCGGGGCGGCGGCGGGGGCGAGCCCGGCGGGGAGCGAGGGGGACTGGGACGAGGTGAGGCCTGCTCTGCCCGCGGAAGCCCCGGGCTCTCCTGCTCCCTCCGCCGCCGCCGCCGGGGAGGCCCGGGCTTTCTTCCGCGGGGGCGGGGAGGCTCCGCCGGTGTCCGAGTCGGAGGAGGAGGAAGCGGAGGCCAGAGTTTCCTCGCCGAGAGCGGCCGTGGTGGGAAGCCGGGGGGGCGAGGAGGGGGAGGCGGGGGGCGGCGGGGGTGAGGGGAGGCGGAGCGGGGCCCTGCGCCCCCGGGGGTCCCGGAGGCAGCGCCGCCGCCCGCTCGGGGCTCCCTCTGGCGATGGCGGCCGCCGCTGCCCTGAGCCCCCGCCCGGCAGCCCCAGGCGCCCGGCCCGCTCCGCTCGCTGCCCGCCGGGTTTGTCTCCTCTCAGCCCAGCTGCAGCCTAATGGAGTCCGGGCCGGGACGTCACAGGAAATTCCTATACTGCCCCCTACACACACTTCCGCCGCCCGGGGCTGGGGGTGGGGTGCGGGCTCCATGGGGGCAGGGGTACGGCCGCCTCCCGGGCCGCTGCTGGCCGGCGGCGGGCTCAGGGCTCGGGGTCCCGGCCCGTCGGCGCCTGTGAGGGCTGGGGGTGGCCGGGGGTACCGCCTGGTGCGGGCAGGGCCCGGGGCTGGGAGGTGTGAAGGCGTGTGCGGGGCGCCTCGCTGGGAGCTGGTGGTCCCCAGGGTGGAGGAGGCTCCCTGAAACTTCCTGAAGCAGTCAGGAGGGGTTTGGGGTTGCTTTTGTTTGTTTTTAAAAAGGAGAAACACCCAGCGAGGTAGCGGCCTGTCCTTGCCAACGTTGGTTACTGGTAGGGCTCGGACCTGGGCATATGGCTTCTATGGTCATGATGGAGTGTTAGCACCAACGAGGGAGAAAATGGTGTTTCTGCACCAGATCTTATGCTTACGGTACAGAAGTGTTGAGGTGTGTTTGCCAGGACAGTCAGTCAGAAGACATTGGACGTTTTGGGGTTTCCAGTCTCTGCTCAGAGGTGTCCCTTTCTGTCTGCCTCCTGTGTGAGGGAAACTGAAATCCGCAGCCAAGCCTCTGGTCAAAAGTCATGAGGCAAATAAAATCCCATGTGAAAATAGTCTCTTGAAAGAATATGTTGTGTGTTGTTTGGTTTTAGAGCCTGCCATTTTCATCTTTGATACTTTCAAACTTTTATCCAAAACGCAGAGCAAAATACGTGTTTTCATTAGTGGAAGCTGAGATTAACATCTAATCATCTGCTTTCAGAAGCCAAGGTCTTAAGAACACTGAATATTTCCAATTAGTGATAAAAAGAGAAGTTTGGACAATAGCTTTCTTTGGAGTGCAGCTTTGAAGAAGTCTGACTGGGGGAAAACGCCTCAAGACCAGTGTAGCAGTTTGTGAAGAGACAAAATACTTGAAAAGGATGAAACTACAAAAAACAAGACTGCATGGAGGCAGTTGAAGTAGATACCATAGCTTGCTCCTGTTTATAGGTCTCAGAAGCTATTTGACTGGTAACAGCTGAAGCACACTTAAATCAGAGGGAGAGGCTGGAAAAAGCTTTGTCACACAGAGTTCTGCCCAGGTGTGGCTGTAGGATTACATTCGACATTGGTCTTCCAGAGAGAGAGGAGTGTTCTGGTTTTGTATTTCTTAGTTCACCAGCCACTGCTGGAGAATGCATTGCTTGTGTTTTAGCCACTTCAGCACAGCTGTTATCTCTTCTCATCTCCATTGCTCTGTCTATTCTTCATTCTTGAGGTCATCTTTCTCATTCCTCACTCTCCAGTTGCCATGATTGAGTCTATAATTCAATGGTGTGGGGTAAGGTTGCAGGAACAGCACCCAGAGCAGCATAGAGCCTGTGGAGATGCCTTACAAAGCAAACTAAGGAGCAATATGCTTTTTTTCAAGAAGGTAAAGTTGCCCATTATTCCTTCGTGCTCAGTGCCCGGGGGATGAAAGCCCTTCACCACCATTACCAGTCTGTGACACTGTTTCTCCAGCTGCTTTAATCTGCTGTGCTCCTCTTGCAGTGCCTGGAGAGCCTGGCCTTCCCTCATCAGTCACCGCTTTGATCACCTGCGTGTAGCCTGCTGCTCCCACACACCAACTCCTGTGCTATGTCAGTCACATTGGAGGAGTTGGAAGGAAGAAAGATGCTGATGAGTCTGTGAAGAGCACATCTGTGATGACAGAAGAAGAATCCCTGTACTGTAGCTATAAGCAGCTCTATATACCTATCTGTGGTGGGAAAGGCTCCTGCAGAGCAGCAATATATCCCACTCATTTCAATTAAATATTCTAAGGGAGTTAAGAGCGGTGTTTGGAGTTGAACCTAAAATACCACTTTTAAGAGGTACATATTGCTGCGTTAATCACAGTGAAAGTTCTTACACCCCCCACCCTGCCTCATTTCCTTCCCTGGGGGAGGAAATATCCCAGCAGAAACACAAAGAACAGGAGGAAGAAACTCAGTGTTGGAATGGTACAGGCCTTTGGCTTCTGTGCCAGGGGAAGCTGTGACACGACATTTGAAAGTTTCTCAGGATCCCAGCTGACATGAAAGTGTAGGAGAATGATTCAGAGACCCTGGTGTGGAGAGCGTGCCTCAGCCAGATCCTAGCCCACATGTGGAAAGTTCCTGGAGCAGTTCCTGCTCCTTTCTTTCCTCTTCATCACCAAGAGGGTATCCTGAGACAGGTCTGTGGCTTAGCAGACCTTCCTCTGTATAACACAGAAAGGAAAAAGAGAACTGGGAAAGGGACAATGACACCATGCTTGGGAGATGTTTCAGTAGTTGAGCACTGATTTGGAACCTTCTATTTCATGCTTTCATGAGAGCCAACTAATTTAATGCAGTCCAAATAAGCATACTTCTATTGAGCAATCTGGCAAATCAATGGTTAAATACAACGCATCTCACTTGTGTCAGAAGACATTATTATAATAGAAGTATGCATTTATCATACCTAGACAACTTCAGAGTTTCCCAAAAGTAGAGAAGAGATGTAACAGTTCAGCAATGAAAACTGACAAATTTGTAAACACTCACAAGAAAAAAAAAAAAAAAAAAAAGGCAACCTTAAATACAGCTGTGATGATATCAACCACGTTACTGAAGTACAGTACGTTTTGCTTTAGAGGATGGGGCAGGAAGTCCAGATCTGAATAATAGGAAGGAACTCTTTCATTAAGGGGCTGGTTTTTTGATGGTAATCATATGAAGCTGCTTAGGCAGAGCTGAAATACTACAAAATAGAGAAAATCATGGAGAGATGGGTTAGTGGTCAAAGTTGCACTATGAGCATAAGGAACCGTTTGATTCCTCTTGTCAGATGCATGTGTGTAAACATAGGGTCATAGAATGGATTGGGTTGGAAGGCAGCTACCTTAAAGATCACCTAGTTTCAACCCCCTGTGTCTTACCACCACCACCACTGTACACACAGTTTCCTTTTCCTTTTCTTCTGCACTGAATCTGAGGTTACTGGAAGCAAAACAACTAAAAACAACAAAGGAAGAAAGAATGGTTTAGAGTAATGGCATTTTTCATAGTACCAACTAAATAAATGCTTGAACAGACACCTGCCTATGCTTGCAACTTTCAAAGATGAAACACAGGTGAAAAACAGCCACCTTTCTTAATCAGCATTCCTAGAAAACAGTCAGTAGATAGAGGATTTGTAAGCAAACCACACGGGGCCATCACCTTATGCAGAAGACAGTATTTTAGTGAAGGAGCAGAGTCTGAAAAGCCAAAGCTTGGCTGGAGTTGAAACAGAAAAGGAATAAATGAGAGGTGCAACAAAAAGGGCTTTTATAGGAACAGCAGCAAAAGGAAGGTGAAGAAAAACGTGGGAAGGAAAATTTGCTGCAGAATTAGTCACTGACCTAGTGGTAAAGAGCAAGGAAAAAGCTGAGATTCTCAATGCCTCCTTTGGCCTTTATTGGAAGAATCCTCCTGCATCTCCCTAGCTTCTGTGGCCGGTAGCAGGGTGCAGAGAAGGAGACTAGGAGACTGCCTGTCCTGGTGGAAAAAGGAAGTTCAGCACGGCAATTTGAACTCCTACAGGGCTGCATTATCAGTGTACCCAGCAGGTCTACTCTGTGCGTCACTGGTGAGTCCACATTTGACATCCAGTGTCCAGTTTGGGGTCCTCCATTACAAGAGACAAAGAGCAGCGTAGAGCAAGTTCAGGAGAGGCTGCTAGGGTGGTAGGGGCTAGAGCAGGTGGTGTACAAGGAGAAGCTGAGGAAGTGGGTTTGACTGCAGCAGGATCGAACTACAGTGGTCAGCTTCCCCAGGGGAATCACAGAGAAGACAGCACAAGGCTTCTCTGCAAGGTGCACACCAAGAGGACAAGAGACAAAAATCAGAAGTTGCACCTGGAGAAGTTCCAACTGTGCGTGGGAAAAAAAAATTCAAAGTGAAAGTGGTCATATACTGGAACAGGTTCCTAGAGAGACTGTGGACTTTCCATCCATGGACATACTAAAAACTGGACTGGACAAGGCCCTGGTTAAAGCTCTGAGCAACCTTGCCTAGCTTTGAAAACAGCTGGAGGTTAAATAAGTGGATCTCTCCCAACTTTATTTTTGCTACGATTCTAAATATACTTCCTGGAAGAATCCCTGTGGTCTGGGGAAGCAATACTGGTGACACAGTAAGTGTCATGTCTCAGGGGTTACTGATACTATGCCCCAAAGCTTCAGTAAGGATGCTGTGTTGGCAAAGATAAGGGCATTAGAGCTATTGTTGCAACTTAATTAAATATTAGGTAATCACACTGTGTCTTCTGTCCACCAAAGTCATGTGCATTAGACTGATGATGATCTCTGCACTCTCCTAGGCAATCACAACATGATGTGGTAACAAAAATATCAGAAAGTGTTGAAGATTCCATGTAGTATGGCATATTCTGTTTAAGACGATCTGTCATGTGGTCAGTACAACTTCTTGTATAAAGAACATACATGACGTGTATTTTCCTGTGTCTGTCTGGATGCCCAGGATGCCATTTATTGGGACAAGTCGAATTTATCTTCATGGGCAGATAAAGCATGCACGAGCAAGAGGTCTGAAGCTAGGCTTGTACTTACTGTGCAACTTCTCTGAGCATGTACAGCAAGACAATATCACATATGCTGTGAATCTGACGTGTCAGGCTTGCTTTGCATGCATGATTTATCTGTCTGGGACTATCCTAGATATCAGCCTGCAAAATCTGTCTGTGTGTACTGTGGTATATCAGTCACGTTGAGATACACTAGAAAGTTATTTGTAGCCTGGATTTGGAAAGATGGTAGGTCACCGAGAGGTGTTTCCACACTTGCAACGGGCAGAATAGCAGCATGCTTGCACTTTTTTTTTTTTTTTTTTCTTGACACTTTGATATGCCTAAATGTTAATTCCAACACTTACTGAATCGCATTCTGACTTTGTGTGCAGTAGGAGCTGGCATGTATTTCATGGAAAAGCCTAACAGTGATTTTGTTCTGTGGGGGGTTCCAGGCCCATTGTTGAGTGCCTCTAGTCTGTGTAGTCCTTAATATTAGCGTGTAGAGTTTGTGTCCAGAACTCAGATGGGTTATTGGTGGTTATGTGCAAGACCAGATTTATCATTCTATTGTTGCAGTTATTTTACTTTTCCTACTTGTGGGTTGCTCCCCTGCCTTTTACTTTGTGCTGGCTCTCAAGGCAATTGTTATTTCAGGCTTGGTAATTGTGTCTGCCAACTCCTACATAGCTCCTGGAGCTTAACCCTGAGTGGGGTAACACTGCGCTTTCTGTTCCCTAGCCATTGAATTGTGCCCTGCCTCTCCCAGAGTGACATGTATGGTAGTCCTTTCCCTCTCCTTTTTCTGTTTTCTCTAGAGGGTTGTATTGCAATGAGCTCTTGCACCTGGAACTAAAAATTCAAGACCAGGCACGTTGGCTGTAGTATCACATATCCACTCTGAAATGGGCAGAGAGGGGAAGTTATTACGTAATCACCAGCAGATTATATCTCAATGTTAAGACTGTGAATAGCTCCTTGGAGCCCAGGGATTACTTAGTAAACTTTTTTTTTTTTTTTTTCTTTCTTAATCAGGAATATATGGTTTTCCAAACTCCATGTTTAAAAAAGTATGCAAACCACCAGACCCTCCTTACATGTTTTGGACAAGAGATTAAAGGTTATTGTCACAATGTCATTGCACTACTATTTAAGTGCTCCTTATTTTAAGGTGAAATCACTAGTTTTTGCTGCAACTGTATCTTTGCTTAAAGTACAACTTTCTGCACAAACGTCTCCATCCTTGTTGTTGCATATTATTTACGTTAGAAATAGAAAGCCATGAAGTTAGAGAAAAAATGCACTCACATGGCTCCATACATTTACATGGTAAAAAATCTTCACCACTTCACTGACTTTGTAACAGTTTTACAGCGCATCAGCTCTGACACTACTAGTCGTACTTAAGACCTTGTAATGTTTCAAATACGAGCTATTTTTTTTTTATTATTTTTTGTCTTTGACAAAAATATTTAGGCTTTAGGTAATAAAACAACCTAGTTTCTCAAGTAGGAAAGGTAATGTTCCCCAAATTTGCTAACTTACTTGGCTGTTTTTTGTTTGCTTGTTTTTCAAGAGGAAACAGTCTGTGGAATATAGGTGGACATATTTTTTACTGACATTTGTTTGAGGTGACTAATGTAAGTTATTTGAATCTTTGCCTCGTAAATAATGTAGTCATTTCAAATACATGCAAATTAAAGCTTTATGCTTTTGTGGCTTCTCTCTTAAAGAAGAGTGCCAAGAGGGTTTTTGAAGCATGGCATGATAGGAAGGCTTTACTAACGTTCATTTGGCATTATCAGTTTGACTAATAGGAAGGACACTCTATATATTGCCATTTCTATTTTTATCTGTCACTGCATGTTAATACAAGATAGTCAATCATGCCTATACAATTTCTGAATTCATTCCCAGTTCTCTATAAATACCAATGTCTTTTATTTAAGCGCCTCCTATTTAATAGCACTTCTTCCGAATGCCACATCTGAGAGAGGAGCATGTCCTGCTGGATCCACACAGTGCTGGGAGGCACGGTGGGGAGTAGTTCCAGCTGGAAGGGGGAAAGGGAAGATTTTCAAAATTGGGACCAAAGGCTTGGTCTTTTAAATATTTCAGTGCCTACATAGACACGCTTCCATGTGTAGTACTATTTGCCACGTTGTCACAGTTGGAACCTAGTATTATGAATTATAACAAATCTATCATCTGAAAGATGTCCCCCTGTACTCAGCTCTTGCGAGGCTGCACCTTGAGTACTGTGTTCAGTTTTGGGCCCCTCACTACAAGAAGGACATCGAGGTTCTCGAGCGAGTCCAGAGAAGGGCAACGAGGCTGGTGAGGGGTCTGGAGAATAAGTCTTACGAGGAGAGGCTGAGGGAGCTGGGATTGTTCAGCCTGGAGAAGAGGAGGAGATGTGATATTCATCTCATCTGACTTTATACGTCTGTCAGTTAAGCAACTAGCCCAAGCTATTTTTCTAGGTATCCTCTGGAGGGATGGAGTCACTTACAGAGGTGATTTCATCCCAGATACTTATTTTAGGATGGGATGAATCACCTTCTGGTGCCTCTCTTCATTGACATTAGGGGGAGCTTAGTCCAACTATATTAGACTACATTCCCAGCTTCTTGGTGAGTAAAGCTAAAAGAGGTAAATTCTGGCATAAATTCAATCACTTTAATGGTAGATTTGAATTTGCAAAGAGTGTCATCGTGGGTCAAAGGTGCCAATATGACACTGACAATCACAGTAAGGTATGACAGTTGAGCACCTACTCCCATATTACTGGGAGGCCAACCTGTGGCTCATGAACTGCATGCAGTTCACAAGCTGTTCAGAGTTGATTTCTGTGTTGGAGCCATACTGACACATCACTTCTGATTTGTCATTGTTTACCTCATTTCTCTTTTCCTTGGTAGAAATAAGAACAGTGACAGGCATCAGGTATCCCATCACAGAATGGCCTGGGTTAAAAGGGACTTCAGAGATCATCTAGTTCCAACCCCCCTGCTATAGGCAGGGACACCACCCACTAGATCAGGTCGCTCAGTGTCTCATCCAGCCTGGCCTCATCTAACCTGAACACCTCCAGGGAAGGGGCATCCAACCTCTCTGGGCAACCTGTTCCAGTGCCTCACCACCCTCTGAGTGAAGAATTTCCTCCTAACATCTAATCTAAATCTCCCTTCTTTTAGTTTAAAACCATTCCTCCTCATCCTGTCAATACGTGATTGAGCGAAGTGTTGCTCTCCATCTTTTTTTATAAGTCCCCTTCAAGTTCTGAAAGGTTGCAGTGAGGTCACCCCGGAGCCTCCTCTTCTTCAGGCTGAACAGCCACAGCTCTCTCAGCCTATCTTTATGGAAGAGGTGCTTCAGCCCTCTGATCACCTTTATGGCCCTGCCGTCGACATTCTCTACCAGCCCCACATCCTCCTTGTGCTGGGAGCCCCAGACCTGGATGCAGCACTCCAGGTGGGGCCTCACAAGGGCAGAGCAGAGGGACAATCACCTCCCTCGACCTGCTGGTCACTCCTCTTTTAGTGTAGCACAGGATGCAGTCAGCATGAATTTCTGGGCTGAGCTTTCTCAAGAAAACTCCAAAACATGCCCATTTGTTCCCTAAAACAATTCTCTTTTTTCATATTAATTTTAAAATTTAATATGGTCACTTACCTCACAAGAGGTAATTAAAAAGCCTTCTTCAGCAATATTCTGGTGGTGTTATTTCAATATTGAGAAAAGACTTTGGGAAATCTACTTTATTGTTATAAATGCCTGACCATACAGATACCTTAAAATGTCTGGTATCAACATATTATGACTTTGTAGAAATCTTGTGGGATATTTATTGCTAAAACACCTTAATCTGTCTTTTCATACAGAACTAATATATTACTCTACTACTTACTTTTATCATTGATTAAATACTAATATTTTAATCAATATCATTAACAAAATATTAATATTGTTAACAAAATGTACGGTAACTATTACATGAAATATAGACCCTGCCATTTTACATATTCTCTAAAGTTTGTCATAGGAATTACAATTTTATCCAGGCCTCTCAACATCTATTGTCTTTTATAATTTTACCTATGTAAAAAATATATCTATAAAAATGAATTTAAATTATAAACACTTTAATGTATGAAAAAAGAAAAACATATTTTGAATACAGTAAGTTGAGGCAGATTCAGATTGTCAGCAGAACTGCTTTCATGACTTCACTTTTGAAACAAGTCCTCTTGAATAATGCTGCATAGGTGGCTATTGTACCATCGGGCAATTCCCAAACATAATTAAAATATTTCATTTTTTTATTGAAGCCTTCTAGCAGGTTCAACCTGCACAATTTTATATTGGAACATTGTAATCGTTAGAGAACAGCACTGCTTCAGGTTTCAAAAGGGAGCGTTTTCAGGGGCAAGGCACAGTAAAACCTCTGAAGTGCAGGAAGTTTTGCTGCTTCTGTAAATATAATCAAAATAAGATGTAGAAATCATCTCTCCTGTGGTATTTGACCTATGCTGATCTATGCTTTTCTTCATCAGTGGACTTGTATCAGTCTTTTCATTTCTTAGGATATTTTCATCAAGAGCTGTCAAATTTAACCATCACTTTTATTTGTCATTATATTCTATTTCTACAAATCAGGCTGCACATTTTTCTTTCAGCTCTTTTAGAGGTTTTCAAAGGCAGGGAAGAGAATCGTGTTGTTCTGAGTGACACTGACATGGAAATAAATAACACTGAAACTTGGAAGAGTGTTAATTAGAAATTATTATAACCTGACTGACCTGGCTTGGCATTATGGTATCTCGCCAAACTGGCTTTTTATTCTTACGCGTGTCTGATTTGTTTTTGTGGTGAGAAGCTAATGATTTCATGGAATCATTTGGCTTAATCCTGCTTTTCTTACAGTATGGAAGTCCTATGTGAGGAAGAATAAATAAAATGAGAGTGAGGTTCACTGGGTGTGACCTGTGGTGGTTAACCCAAATGACATTTTGCGTAGGTTTCTATTTCAGTAAGTTTATATATATGGTATGGTATATTGGACCTGCTGTTTGTTTACTTTAATGAGATTTACATTAGTTTCACTCTGAATTCCAGGGTAAGACTGGCTTGCATCTGTGTAATTCTTCTGGCTTCATTGCAGTTGTGTTGTTTTTTTATTTCTTAGTGGAAATAAGCCACAGCAGAGTCCATTGAAATAAGTGACCATTTTCTTGAATGATGTAACAAAGCAATAACAACATGAGACCCAACCTATTGCAACTTTTAATCACATTGCCACCCTTGTAACTCTGCTGGGAAGAAGGATGGCTGTACCTAGCTGGACTGGAATCTTACCTAAAGAGGTCCCTCGGCCAAAAGAGAGACAGATCTTTACATCAGTATATCCGACACAGACATCAGAAGGCTGTTTCCTAGAATCTTTGAAGTGAGGTGGGTTTAACATTTGGCATACTCCTCACTCCAGTTCCTGCAGACACTGGACTGTTGGCTAGGCAGTGGAAGCAGTCTCCTGGGGCAGTGGGAGCAGCAGATCCCTGGCACTTGCCTGCCTTCCCAGCTGCTGGCCATGCTCATTAGTCGGGTGGAGTGCCCCGATGACACACCTGTACAGCATCTTGTTTTGGAGTTAGCTTGGTAGGAGTGCTGCGCTGGGGTGTGCTGTCATATCCTACATTTAACTGTAGGTTTAAATGAGTAATTGGTCAGGTAGCTAAACCAAATTTATTCAGAATATGTAGCACAAGTGACGCAAATACCGAAGAGGTGCCGTGGGACCCCGCTTTGTGGCCAGTGCTGTGTTCAGTAATTGTCAGCGCGGTTTGACATGTGGTTGTAAGCAGCACAGGAGCATTCCCCATATGATGTATCATACCATCCCTTTTGTATCTAGTTTTTCACAGTTGTTTTGTAATTTTTCAGGAATAATTCCTGGAGTTTTTTTTTTGTTTGTTTGTTAATTTTTTCAATTCTCTTTGTAATGTATGTAGTAATAACCACAAATTGACATTTCATCCCATTAACTACAGTATGTAAACACAATGCGTATAATACCTGTGTGCCAGTAATCCCTTCAGGACAAGGCAAGATGAACCCTATTTTCATAGATACTTAGTACAACATTGGCATCAGTCTTTCAAACTATCGGATAGGAAGCTATTATCGAGGAGGGTTGGGAAGGGGGAAAAGGAGAAATAGTGTCACATTAGTGTGAATGGAAAGGACAGAAAGAGTAAGTGTGAGTCAGAGAAGCTTTTGGTAACTGACTTTATAGAAGTAATACAATAGCAAGGGGAGACGAAGTCCATGGGTTAATCAGGAGGAGTCAGTCCAAAATTTCCAAATATATCATTGATGCTTGCTGGCAGCTTTTAACCTCAGCTGAAATAAATGAGCCTCTTAACTCAAAAAAAAAAAAAAAAAAAAAAAAAAAGAGGGGGAGAAGGGGAGAAAAACAATCTGTAACACTTTCCTCCTCCAACTCAAGTGACTGGTAGTAAGGGAGCAGCTTTCAGACAAGAACCCTGGACTGAGTCCTGTTTGGGTACAGTGGAAGATTTCCAGCTGTATTTTAAAACACAATTCACCTCTTGTGTCTGAACTGTTAATGTGCAGTGGGGTCACACACAACTTACACTATTGCTAGGACATTAATGGTCTAAATAACTGCACCTGCTATGTTAATGAAAGTGTGCATAATAGCTCCAGTAATTTAGAAAATTAGGTATTGTGTTGGGGTGGGGAGGAGGACAAGGAGGAGGAGACAAGGGCATAAGGGGCTAGAACTTGGTCAAAAGAAATACAGATTTCAGATCACTTGCTGTTTTATTGCTGCAAAGTTATCAGTGCTGCTAGTACAAAGCTTTAAGTATTTTAATGGCTGTATTCAACTTTGCACTTGAACGTGATAAAGAGTAGGAGGGTTTTTTTGAGCAAGGAGAAAGGGAATTGGGATTATGTTAAGTAAAAAAAAATCTGCCTATGCTTTTGCTGGCACTGTTTTAAGACTGTGAGATTTGTTTAAGTCTGATCACTGGCAGAATATACACCATCAGCCTTCCTTGGATCATAAAATCACAGGAAAACAGGACTGGAAGAGACTTTGAGTGATCTATTCCTTGCACCGGTCTGAGGGCAAGTTTATCAATATGATTCCTGATAGATGGTTGACCAACCTGTTTTTTAAATCCTTCACAAATTCCTCCAGCAATCTATTCAAGTCCTTAACTATGCCTACTGTTAAAAAGCCATTTCTAATATCTAATCTAAACCTCCCACCTGCAGTTTACACCCATTACTTCTCATTGTGCCATGCTGGGCACGAACAGCTTAATTTTCTTCCTTTCTGCATCCATCTTTTATGTAGTAGATAATACTTACATTCTTTTGAGTGAATATAATGTAGGCCTTTTTGTGTACATTTAGGCTCAGAGGAAAATAGGTTAAAGGAAAAAAGTAAGAAAAAATATGTTTCTAGCTGAGAGTCTTTTTAGCTGATTAGGGAGCAAGTGTCTGAGATGGAGCATTATGTAGCTACCAGTTGGAAATGCTGGGCAGGGCACAGAGATTTGCTTAAGGCAATCTAGGGCCCCAAACACATTGCATATGAGAGAGGCTGATGCCTGCCATGTGTTACACATCTGTTATGACAGAGCTTGTTTGGCATTTCTGTCTCACCTGCCCATGCCTCAGCCTGTATCTATAAAGTGTCACCTGAACTGGGGCCAGCTGCTTCTGTTGAGCCTCATTTTTAGGGATTAAGTTATTTCTCTGCTTCCTTTTTCAGTTCTCTCTCTCTCTCTTTTTTTTTTTTTTTTTTTTTAAATAAGAGATGGGTAAGAAAAAGTAGGAAATGAGAAATATTGGAATGTTGCAGCAGCTACAAGTTGCCTAGCTAGTGGGGACAGAGACTGAATAGTCAGAATTAGTCCCAGGCTCCTTCATTCAGCCCTCAAATGTTGAACTGCCTTCCTCCTTTCTTCTTCACATCTTATAGGTCCTGGCAAAGATCCCCAAAACTCTGTTGTCTGGAATGATCCCCAGCGTGAGTCCCTGACCCTGATCTCATCGCATGATCCAAGCTGCTGTTCCTCAGCACACATACTGCAGGTACTTCCCGGGCATCCCGCAGGCACTGCAGTGGCCCTGGGCAATTAGGAGCACCAGCCAGCTTGTCCTCACACACTTCGGCCTTCCTGTGTGCCTGCTCCCAAGTGTCCATAGCCATGTGAGCCCTTCTTGATGGTGTTTCTTGAGAGTGTCTGGAGTCTGCACTGAAGTTTAATGGTTACATGGTTTAAAATTTGAAGTATGTTAGTCTGTATGATGGCAAATAATTTACTTTAAATGTTGCATGTGGTGTTCTCTGCACTTTGGATGCAGGGAGCAGCTCTCCAGTACTCCAGATACAAGGTGGGTGGGTGAAACCAGCACATCTCCTCATCCAGCAGGACCCTTGGTGGGGATAACACTGGCTGGGCCTTTTGGAGCTGGCAGCTGTACAAAGACAGTTCATACGATTTGCAGTTGCAGCCCGTAACCTTGAATAGGCACTGGTTATACTGGGGTCTCATTTTCTTTTCTGTGACCACAAACTTACTTGTAAATTTAAAAACATGAGCTCAGCTAGTTGCGTGATTCTGAGAGCTGGGACATGAACCATAAGGCTGTACTATTATGTATACTGCCAAAATGATTAGACTTTTTTTGAGTGAATGAGTTTCTCAAAAAATGGAGAGGAAAGAAGTGATTCACCTATCACGGATTTTTTGAAATGGAAAGCACTCTTTGAGCCAATGAAGTCTAGAATTGTCTCATTCCACTCCAGTAGAGAAAATACGTCAAAAATATGCAGTATGGTAGGATCTTACAGCTAGACTAAATTAAAAAGACAAATTTCCATTTCGCTGTTGTTTCCAGAAGAACACTGTATTAACATTAACTGATTTTTATTTTTATTGAGGAAACTGTCTTCTAGTGTTGGGATGGGTCTAGCTATGAATATTACCGATGCAGGAACTGGTGTCATCTCTGATCATATGACTGTGTTTTGAAACAAACCTGCAGAAAACCTCCAAGTGCAGTTCCCTGTTGATAACTGTGACACCCAGTGGTCATTGGAAGAACGATGAAAATGTATTAAGTACAGAATGACTGCAGTGAACATAAAGGCTGCACAAAATGCTGAGGTTTGCACAGCAAATGTGTGCTATTTAGAGTACTACTCTTTACTGCGATAATGTGTACATATAGTAAAAATAAATTGGTTTATGAGTCTTTAATTTTTCATCCATTTAGTTTATTCTTTACTATATTTAACATACACATATATGTTTGTATTTACTCATACAAAGCTTTTTTGTATCTTGTGATGCTGAGTTTACAGCTCAGATGTATGATGACTTTAAATAATTACTTTATCACTGAAAAGTACGAAATGGCTTTTAATTCTTATAGGCGAGAAGCTAGTGCAGAACCCTGCAGGATAATAGGACCTTCTTTCCCCTCCTTTGTTTGCCATTGACTCATTATGTGACTTAGAGCAAATTGCTTGTGTGAATGGTTGATAAGTACTTCAGTCAGCATGTTCATAAAGGTGTGAGGTGTAATTAATATTAGTCTGGCAGCCATTCACTTCCGAATATTTATGCCATTTATTCTGTGTAGAATATATCGTATATATACTGCAAACCACAACATTAATTTATGTGCTGTGTTTTATTGCAGAGCACTGGATACAGATTTAGTCCCATATATCCAGTAAGTGAGAGATTCAGTTCTGTTTTGTTTATGGATCACTGAACATAAAACATTTATTCTTGGTGATGTTTTAAATAAAAGAACACCATCAAAATTCATAATATCTAATTGCAGTGAGCATCACATGCTTGTTATATATATTGTTCCCTCTGTTGTTTGGGAATGTCTCATGGAACTAAAGAAGCTTCTCCTTGCAGGCAGAAAGAGCTACACAGCAAGAGGATCAACATCAAAAGGTAACCAGTTAAAAAAAAGGAGATCAGACAGGACTGCAAAGTCAGATATTGCCTAGGGCCCTCTTCTTGGCTGTGTTAGCTATGTCTGTAGTGTGTGCCTCAGGAGTGCTTTTCAGCTCCCTGAGTGTGTGTGCCTTTTCTACACCTAGAGCTGGGGTGACATCTGAATTCCCATCGGTTATTCATCTCTACCCTACCCGGTTTCCATGCAGGGAAACTGCAGCCAGAAAGGGAGTAGTAAGACAGTCTGACAATATTACATTTACAATATTACAATATTACATTTACAATATTACAATTGTAATATTACAATATTACATTTACAATATTACAATATTACATTTTTCACAACATTTTTTTAGTCATTGATGACCATAAATGTTTCACATTTAATGGAAGCATATGACAGAAAAGATTTAATTCTAATGAAAATATTTTTTAAATTAAATTAAATTATTATTTTTTAATTAACAAAATATTAATTAAATACTGAACTCAAGGTAAAAATACCTCAAAACAACTACACATGTTGGAGCTAAATCAGTTTAAAATGAAAAACACTGCTGCTTTTTTTTTTATTATTATTTTTTTTATGTCATTATTTAGATTCCTGTAAACCGCAGTTGCCCTGGTTTCAGAACCTTTTGTCCTAACCTTTACAAGGACACAAAGAAAAGTTAGTCCTTACTCCCAAAAGCTTACGGTCTAAAGATACCATAAGCAACAACAGATGGAAATGGCTAGAAGAGAGCACCCGAAGAAAATTAAATACTGCTTCTCAAAATGCATTGTTTACTACACTGACTAAGATTCTCACATGATATTCTGAACTGCACTACAAAGAAAAAGCAGAGTGGTTGTCTTCCACCTTCTAATAAGAATAAAGGAACATGACATAATGTTCAAACATGAATATATACTGGTGCTTGCTGGTGTACAGTGTATGGCTGCAGTTGGTGCAATTCTGGCTTAGTCTCCAGAAGCAGATGGTGAATGGATCTTCTGCTCTTGAGATAAATCCTGAAGCAGGGCTGTTTGCTACCAAAATTTGTTTTTGCTTCATGTTCCTTCACTGTTTGTTCTATATTTAAATAACTTGAATGCTGGCTCTGGGTCATCAATAATGCCTACTCTCGTTTCTTTCATATCACAGGTAGCTTGGTTCAACCTCACTTGTGGTTTTTGTGTTTGTTATCATTGCTTTTTCACCTTAAAAAGCTTGACTTTAGTCCTCACAGAATGGACAAATCACGTTAGAAAACAGTTTGTCTTTTACTTTATTTACAGAATTTTTTGCTAACCAGCATAAACAAAGTCTCAGGCATCTTGCCATCATATTCTAAACAGGATTTTAATAAGTGTAGTAAGGTCAAGATTTTTTGTTTTATGTGAAGTGGGTTTTCTTTCTTTCTTTCTTTCTTTCTTTCTTTCTTTCTTTCTTTCTTT
>NC_048895.1:35171129-35173024 GCF_011077185.1 Oxyura jamaicensis | reverse complement strand
TTTCTTTCTTTCTTTCTTTCTTTCTTTCTTTCTTTCTTTCTTTCTTTCTTTTTTAATCTGCACAATTTTGTCTTTATTTCAAAAGTGTTTTCTTATCCTATGAATAAGAACCTACAACTCACATTGTGCATATTTGCATTTTCAGATAAAAGAAGATACAGATATGTGCTAGCTGGAAGAGTCATGTTCCAATACATGACTTATAGGAAAAAGAGTATGCTGAAAGAATAATGAAGTCTGACATGTATGTAGTTATTTACCTTAGTTTATGTGTTGGGAAGAGCATGTTTGGAAGAGCATGAGTGTTGTTGTATTTTATTCCTTCCTGCATAGCAGGCCTGGCATGCTCAGGAAGAGAATCTCTGGTTAATTTTTACTACTTACTATGATGTAGCAGGCCAGTGTTTGATGAAGGCTCTCTGATGTTTCACTGAAACCAAATGTTTCAGTTACATGCAAAAATATCATAAAATACACTTTTTTTCAATAAAGCTGCAACCCTACTGATTAGCTGGTGCCCTGAGACCAAGCGATAGTGCAGCCTTCTGCCTTAAACTTCTAGACACATTCCTCTTCCACACTACACTTCTGTGTCAAACCAGCACTTTGCAGCTGATGGCTGCTAGATGCACATGTTCATTTATTAATGTATTTCAGGGAGGAAAAAAAAGGTGAAAGAAGATGAGAGCTTAGGACTGAAAAAAAGAAAGCCATAAGGTGACTGTGTGAGCAGCCCCAGAGCTGAGAGCAGGGTGAGCTGGAGTGCTCTGTCAGGAGATCAAAACAAGTGGGTCCACCCTCATAATCTGCCTCTTGCACAACCCCTGACAGGGCTACATGTGAATGTGAAAAGGGGTGAAAAGAGGACAGGCTGCTGACTTACACAGCAGTCAGAGGAGATAGACGTGAATGTTAGACTTGGCTCCTGCAGATGGTACACAGAATAAAATAACAAGTATAGAGTACAGAGCAAGCGAGCTGATCCTGTATCAGGATGCAACATTTAGTAATTATCAGGTCAAACTCCTGCCTTCTTGTATTTTGAATATTGAGGTATAAAAATAATACATGCAAAATAGGATTTCTGGACACTGGGTGTGAGCAAGATTTTTTAAAGTATGCTTATTTAAAAACTGCTACAGCAGATGTAATGCAGATCGTGCCATCTTACTAAGTCACAGGAGGTCAAAAGTTGAAAATGGCTTTTTAGGGTTGGTGTATATAAATGAATGTCAGAGAAGATGGATAAATTCTTTTTTCTTGAAGCTGAAGTACCTTCTCAGACCCCAAATGACAGAAACTCCATTTTGCTCTCCAGAAAGCCCTCCCAGAACGTGCTGTGACTTGTGGTGTTGATGTCAGTCTGAAAAGCTTTCCATCATGAGTTGAATGTGAAATCATGATGTATTCTCTGCCACACATCCACCTGAAGCACAGTGCAGTGCCTTCCTACTTCCAGTGTTTTCCATGCAATTATTTTGCCAAAAGGCACCTCACATGCTCAGAACAAGTCTTAGTCACTGTGCCATATATAAGAGCAAATATTAATTCAAGGTTGTAAACAAGCTTGGCTAGAGCACGTGTAGTGTTTGGTTCAGGAAGATTTGAGAACAGTTGTGTTACACGGAGGACTTGCAATTTATGAGCTTAGAAAACACAACTGAAAAAACACAAATGTTTTTGACAGAATTTTGGAATGATCAACTCATCAGTAATCAAGGAGGGATCTTGTGAATTGTAAATAGTGCTAGAGTGGAAGCTGCCAGGGAAAACAGGTGCTCTTCTCCGTCACTGAAACACGTCTATGTCAGCAAGGCAGGACTGTTCCTTCTCTTTGCTATGTTTTTTGTTTGTTTTGGTTTGTTTGCTTTTTTTTTTTTTTTTTTTTTTTTTAT
>NC_048895.1:35028394-35171029 GCF_011077185.1 Oxyura jamaicensis | reverse complement strand
TTTGTTTGCTTTTTTTTTTTTTTTTTTTCTCTTTAAGCACAGATACCAAAGGGAAGAAGTAATTAACTGACCAATTCATTGATGTGACTACTGAACAATCCTGTTTAAAGATAAATCCTTGAGAAAAAGCACACAGAGTTATTGGTTGCTGATTGACAATAGAAAATCATATAAACAGACATTCTTCTTCAAAAAGTGTTGTCTGCTGCTCTGCAGGGGCTCCAATGGGGTACTGTAGCTTTGCTTCATCATCACTTAGATTGTGTACTGTTCCTGGGGAAGTACAGGGAAGGAGGAAAGAAACCAATGGAGAAATTTAAAAAGTTAGGTATATAAAATCTAAGCCATTGACTCCTCAGGGGTTTCAGCCCAGCTGTGCTAGAAATGTGCTGTATTACTCTGAACAAGCCATTGCATCTGTTGGCACCTCACACCTTTATTTGATTTAGGGCAGAAGTTTCAGATTAGTTGAAGCCAATCTAGGACATGAAATAATGTTGCAAAAAGGGACATTCCTCCCCCTCCCCCTTCTTAATCACACGGTAAAATTGATCTAGCTAAAAATTAGTATTTAATGGAGTCTGTAACTTAAACAAGCCATGTGTGTTGACAGATGGTTGGTGGTGCTAGGAAAATGGATGGACTGGGAATGAGCAGCTAGCAGAAGGAAAGGTTAGACAACTGCCCCTGGCAGCAGTGACATTCAGTGGGGGAATGGCCAGCTATCTACTCTACCACACAATGTGGCCCGAGAGGATTGGGTCTGCAGAGAGAAACAAGTTGTGCTGCCATTCTGAGAGCCACATGGTATGCATTGGAGGGGTTTTATTTTGGGTTGGCTCTAGGTTTGTCCCGTGCAGGAAGTGGGTGTGTTGGGTAGGCTTCCAGGGCATGTCTTCCAGTTCAGTTCATTAGAAAGTTTATGCAGATGTACCAGCATGTGACTGGGGATACCCTGCTGCTAATATTTCTTGAGACCTCTAGGTATTAACATAACACAGAAGTATTTGGAATCTTGTTAAATTTTCCATTTGGGGGTAAGACGTAGGACTGTAGCAGATCCAGTGCTGAGTGAGGAAAGACAGACCGCCAAGATTTCATGTGTTTTTATCACCACAAGAGACTCGGTTGTTTCTGTGCCTGCTGGGAGCCATGGTGTGCCAAGGCTGAAGCTCAAGTCTCCGTGCTGCTCTCTTCGTTATTCTACCAACACAGAACTCTGCTCTTCGTAGCTCCAGGATGCCTCACCCAAACAGCATATGGGCTCACACTCCATCTTAAATGTGTCTTTCTGTGCAGCATCCTTAATTTGCCCTTTGGGGACGCTTTGTGCAGTTCAGTGTGAATACTTTTAATCAGTCACTCTGACAGGAAAAGAAGAGACAGCAGGGGGCACCAAATCTGCATAATTCTGTTAAAACGACAGCATTCGGGGCCGTGCTGATAACACCGACATGATTATGCATACTGACAGCTAAATACCTAGAATTTCTTTACAACACTGGTATTTTTTAAGACACCTCTTTTCTTCTCAGGAGCTACAATGATGAAAGGGAGTTTAAATTTCTACAAATGTAAAAATCTGGCTAGTAGAAGACCTTTCATGTCAATTGTCACCCTATTTGCATCACCCATTTCCCTTCCCCACTTTGGTGCTATAGGCTTCAGAGCTCACACCCAGAAAGGTGCTCTCTCTAATACTAAATTTAGGAAGGCATTTCTTACAACTTATTTTTTTACTTTAAAATCCTCTTCAAGATAAAGAAATACAAAATATATTCCTGCATGGCTGTTGTGGTTCACACAGGGTATCTGTGGGAATATTCTGAAAAGTAGATCTATTATTTGTGTATGTAATATATATATACTCTTTGTATTTGGAAGTGCTTCAGGACTGGATTTTTATTTGAAAGCATGCAAAGACAAGTAACATTGCAGTTTGGCAGGCAGTTTGAAAAATCTATTAATTGGGAACTACACATGGAATCATTTACTTATCTGAAGTGTAAGTTCATCTGGTTAGGTGCATGCCTAAGTAAGTAGTTTTTTTGCTTCCAGGCCTGTTTACTTACTTTAGATGTAATCACTCATTGGATAAAATAGGTAAATTCTAACTGCGTACCTTCTAACCCTTCCAGAACAGGATGTTCTTACACAATAATCTGAATCTATTATAATATAATGTCCATATGCTCATCTGTTATGTGTTATTTCTTTGATTTGAGAAAAACAAAAACAACAACAAAAAAAACCAACAAAACGCTGTTTATCCTAAATGACTAATAGGAATCTATATTCACAGGGAACAGAAAAATACTTATAACCACCCATAAAGAGGTTAATGGCTTTTCAAAAACTGCTTCATAGAAGTCTCATAGCCTGCTGTTCAACCTAAGCATGATTCCTGCTGTAATGTGGTTGCTGCATGTCATTGGTTAATGGTATTGATGCTTATTTTGTTGGAGACTGCTACAGTGAAGTCTTTGCGAAATAAGCCAGTAGTTTTTTTCTCTTACTTATTTAACTTAATTAAAACAAATTAGAACATTCTGGCTTAAAATATTGTTGTATCATATGTGATATGGTTGGAAGGTACACCAAAATGCCACTGAGTTAATCACCTAACAAAAAAACAAGACCAAGTATTTCCATATATTTCTTGAATAACTCTGTGTAAACTGCTCTTGAAATATTCCAATTCATGGAATTGGCCTCAGTGGTGATATCTATTCCATTACTTCGTTGTCTTTACCAACAGGAAACTCCTCCTAATTTCTAATTTAAATTATTTTTTGTAATTTGAGATAATTACATGTTATTCTATCTGTAGTGAATGAAGAACATTATATTCTATTTCTACACTCAGTACTTCTGTGGAGAATAGTCAGACCTGTTAGTGTCACTGATAAGCACCAGCCTTGGGCAAGAGGGAGTTGAGCAGCTTACTCCTGCTTATCTCTTATACAAACTTTGGTGTGAGAGGCTGCTGAAGGTAGTCTTATGGTGGCAGGATGACCCTGTTCTGGCATTAGAACAGAATTTTGAAGGCCACAGTGTCCAGAGTGAAACCTTTTGCTTTGTTATGTGTAAAATGAATATTAAAGTTAACATCCCTGAATGTGATAATGAACTTGAAGTACATGGTAAACATTTATGACTATAGTACTCAACTCTTCACCCAAATCATGCTAAACGTCACTCCAGATATGTTTAGGATATAAACAAAAAGAGGCTAGTGTAGAAGTTAATGTCAGGAAAAATAGAGAGTTAGGAAAAAAGAACAGCAGGGGGGAGAAAGAAGAAACTGGATACCTAGAAGAGGCAGTCAATGGGCTGTGCTCCTGGGATGCCTTCTTGGTAGGCCCTTCACCTTCACATTTGGTGAGGAATACCCAGGACAGCATTTTGCACTGTTATCATTTGTTAGTGCTACTGCAGTATGTGTATTTGTCAACGGCAATTCAGAATCTTCTATCTGTCGCCCTATTAAATACTTTCAACTTTGCAAAACTGTCTCAGTGAAAGTCCTTAGCAGGGCTCTGAAACAGGCAAACATTCGATAAATCTTCTTTAACGCAACAACTCTTTCCATATTTGAAGACAATTTTCAAGCATGCCTTCATAGATTCCTTTGGGTGAAATGAGCTCAATTTTTCCAGCCTTGCCTCAGAGGTCTTTTTTTTTTTTTTTTTTTTTTTTTTAATCTCTAATATTGCCTGAATTACATCAAACTGATTCCTATAGCTTTTGCAAGCATAGTGTCCCAAAATTTTGTTACTTCACTTCTTCAATGCTACATCTTGGCTTATATACCCTCGTATGATGGTCTCTTTTTTCATGCCAGATTGATGTTATTGACTCGTGCTCAGTTTATGATAAAGCTTGCAACTATTTTTCTGAGGACTGCTATCTGATTGTTCCCACTCTTAATATTGTGTATTTAATGATTCCTACCTGAATAGTAGGAATTTAGGTAATTATTTGTATCTAAATGTAGTACTTCTCATTTGTCTTCATTGAGTTGCTTATACTTTTCACTCTGACTCTTTAACTTGTCACGATGATTCTGAATTTGCCTCCTACCCTTTCTCAGGCAGTTAAGGGATCCTTTGCATTTGCTTGCTAAATGGTATTTAAGAACACTCTCTACTGTGTTATCCAAAATATTAACGGGAGTTTTGAACAGTGCTAGATCTGAGGTAGAATCCCACAGAATCCCAAGTGCAAAATCCTTCTACTTTGACAGTGAATCATGAATTGCAGTAACACCTAAGTTTTCCCAACGCAACAATACTAGTCACCTAAAAAAGTCAACTAAACCACGCTTCCTTAACCTATTTTTGAAAATGTCATATGAAACATCATCAAATTCTAAGAGTTAGAATAAATGGCTTTAATTGCTTCTTTCCTTTTCCCAAGTTACTTTGTTACAGGAAGAAGTTTGTTTCATTTAATACAAGTTTACGTTTAATTTGTCATTCATCCTTACTTTTATTTTTTTTTCTCACTTCTAGGTATTGCTTAATTCAAATTAACAGATCACTTACGGAATAAATAAATATACTAAAATGTTTATAATTCCTTGACTTTTCCTTTTGCCCATTCCTGAACATGGTGTTTACCTCAGCTGTCTTTCAGAATTCCTCAAATATATAGTTGACCTGAGATCATAGCAACTTTTAAAATATAAATCATATTGGAAATGTGTTCAAGGAGGTAAACTTGGGTAAACTGGCTTGCCTGCAGGGACATTTTCTTGATATCTCACTGTCTCATAGTGTGCTGTAGTATTTATTTCTGTCAGTTAGTAAGATATCAGTTACCTAGGTAAAGCACGTTTTCACAATACATACAGATACCACAAAACTTTAAAATTGAAGTAGAAACTCACTTAAGAAATATAGAGAGGTGGGTGAATATCTGCTGTTACCCCCTATGAATTTGACAGATATTGGAGATATGAAGTTATGCAATGACCTGTTCCATAAGAGACTATGGCAGCAAATTCAGCCTTAGATTTGGGACCAGAAAATTGTAGGGTCTGGAATTCATACCTGTTGTGCAGAAGACACTAAATAAGTTAACAAAAGAGACTGTGCATTAGATGTGTTGAAACAACAATGGCTGGTGCAGCCTTGGACTGAAATGCAGTTAGGCAGTTGTTCTTGTCTGGAGACTCCCTCTAGTTTGGTTTCATATTTTGCCTAGATATTTGAACAAACTGAATATACATTTACCTTGCAATATAGATCAAAAATAAGGCTTCTGTGACTTGAGTTTCTAAATAGAAAGTTGTCATCTTAAAGAAGACTCTTCCTGTAGTGGAAAATTGAAGATACCATGCATTGTTCATGTAATTTTATAGCTAACAAAGGCAACATTTTCAGTTTTTCCTTCTTATAAGTCAACAAGTCTCTTTTATTCATTTTTAACTCTCTACATCCGGTTTCTAAGAAATGAAAGTGAAAATATGTTGCTAAACATTTAAGTAAATATCCTTAACTTAAAGCAGCTCTCAGTCTTCTGTGCATTTTACAGAGCACTGTTAAAATATGCCTTCAGAAAAGACAGAACTACCCTCTGGACTGTTACTGAGGGTGCACTCAATTCCCTCATCCAAATCATCACTATTTAATATTAAATAGTATGGGCCCCAGTACCAACCCCTGGGGAACACCAACAGTGACTGGTTGCCAGCTTGATTTCACTCCGTTCACCACCACTCTCTGGGCCTGGCCATCCAGCCAGTTTTTAACCCAGCACAGAGTGTACCTGTCCAAGCCACGGGCTGCCAGCTTCTCCAGGAGGATACCATGGAAGAATATGTCAAAGGCTTTGTCATCTTTGCTTCTGCCTCAAGTCCCAGCCTGTTGACTTCATTAGCTTTGGTTAACCAAATAATATTGCTTATGATAATTGTTTCAATAGACACAGAATTATCGTCACTAAAATGAAGGCTTCAGAAAACCAAATAACCTCCCACCTAGATATTTGCTGGAATTTTTTTTTTTAGATAACCATGTGGAAGTCCATAAGGAAAACTTGCCTGAAGTCAATTTGATCTTGAATGTTGCTTAAACTGTAATTAAAGGAAACTCTTACATCTGTTAGGTCAAAAACAAAACAAAGCCCCCCAAAACCAAACCAAACAAAATGAAGAAAACAAAACCCCACACACATTAGGTCAACAATTTATGTAACCTGGTCAGCAAGAAACATAGTGATAGCATCTACTACTCTGAATCACTTGGCTGGCTGATGCCAGGGCAGTTACATTAATGTGAAGCTGCTAAAGGTTCATGTAGAAGATAACTTAGTCTCTCTATAGAAGAATTAAGTACTTTGAGCTAAGAATTATTTTGTGTGTGTGTATGCAATACTTGTGAGTCATGATAGTTTCTTAAAGGCTGTTTAACTTTATGAAGTTGACATGAGTCATTGTTCTCTTCCTAGGTAATGATTAGTTAAGATCACATTTATCTCTTCCATCTCTCTTAGGCTTGTGCTTCATTGATCTTCCAGTGAACAACTGCTTCAGAGTACTGAGTGACAAGTTAAGTCTTTAAGACATAACACAAGATAACTCCATTTGGAAAGAATGGATGACTAGCGCTGACACCTGTTACTGCTCAGCTACTTTTGTCTCTGAAATAAAAGTGACAATTGGTTTAACAAAAGTAAGTGTACCTTGTCCTTTTTGATTAATATCATCATTCATGAAATAGGTACAGAATATATAGAACTTGGCAAAAGGCATCTCAGAATAGCATAGATTTTGTAATTTCCAAAAATAAACCAAAAGAGGGAAGAATTGTCTTTATTGACTGTAACACAATCACTGTTTCTTGTAGCTGTTTCTACTGTTAAAATGAGTATTCCAGATAGCATTCAGAATATTTGCTAAAGATCAAGCAAATCTAGAGCTAGACCCAAACATTCATTATCTGACCTTGTGGTCTAGGCAAATTTATTTAGACTTTTCGATATAACAGTAAGAAGAAGTAGAGAATCCAAATGAACAGAATATATTTGTGGTACAAATTGTATGAGAATCTCCATCCAGGATTTCCAACCTTTTATTTCTCTTCTTTGCAAGAGATGGATAAATCACAAGGAATCACTTAGTCTTGCTGTTTCTGCTTCAGACTAGGAATATTTCATATGTTGTTAAAAACAGGATGGTTAATGTATTGAAGATTTATATTTAGAATAGGAATGATCTTTCAGAACTGCCATTCTCCTGAGACTTATTATTAAACATGTTCCCGCTCCTCCATTGCCACCTCCAACCTTTTCTTCTGGTATTTTTCCAATTTACGAATCAATTCTTTGGCTCTTGTTGTCAAATACTAAAATAATTTTTATGAGGGATTTGACGGAAGTGAAATTCAAACTGATACAGTGCTACATCACTAGTTTAACTCCTATAATTAAAGTAATAAATAAATAAATAAATAAATACAACATTTATGGGCTTTTAGTTTTCTTGCTGGCAAAACATGATGAATACGTTTCAAAGTTGCAAGTGCTTAGGGGATCAGTTTGGACAAGCTTTAACTAAATTCAGCATTTGATAATCACTTCTGTACTATGCTAATAGTACAACTCTTGGGATTTGAGCTATTGAATTTTTTTCTTCTTTAAAATGAGATAAGTGAAAACTGATATTAATTTATCAGATGGAGAGGACAATGAGGCAAAGCTACAAGGTCCTGAGGTGATGGCAACCAGTCCATTTGTACTGACACCACAGTATGTGCTGTTAATGTCTGTATAGCCTCTCCTTCCTTTCACGTTGTGGATGTACCCACACCTCATAAACCTGTGGCAACACACTTAAAAAAAAATAATGAATACAGACATAAAGTAATGCTTATGTATTCGTTAGTCAACACTGTTATTTATGAACACCATATTGAAGCTACTCATTTATGCGTGCAAGTTAAAAATGACTAAGACCACGAATTCAGATAGAACACATATGTCAGTTTAGTGAAATACTGAAAATTCTCAAAACTATAGCAAAGACACCAGCTCTTTGTTTTACTGCATCAGACTGTTGTTTACTGGATAATAGGGATGAGCATGCATTAGCAATAGCAGTCTCTGTACAAAGAGAGAAAGAAGAAGAAAAATTTCATTTATTGTGAGTTTAATTTCATTCTTAGAAGAGCTCAGAAGGACATCACATGTTTGACTTAGTTCTGGCTTCTTTCTTTAGAATGATGGAGACATGAAGTGGGATTTAATAGCTTCTGCAGTAGGCAGGAACAACCAGCAAGGCTCTGCTAGATCTTCAGTGACGGGTGAAGAGTTTCTTGTAGCTTATTTATTCATGAAATTTATTATTCCATTTTCAGCTCTGAAGGAATTCAGTTAGTCAGAAGTGATAAAGCTGGAGATTCCTTGCAAAACAAGAATTAATTTGCTGCTTCCTATTGGCAGGAAGATGTTCGGCCACTGCCAGGAAAGCAGGCTCATCATGCATAACAATTTCTTGGGAAGACAAGCGCCATCACTCCACACATCTCCCCCTTCCTCCTTCTTTACCCTAGCTTTTGTTGCTGAGCTTGCCATCATGTGGTATGGTATATGTCATGGGTCAGTTTGGGTCAGCTGTCCTGGCTGCATCCCCTCCTGGCTCCATGTGCACTCCTAGCCTCCTTACTGACAGTGCAGCACGAGAAGCTGAAAAGTTCTTGACTCTGCACAAGCACTGCTCCACAACAACTGAAAACATTGGTGTGTTATCACCACTATTTTCATCAAAAATCCAAAACACAGCATCATACAAGCCTCTAAGAAGAAAATGAACTCTATCCTAGCCAAAACCATGACCATATCCACCACTTATTCCATGTCTCTTATGTCAGGCTCAGGTTCTACACTTTCAAACACATTCTAATTAATCACCACCTTTCAATGAATACACAAATATCATTCCCTTAGTCTATGGACCACCCCAGTGAGATGTCCACAAAATGTCCACAAAATATCCCCCGAGTTCTTTTAGTCCATGACTTAGATTCTTATATTTCTCTGTTGTGGTGGTCACTCAGGATGGGAGAGGCAGTGTGTTGTGTGCGGTAGCTGGACATCACAGCCAGCTCAGGTCGCATCACTGCTGCACTTGCACTGCTTCTTGTGATGCTCATGCTCTGTTGGTTTGAATGGTTCCTGCCACAGGACTTCCTATAAAGTGTAAATAAGATGATGGTTTGCAAAAATTTAAAGGTACATCCATCACAATCTCCACCCTTGGACCAGGCTGTATCATTTAACATTGCAATTCCTCCTCTTCCCCTGGCCTGGCTAGCAGCAAGGGGTTCCTGCTCTAGGACTTCCTATAACATGCAACTCAAATAATGAATTACAACATCTTAAAGTCGTATCTGTTACAATCTCCATCCCTTGCCCTTTTGGACCAAGCCATAGGGTTTAACATTGCAATGAACTCCTCCCCTTGCCCCTGCTCCAGCCTGGGCTTGTCCATTGGCCACAGTCCCTTAGAGGTGTACCTGCTGTGGCATAGCCTTATGCATGAGCCAGAGTCCCTTCAGAGGTCTACCTACTGTGCTCTGGACTTACCTGTCCATGGCCACAGACACTTCCAGCTCTATCTGTTCTGGTGTGGTCTTATTAATGGGCCACAGCCTCTTCAGAGGTATACCTGCTGCAGCATGGATGTATCCACAGCCACAGTTGCTTCAAGGTGTACAAGCTCTGGTGCAGCCTTTTCCACGGGCCACAATCCCTTCAGAGGTCCCTTCAGACACCTGCTGTGTTATTTTTTTTCATGGCCACAGGTGCTTCAATGTATTCTGGCATGGCCTTATCCATGGACACTGCAAGGTGTACTTGCTGCAGCATGGACTTCTCCATGGCCCCAGACACTTTGATGTGTAGTTGCTCTAGAGTGGACTTATCCATACCCAGAGACACTTCAAGGTGTATATGCTCCCTTGTGGACTCATCCGCTTTTATTCTGTTAGCACAAAAGAAACCCAAGTGTGTCTCTTTATTTTGGGAAGTGTAAAAATAACAGTTTTGAAAATAACATTTTATTTTTCTAAAGGTGATCATATTCTGTATGTACATCTGCTGTGCTTGTTCCAGATCCCTTAAGTTGATAATGCAGCATCCTCAGCTCTCAAACCATCCCTTCTGGTCTCTGTGAAGTGCATTACTTCAAAGCAGCACAGCTGGGTCCTGGCTGTAATTTCTCATGCAGCTAGGATCAGAACCATTAGTTTATTTGAAGGTTAGGACCAAGACCTTAGAAGTGAATGCAGAACTAACAGACAGTCTTATGTTCCTGCTGTGTTCACAGGGCTTGAGCCAGTGAAAAAAGGGGCAGGCACATCTAAATTATTTTCACCTTTTGCCTCAGTTACCATGATTTGCAGTAATCTAGTTCAGAAACGACATAGGAATGGCTCCTTGATGTGAGGTCCTCATCACACACATAGTTGTAATGAGTTTCTAATGAGATGGAGATAAGGAAGACATTCTTAGCGATTACTGTATAGCTTGGACAAATCTCAGAGATGTACTAAGTGAAGGCTAAATCTTTCCACTCTTTTCCATCAGTTAAATATCTCAGGATACGTAAGATATCCTTATGGTATAATGTAAGAAAGTGATAGGACAAAAAACTTTAACTTTTTACCAAGAACCTCTGTAATTAGTCAGTCATTAACAATGATTAATGGCTAGAAGTAGGGCCAATGGGAAATACATGTTTTGAAATCAGTATCAGGAAAGACTGTGCAATATTGGAAGCATTTGGCTGTGGAACTGTCACTTTACAGAACGAGAAACATTTTACCTGTGTGTTCATCAGACAGCTTCAAATACATAACTGAAATGTAAATGAGGATAAGAGGCAGTGGGAAACAGGAGAATATTTACCTTATAGTCCAAATTGATACTTAATCGTTGCTTCCATGTCTGTCTGTAATGATACCTATAGGATGTTTTTATTTTTATTTATATTCGCGTGTGTGTGCATGTGTGTACACATATATGCTCCTAAGTGCTCCAGAAGGAAACATTTTATTTTTGTTTTCCTGGAAGCTTTGGGTGCTCTGTGATGAATCTTACCATCGGTAATGTATATCCAGGTTTTAAAGCAACCAGGACAAAATAAAACAAAAACTACATAAAATCCAAAGCTGCTTCTGTAGCTCATTTTCAGCTCTTTTCCAAATGTGTGGTTATGAATAAACCCTTTACTTTCTCGTGTATGCTCTGCAGAATTTCAGATACAAAGCAATTAAAAAGGTCAAAGAATTACAATATATTTACTGCATCTCTGTATGACAGCAAAGCTCATTTTTTTTGCTGTGTTCTGTCCTTCTTTATTAAATCATCAAATCACATGTACATTCCAGAGCAGCTCAGTTATAAAAGGTTATTTCCATCAGTTTATTCCTGACTGGTTTATTAATTACTGGCCTTGACACTCAGGTCAAGTCAGCACTCTTCCCTCATGATCGAAGTGCGGATTATGTTTAAAACACAGTACCTTAATTTTAACCAACCAAGCTAGTCCCTTCCATCCATAGATAGAAAGAAAATGCTATGAACTGAAATTCTTTTAAGTTTTGTAAAGACTTTTCAAACACATAGCTTTCATCCATGGTTTTTCAGAATATTTTTAAATTAGTCCTCAGGTAGTTCTGTGGTATTTTCTACTGATTTTTGGGTTTGCTTGTCTGCAAGCCTGCTGTACTGCCAGCTGCTGTGGTACAAAGAGACAGAAGAACTGGTTGGAAATCTTAAAAAAACTCCCTGCAGAAACTGCTAAGGCATGTCTCGAGACACTATGGGAGCTGTCAAAGACCAGGTAGGAAGGAAGAGGCTTACCCTTCATTCCTGATTTTAAATCTGTACTTTAGCAGTTTGGATATTGCGAATACCCAGAAGTCGCAAAGCGCGATCTCCTGAATTGTCGTTTAAAACGGCTTTGCCTTTTATTTACTCTATCTGCAAATATCCTTTTTTCACCTTGTGGGAAAGAATATAAGGGTGGTGCTTCGCTGAGAGACTCGGTTGCAGTCAGTTCTCCCCTGGGCTGTTTCTGAAGCCTGTCTTCCTGCGAGGACGGCGGCTCCGGCGCTGGCCTTGCCTTGCCGGGTGACCCCTGGCAGCGCCTCAGCCTGCTCCTGGCCACGCTCTCCCCACTGGGGCGCCTCACCCCTCCTGCCCTCCTCGTCACGAGTTTGGGCAAGTCACTATTTGTTCAAGATCTGGCCCAAGCCGACCTCAGCTCATAGCCCAGGCTCATACCCCTCACGCTGTCGTGATACGATTTCCGTCAGAACCACGCAGTCGTGACGGAAGACACCGCCTTACAGGTGACAGGACCCCAGCACGCACACACACACACACACCCTTCCGCCAGCCCCGCACCGACGCCCCCCGGCCGCCTCCATCGCCGTCGCCCCGCGCCTCACACGCGAGGGCGGAGGGGAGGGGAAGGGAGGGGCGGGCGGCGGCAAGCCCGGCCGCTCGCAGCTCGCTCCGCCGCCAGCAGCAGGTGGAGGGCTCGCCGCCGCCGCCGCCGCCGCTGCCGGGGAGGGGGCGGGCGGAGGCCAGGCACGGCGCTGCGGGAGGCGGGACGGGCTCGGAGGAGCGGAGGGAGCCGCTGCGAGGGCCCTTTGTCCTGGGGACGAGCATCCCTTCCCTTGTGCTGTCCGAGGGCGGAGGCGCGGGCGCCCGTCTCCCCCCCCACCCCTCCCGGGAGCTTGGGGGTCACTGCTCTGCCGTGCCCGCTCCCCGTCATGGCCTTCACCTTCGCCGCCTTCTGCTACATGCTGTCGCTGGTCCTCTGCGCCGCCCTCATCTTCTTCGCCATCTGGCATGTGAGTACCCCGCGGGGGCCGTCGGGGGGCAGGCGGAGCGGGAGCAGGGGCGGGGGTCTCCGGCGTGGGCAGGGCGGGCAGGGCCCCTGACACCGCTGTGGGGATATATACCCGTATATCTGTATCCAGTTAAGTTTTTACAAACATAAATCAAGGGAAAGTGCTTCCACGATAGCTTATAAAGAATGCACTTGTTTGTGCTTCTGGGAAGTGCTCGCACCCTGAGCGCCGTGGTAGCGTTGTGCGCCTGGAGAACTTGTACGCCGCTGGCTTTCCCTGGCACGAGGACACCCGTGCACACAGCGTCACCCGTGCTAGCGCCGGAGCTCTCCGAGGGACGTGCTTTTGTTGCCCAGGAACAGAGCCCCCACGTACCTGGCGAAGCAGATCTGTCCTTCAATAAGTACTGCGCCGACAACTTTCTTAAAAGTCATATTTCAAACTGAAACTTCGTCAGCCTTTGTGATGCATGAGCTGGTGTTTCGATTCCTTCTTCGCCAATTTCTCTTGAGAGCGGTGCTGTTCGTTCCCTGCTGTATGCAGGGTGGCTGTGATAGCAGTAAGTGTGCAACTTAAAATATGTTTGTTTCCACAGTGATGAAATTATCCATATGCATAATTTAAAATTATTTTATATGGTTACACAGTGTGGAATTATTTACACTATGTCTTGTACGTCTTTGTATATCACACAAAGAACTTTGTGCTGTAAACATTCAGGGTGGAGCAGGATAAGCTGAAACAGAGCTCAACCGATCCTGGTTGGATAGCACTTTGAGCAACCTGGTCTAGTGGGTGTCATCCCTGCCCATGGCAGGGGGTTGGAACGGGATGATCTCTGAGGTCCCTTCCAACCCAAGCCATTCAATGATTCTGTGAATGCCTTGGCAGGTACCTGATGGAATAAGATTAAAAAAAAAAAAAAAAAAAAGCAACCTCCTTTAACTAACAAGCAAGGGAGATAGAGAATTTATTTTTATTATAACATGAGTAAAGCTGCTATCTTAGCTATATGTAGGCACGTTAGAGGTAGGAAGCAGTCAGCTGAGAGGATTCTTTGAAATCTAATTGTTCTGAACAGTTAATGGTGCAGTTAAAATTTTTTCTTATTAATGAAATGACAAAAAATGTGATGGTGATGTCGTGTACTGCAGAGACTGAAAAGGATCTCTAGGAGTCAACTACTCTACTCCCACTCCTTGCAAAAAAAGGGGTGGTACAATTTAGATGATTACTCATGTTTCCTTCTTTCCTTTTCCCCAAACCATAAGGTCTCCCAAAGGGATAATTCTGCAAATTCTTCAAACCGATTAGAGTTAAAAAATGTTTTCTGAGTGTTTGTTGAATCTCTTTCTACAAATTGCACTGCTATTTCTGTAATTACTAACACAGTTTTTAACATTTTATATATTTATACTCTGTTATCATGTTTCAGCAGTTGTCATTTTCCTGGACTGAAGTTGTTGTTGGCTGAAGACATACAGTTTGTCTAGCAAATGGTGCAAATTATTTTTCCATACATAAATCAGTGTAGTCACTGCAAATTTGGTGAAGCACGTTTCATCTTTCAGTCTGTAAACCCACGGAGAGCAATCCATTATTTCTAGAGATCTGTAAGAAGCAAAGAAGAAAGGAAACCCTTTGTCAATAGGCTTATGTGTATGGCACATGTTTCTCACATCCATTGTAAAACTATTGAGGGACTGAAATTGAAAATGGCTGGAAACACCGTTCTACTGTAATAGAGCAAGAATTGGTACTCCTGTTATAAATAGATAATCCTATTGAAGTGCATGGTTTGTGTGAAGGTCATAGAATAACAGATGGAACTCCCTGCCAGAACAAATTTTTAAGCATACCTAATACAAAACAATTTCTATCATCCGTTCTGTAAGAACTGTTATAATTTGGTTCCTGATTTCTTAAATGTAGTCTGACATGTAGCTTATGTATTGAGTCATAGGAGTTTCTTTTACCTTAAACATCTCATTGTGAAAGTCTTCCCAAGAAACAAAACTCCTACTCCTTCCTGCAACCAGATTTTTATCTTTATTTTTTGCTGTAATGTATTTGCAAGGGACAGTTGACGTATTTTAAATAGTTTCTCATAAGGGCAGCAGAGGATTTTAAATATTACATTTTTCTGCTAAAATGCTTTTTTTCCCTTTTTCTTTTTAACGTTTTCTTATTAGGAACAAAGTGCTGATTAATCTGAGCATCTCATCACATTGAAAGATTACAGGGTTCTAATACTGAATCTGCATTTACATTTTGTACATTATTTTAAAGGATGAGTGTAAAATGCAACATTTCGACTTGGTGTTGTTCAGATGCTGTGGTTTAACCTGGCCGGCCGCTAAGCACCACACAGCCGTTCACTCACCTTCTCCTTTCCCTCTCTGGGATGGGGGAGAGAATTAGAAAGAAATGAAAACCTGTGGTTTGAGATAAAGACAGTTTATTAGGACAGGAAAGAAAGGAAAATAATAATAATAATAGTACTACTAATAATAATGTGTACAAACAAGTGATACACAATGCAATTGCTCACCACCCGCTGATCGATGCCCAGTCTATGCATGAGCAGCCAGCCCCCCACCCTGGCTAGCCACCCCTATATATTGTTCAGCATGACGCCAGATGGTATGGAATACCCCTTTGGCCAGTTTGGGTCAGCTGTCCTGGGTCTGTCCCCTCCCAGCTCCTGCTGCACCCCCAGCCTGCCCGCTGGTGGGACAGCGTGAGAAGCTGAAAAGTCCTTGGCTTAGTGTAAGCACTGCTCTGCAGCAATTAAAACATCAGTGTGGTATCAACATTATTCTCATCCTAAATCCCAAACACAGCACCCTACCAGCTACTAGGAGGAAAATTAACTCTATCTTAGCTGAAACCAGGACATCAGACCAGAATCTGACTGAAGTTTGGGCAGTTATTTAGAATGAATTTACAGTTGTTCAAATGAAATTTCATTTTCTTCCTACTCAGTAGTCAGATGGATTTTATAAGAATGATAATTTTCATTACTATAGATTCAATATATAGGTTCAATAAAAGCTATGAAATGAAAACAAAATAAGAGTGTAAAATGAGGGTATTGATTTTTGGAAACTACTCTCCTGATGCCTTTATCATAGAAGGACAGTAAAACATTCCTGTGCTATGTACTCTTTGGAGTACAGGTAAAATGACGTTGGTTAGAATGTTTAAAATAATTTTAAGTAAACTATGGGAACTCTTTCAGACTTCTGGAGAGTGTAGCAACATTTTTTTCCTTCCTCTGAGTGATCTTCTCATATAGGTTGTTAGTGTTTTCTGTCATAGAAAAAACAAAGCAAAACAAAACAAGTTAGTTGATACAAACAGAAACATTTGTTTAAACTATGTGCAAGGTTCATCTTAATGTAATACTTTTGGAATTTCATTCATATATATTAGTGAAAGAAAAGGGCTTAAAAAAATAAATCTGTGTCCTACCTAATACCGTTACTGGTCTCTGTGGTATGGGAATTTCTTAAACGTTTAGATTATTCAATGTTCACATTACCTCCATCTGTAAAGACACAATACTAAAAACATCACGTAGAAATGTATACTTTTGTATCACTGTTGTGGAAAAGTACTAGAGGATTTAGTAGAGAACGGTGATCTTTCTGCTTTGTTTCTTCTAAAAACCCTGTGGAATTTCATAAAGCCCTACATTCCCATTACAGAATTATATAGGCTGTTTCAAACATTATATAGGCTGTTTCTGGTATTTGGAGTAAAATTTGCAAAACTTTATGAATTAGACCTTTCAAAATTCAATAAACCTTTTTAATCTGAGGTCTAAACGTGTTGAGTGTGTTTGAGTTCTCATAAGTACACAGTTTAGTAAAGTTGATTGTACTTGAAGCAATATTCACCAAATGTGTATCAGTTAAATGAGACTGTCTTCAGAAGAAGCTAGCATCAAAATGCTAAGAAAACTTCAGTGAGCAAATATCTTGTGAGGAAAAAAAAAAGATATACACACCGAGGTACTGCATGTGACTGTAAGCTGTTTCAGAAATAAACTTTTGATAGCACTTTATTTGCATTACTAGCTGTGGTATCATTTAAATGTATATTGACCAAGGAGTCCTCTCTGTTGGACTAATACAGCTGAGCATATTTTGGTGGGGCTGTGTGGTGCAGCTAACAGCAGGATTTGGTCTGTCAACTGCATAGTGTTATATCTGCCTCTGATCGTGCTGTAAGCTCAAGAACAGAGTGTATGGCCTTCTTACTAAACATCATAGACACTTTGATTTGCTGTCTTCAGCTATTCGTGTTGTTCTTTATAGATTTTAATTTATAATTATTTTTATAATTATTATAATGTATTTTAATTACATAAGCAGTTTTACTCCATTCCTAAACTATTTTAACTAAGATTTAGCTTCCCATTAACATTTAAGTGAGCCATGTCTTTTTGAACTCCCAGTGAGATCTGACATACCACGTTCTTTTCTAGTATAGCTCCATTGATTTCAATTATGTCTGAATTGAAGTTGACTGAAAGTGACCAAATTCTGGTTTATGTGTTGTCGCTTAATGTATGACAGGCTTGTACAAAGACCTGCAGCACTATTATTCTCTACAAATACATTGTTTTGGGGTAATCTGACTACATATAAGAGAGTCCTTCTCTTTCTTCGTATTTTAAGATGAATTATCTGCTTTGAGATTTGTTATTTTAAGGAAAGCTTTATGAAAAGAGCATTTCAAAGTGTTCCATTTTATAATAACACAACAAAACAAAATAGCAAGGACATTGCTGTTTGAAAAATGAATTTAAGTGGGGGACCATCTCTTGGAACTAATACCAGTGTATCCGTGAATGTGTGCAATTGCTTAATAACCAGTAGTACTTGAGGATTGCCAGAAAGTATTAGGAGTATTAGGCCAGGGAAAAAATGAATGGTGCTGGCCTAAGGAGTTGTACCAAATCAGCTGGGCTTATGCAGTTCTTCAATATAGTTGTGAATTCAATTGATTCTAGAAACAGTTGTGTCATGGCAAGAGTAGCGTGTGCTGAAATCTGTGATAGTTACTTAAATGTAGTAACAAGAAGAATAAAATAGCAGAGTATATATTTTTTGCTTTATTTATTTATCCTTTTGGAGTTTGAGGACAGTGTTAGTGCTGATAAACTACCTTCCTATGACAGGCCTGAATTAACAGTTACCAGATCACAATTATATTTAAAACCAGGGGGAGGCAGTGACTGAAAAAAGTATTGTAGGCTAAGATGGACTTTTAGTTTTTAATTAGTTCCTTTTTTTTTTTTTTTTTTTTTTTTTTTTTTTTTTGAGAATACCAAGGAAGGAAGCCTTTGGAAACTATGTGGTGTGCTGTTTCCTCTGTTGGCTTTGTTTGTTATGTTTAGCAGATGGCTTAAATTTTCAGTTCATTGTTTTCTCATTTACGAAGTGTGGATAATAGAACTGAACTCCAAGTACTGCATGACATCTTTTAACATATAACCCCAAAATGTCTTTGCTTTCCAACAGAAGGTGCTATTGACATAGAAGATGTTGCCACTTCTGTTATTTTTCACTTTACTGTCCTACTGATATGGACTGTATTTTATCAGTACTCAATTTGCAGTAGCGTAGGTAGAAAAATTTGAAAGCTCTCCAAGAGTTACATAAATGGAATTTGGTGAATATTCAGTATCAATCTCACCTAGGCTTCCTCATAAAATTGTTAGCCTAATTTTTGATAAATTGTTTAACCTTAGTTTTAAAGATAAGTAAAAAGCACACAAGATAATTATTTAAAGCTTGTGCTGATGGCAAATTCACTTGAGCAAAGCACTTTGGCCACAAACTGGTGGCTAGTATATCAGTATTCTCTGTGTATCAGTAGCTTATTTTATCTGTAACTGTGGTTTGGAGGATAGCTGGCTTTTCTATCAGAATCCAGTACAAAGAGCTGTAAGCTCACTTGAACCTGTACTTCTCTTAAGCAAAGGCTGCTGGTCAGCTCAATTTAACCTCCTTACAATCCTTTAGAGCCTGCCTTGAAAAGAAAGTAATTTCTTTGCAGACTTGATTGAGCTTGAATATTCTTTCAGTCATTGAAGTTCAGTTCTGTACTTTAATGAGTCATTAATTCAGTTTCCTGAGAATATTGGATCATTACATGATTAAAAATAGAATGAAATTAAGGTTTGAGGAGCAGGAACACAAACAGTGTTGTTATGTTATACATAGTTCTTGAAGATTTTTTCTTCTCTATCTAAGTGACTGAGCACATTGTCCCCGAAGGTTTCATAGTCATGACAGCTTACGGAGTAAGTCTGATGTGTCTGGCTATAACATAGCCTGACAGCTCCCTTACAATTTTCTTTCAGAAGTTAGTCACATTAATGCTGACAGACAGATACCAGGCCAGGCAGCTTAGCCTACTTAACAAAATATATTTCATGTATTGAAATGTAAATATATTTCAGTATAGTTGCCTTGTCATGCTTAAGTATTAATTAAAAATGGTATAAGTCTTTGGCTCTACCACAGATTTAAAAGCTGTAAAAAGATTAAAATGGATCTCTCTATATGCTGGAATTGTCATGATGAGATTTATTTGGAGAAGGGTTTTAAATTGTAAATGGCTGCCACTGGTTGTAACTCCAGATGCTTCACAAGTCACAGTGACTCCGTTATCTATGTACGATAAATTACTCTGTGGAGTCTTGTGCCTCCCTCCTTCAAAGATGTGCAGAAAACTGTTTCTATGTTATTTGGTTGTCACATACCCAATGTTTTTTTTTGTTTGTTTCTTGTTTGTTGCTAATCATCAGATTAGATGGAAAAATCTACTTACTAAAGGGATTTTATCTCAAAATTGGCAAATAATAAATATGTAGTGCTTTTTTCAGCTGCTATGCTTGTTGATTAGCATGGCAATATAGCTGTCATATTTCATTAGACTGTGAGTGCCACTCTCTAGATTGAGTCTGAGGCATGAGGTTTTAGCTCTTATTACATACTTTTGTATATTCAGTCACCAAATACTATGTTCAATCACCCTTAAAATTCAACACTCAGACTTCTGGCTGAGTTGCTTCCCTTGCCCCCTTCACCCCTCTCAGCATGAATGTCCTTCCATCAGAATGTGTTTCAGAAAGAAGAGGAGGAAGCTGAGCAGAGAATGAGAATCTAAATATCTCTTTGACCCATTCCTCTTCTTCAGTGTCTCTGACATGCAGTTCCTTTATAATCAGTGCTGTTGCTGACAGCTAGCGGTGACTCTACCGAGCAAGCAAGCAGCGTCTCACAGAAATTAAAAGCAGGGGATACTGAGGAACTTACTGGTTTGTGGGTTGGTGGTTTTGAAAACATGAACACTTTCTGTGGAAACAAAGAGTCTTTCCAATATGAAACAAGTAAGCACTGTTACTATTATTGCCATTCTTCAAAGTGATAGTCACCTAAAGTCACAGGACAGAGTCTGTTCATGAGGTAAAAGCAGACAAATGTCAAATAGTATTTTATTTACAAGATAAACTTGTCCCAGTGTTTTACAGTTGGAAATTATTATTTTTTATTATTATTTTTTATTTGTGGCCATGATGCTATTCAGAGAGCAAGATGCAATTTTATTAACAGGATGGTTTCTGTGTTCCTTGGGTAATAATTACACCTTCAGAAATGTCCCTGTCCTGTTCAAAGAAACAATATCAAGTTCATAAAAAGATTTAGATTGGGAGAGACTTAGGAAATCACCTAGTCACATCTCTTCTTCAAGGCAGGCCTAATTTCAAAGTTAGGCCAGGCTGCTCAAGTCCTTGCCCGGCTGAGTTGTGAATTCCTCTGCCAACAGAGACTCCGCAGCTTCTCCAGGAGCCTGTTCCAGTACTTGACCACTCTCACTGTGAACATATATTTTATTACACACAGTTGGAACTTCTATGGGTGCAACTTCTGACTTTTGTCTCTCGGTCTCATGGTGCACACCCCTGAGAAAACCTTTGTGCTGACGCCTATCAAACCCTCCCCAGGAAACTGAACACAGTAATTTGATCTCCTACCCCACAGCCAAAACCACTTCCCTCAGTCTCTCCTTGTGCACCCAACCTTCTTTTGTCCATCAGAATGGCCAGATCCTTTTCTGCTGGGTTGCTGGCAGGCTGTAATGTTATGTGTGGACGGCGTGTCACAGGAACGGGACTTGGCAGTTGCCTTGGTTGACCATCATGAGGCTTTCACTGGCCCATTCTTCCAGCTTGTCAAGGCCACTCCAAATGGCAGCTGTAGCCTCCAGTATGTCAACTGATCCCCCCAGTGTGGTGTCCCCTGCAAATTTGCTCCATCTGTCTCATCTTCCAAGTCATCAATGAAGATGTCAAACAAGACTTGCTGCAGTATTGATCCCTGAGTAGCTCCAATCCTAACTGGGCAGGATTTATTTTAGGAATGTTGTAAACAGTTATATTAAAAGGCACTGGAAAATCACAAAACATTTATAATGGAAGTAGTTGTTCTCTTTAAGATACTGAAGGACTGCTGAACTTGCACCTACCATTTTGATAAAGTGAGCACATGAAGCAGAACATAGAGGAGATGAAAAATGATGCCTTCAAGGAGTTGGTCTATAGAACATTGCCTGGAGCTCCTCACTTATGCAATAGATCATAAAATACTTTTGGGTTGGTTGTGGGTCCTTTCGTATTTCTAAGCTTTTGGAGTCTGTGTCATATTCTAGCTGTCTGTGCTAGATTTTATAATAGAGCTGGGAAGCTAAGCACATGATGGGAGTAACTGGAGTCCAATAACTGAGAAGATCTACAGTAAAATGTTGAGAATTAGTAAGTTAGAGTCTTTGTAATTATCTGATAACAGTTGCTGTGCAAGTGCCAGGCATTGCTGATTGAGCTCCATTTTTTGTTGTAATGACATTTGATTTTTGAATGCATTTAAATGCCAGCCATCTTTATGCTGTGAGTCACAGTTTCAAGTGTTTGATTGTTTAGTCAATCTTCTGTTGCATTATTATTTTATCCTGTTAAGAGTTCTTGCTAAAGTTATTTGTATCACCATGTAAATATAAACTGCTTTGTACATTCACAGAATGGGTATTTATAAGCAAGCAGAATGAAGGCTCCATGAAGATCAATTCGACCAAAAATTAATCAAAAACATATGCTTCAGAGTTGGTTTGCTATTACCTAAACACTATTAGATCCTTTAGAAAATTGATTTGTTGATCTTTTTAAGTGGCAGGTATGTTTAGATCTATGCTGAAATCTGTCCTTATCCTTAGTCATGCTCTTATAATTAAACTCGTCAGTTTCATAAGAAGGTATGCGAACAGATGAGGCAAGATAATAGTGTTGCTGTTTGATTATTTTACTCTAAATGCTTGATCCTTCTTACTGGCTGCTGTATCCCTTCCCCTCACCTTATTTCTGCAAAAACAACTGCATTACTGCTGCATCCCTTCCCCATGCCTTATTTCTGCAACCACAAACACGTCTGGTGTGTGTGTCTGAGCTTCAGGGTTACTTCCTTTATGGGAAAGAAAATCTGGGGAGATCTTGAACCTGGTCATTCCTGCCTGATGCCACCTGCTTGAAAACCTCCTATTCTCTTGTCCTGCCTCTTGGTGGTCCAGCTGGGCTTCTGCCGTGCCATCTGGAGGCAGGAAATGCAGATCATCAGCACTTCTGCCTGCTCCCCCATAATAGGCTCCTTTCTGAGACAGCATTGGTAGAACCCCATGGTTGAGTAGGTAGTGGTTAAGAAAAATGGTGTGGGAAGAGGGAAGGTGGGACTAAGGGAAGTAAGACTCAAGGGAGGAAGATATGAAGGAAAGATCAAAAGAGGGTATGAGTAAGGGACAAAAAGAAGGATGATCGAAAATGCAAAATTCTTGCTTTTGGAAGAATTATTTGTGAAGAGAAGGCTGGCTGAATCCAGAAGGTATGGTTGAATTCAGATGGTTGACATTTTTGTGCAGCCTGTATAATGAGTCTTCTGTATGGGTATGATGTAATATGTGGCATGCTTGAACAGATTTATTAGCGACAGAACCCAGGTGTGCCTATGCATTTTGTGGGTTTTGGTGAATGCACATATACCACTGCTGGTGAGAATGGAGAACATGACAGAGGGAAAAGAGGTAGCAGCAGCCATGTGAAACCTATGAGGAAATGCAAGAGAACTCAGCATAAGGAGTGGGGGAAGATACTTCTCCCAAACAACAATTTTTGCACAATAAATTGACACTGTTGAGGAGAAAACTGACCTGAAAAAGATTGCATGTAAAAAAAACCAAAAATGTCAAAATAATTATTTGTAACCATATATATGAATCTTTGAAAATTAAGTAATACAATATGTTGGGGTGGGATGATAAGATTGGAAGCTTGCTAGAGACAGCAGTAGCCAACTCGCAAGTCTCTCATTTATTACTTTTTTTTTCTGAAAAAAAATCTTGTCTTTTGATCTCATTCTCTTACCTCCTTCTTTGGAACAAATATTTGTTCTAGTTGTATCTATTCTGGTGTATTTTTCCATCTGTTTACTACCCTTTCCCTAAAATTATTCTGCAGAAACATCCTGTTTATTCCTAGCTTTGTGATTATCAGCTTTGTGCTGTTAACTAATAGAAAATGTGCTTCAGTTCCTTTCAAGAATAATTTATGAAGCAGAGCTTTGTGACTTTAACATGGCTGTCTTTTTACTTGTTTTCCCCATGTTGTAGGTTTGATAAGAATAAAAAGGCAAGTGGAAACATTGCATGGGAGAACATTGCATTTAAGGTGGGGTAGATGACAAGTGATTTGTAATTTTAAGGAAAAACAGGGATAGAAGAATATTTCCTCTCACGTCTATAGTTAGCCAGTTATACTGTCTCCAGCGAGAATTAACACACTGTCAGTCCAATGTGACCAGGCTACCAACCTTCCTTTTAGCTTACCTTTCTGGCCAACCTTGTGTATCAAGCCTTTCACCAACCCATGTCTAGCCTGTTCCTGGTTTAGTGCGGAGAAAGCTGGGTAGTGCAGAATTTGGCCTACACGTGTAGAAGATGTACAGATCTCTAGTATTGAATCAGTGACATAGAGGTAATGAGCAATACATCTTAGTTGTTTCATTTCTTATTGCACTTTCTTAGCATAAAGAGAAGCAAGGGCTCTGTCTCTTGTGTTGAAAGCTGAGTTCTCTAATTTCTCCAGAGCCTGGATATAAAATTATCCTGTTTTCTTCTCACCTTGGTTGTTTGAGAGGTCTGGGAATCCACTCTGTAACAGATTGTTTTTCAAGACAGGCCAGTCTAACATACCAACTTAGTGCCTAACTAACAAGTGACACCACTCCTGACATGACGTGTCAATTTGTAGTTAGTGATGCACTTCGAGTAACTGATCCAGTAACTGGTTTTTGGTGCTGAACTGAAGAATCAGAAGTTGTTAGATACTAAAATGTTTAAAGGGTTTTGATCTTGTTACCTAAATGGAAAAAAACTGATTGTTTTAGAAAGTCCATGTGAAATACTCCATTGCGTGTAGGAGGAGGAGAGCATATGCAGAGCAGAATATTAGCAGCGTGCTTGCATCAAAAGTACAAGGAGTGAGGGACATAAGCATTCAGTTCCCTTTGCCACAGAGAGTCAACCTGTGTTTCCCCTCTTTTGGGCTCTTTGGGCTGGTGGGGGAAACATTGTCCTGATGATAGGATTCTCCTTTAACGTTTTGTTGGTAGAAGGCAATGCATACAACCATTTGGGAATGCCAACATCAGATGTGCTATTCAGACCCTGACATTAGCTTCCTGACAGACCCATAAAGCCTCCAGAGACAGGTGTCCTGCTAGGTGTGGTGGTCTTGCACTGTATAAAACTCTTGTATAGGAAAGTGAGAGTATGTCTCTTGCCTCAATAATCTGTTCAATGAAATGTGTATTTATGCATTGTAGCAAGATACCAGCAGTGGAATTAACACTATTTCTGAAGAAAAAAAAAAAAAAAGTAGTTTCAAAAAAAGAACAGACTGATGGTTCAGGTGCTCTTGTAAGAGACAGAAGACATGAATTTTAAGACAATTCAGGCAGTTTTTTTTTCAACCATGGAGAATGTAATTTAAGGAATACGTTTCCAGGTACAAATACATGTAAGCTTTTTTTTTTTTTTTTTTTTTTTCCTTCTCAGAACAATGTGGTGCATTCATCAGTTTTGAAGCTAATTGAAAATTTTTGTTTGTTTGTTTTTGCTTAATATTATTAACAATATTTTTTGTCCCTTAAAAAATGTCAAGAGTTGCATTTCATTCACAGAATACTGATGCTTTCTGAGCTGTTTTTTTTTTCCTTCTGCTTTCTGTTTCACTGTACTAAAAGCAGTACCAAAGTTTTAAAAGGAATGAATTGTGACAAAATAATGAAATCATAAAGGGGGTGGGGAAAACATGGCAGTCTTCACCTTAAAAATTCCTCCTCCACTTGAGGTCTGTTTTGAAACGTGTTCTAGCTGCAGGGAGCAAAACTATTAGCCTATTCAGAAACAGGCTCTGTACAGCTGTATTAGCATCATCTCTCCTGTATGGATTGCTTGTCTTTCTCCTCTTAATGAACTGCACTTTATCAGCACAAAGCTGTTTTTTTTTCCTGTCTGAATTTCAGCTGGTCGAGACTGAAAGTCAGGGAGCGGATTTACAGTTGTGGTACAAGCACAGGTAATCTCTGAACTCTGTAAGTGGGCAATAGGTGGAACTTCTTTCTCTTTCCTGAATGTGAGAGGGTTGGCACATCTCAGTTTCAGGATAGCAGGGGAACATATTTTAGTGCTTGTGATGAGAAAGTGAAATCTGTGTCCAGAATCCTGTTGTTAGACAGTAAAACTGTTTCTCCTAGCAGTTGAATGAGGTGATTTTAAAACACCCATTTCGTAGCAGTTGTAGAAATCTGTCAATAGATGCTTGTCAAATCATCCTTCTGGGAACATCATGTTCCCAACAGAATTTTGCAGCGGCTGAGTTTTTTGTTTGTTTGTTTGTTTGTTTTCTGGTGGTTTTGTCAAAAGTAATAACAACAAGCATATTCTTAACATTCAGAAATGAGGTTACTTTTTCAAATTGTTGTCTGCAGGGTTGCCATTATAATAACCAGTAAGGCACTGAGATAGTAACTTTCCATTCCATTCAAAGTCCTCAAAACTCTGCACAGTATGCTTGTATTCCTGAAGATAATTTTTTTTTTCACAACATGGATGGAGTTTTTCTTTCTTGTACTAATCATGTGACATTCAGGTGACTTATCTTGCACTTTCAGGTGACTGCCAAATTATTGTTCTTAGTGGTTTCTCTGCACCTCTCTGCATGCTTGGAAATCTGACTTGGCATAACTGAAACAATGCAATTGTTTTTGTCCATCTATGTGGTTTCTAGTTTTTGTCCATTCACGTAGTGTCTGTTAGTGCAGGGGAATACAGTGGCGTGACTATACAAATGCAGACTAGTATATTTGTGCATGTACTCTTGGTGGGAGAGCCTTTTATGGATTTTTATCAATATTTAATTAGCGTAGTTGTGTGGTTTTACTTAGGCGGGCAGCTGAGCTCCACCACAACTGCGGTCTTACTCCCTCTCCTCTAAGGGAAAAGGGGAGAAAAATATGATGAAAAGGGCTCAAAGGGTGAGATAAGGGCAGGGAGATCACTCAACAACTATTGTGCAGGGCAAAGCAGACTCAGCATAGGGAGATTAATGCAATTTATTACCTATTACTAACAAGCTAGGGAAGAAACAAAGAAAAGAAACTACAAACAACTTCACCCCATCCATCCTCTTCCACCTCCTCCCCCTGACTGATGCAAGGGAATGGGGGCTGTGGTCAGTCCCCAGCGCTTTGCCTCCACCACTCCTTCATGGTCACTCTCTGCCCCTGTTCCACGTGGCATCCCTCCCATAGGATGCCATCCTTCCCAAACTGATCCTCTCTGGGCTTCCCACAGGCAGCAGCTGTTCAAGAACTGCTCCCACACGGCTCCGTACCATGGGGTCCATCCCCCAGGAGCAAACTGCTCCAGCACGGGTCCCCCACGGGCGGCAGCTCCCCCCAGACCCCTGCTCCTGCGTGGGCTCCTCTCCACGGGCTGCAGCTCTGGCCCGGCGCCTGCTCCTGCGGGGGCTCTCCATGGGCCGCAGCCTCCTCCAGGCCACATCCACCTGCTCCACCGGGGGCTCCTCTACCCATGGGCTGCAGCGTGGAGATCTGCTCCGTGTGGGACCCATGGGCTGCAGGGGGACAGCCTGCTCCGCCAGGGGCCTCTCCACAGCCCACAGGGGAACTGCTGCTGCCTGCCTGGAGCACCTCCTGCCCTCCTGCCCTCTTGTCTACCATGAGGCAGCTTCTGGATTCTTCTCACAGAAGCCACCCCTAAAGACCCCTGCTACCAAAACCTTGCCACATAAACCCACTACAATAGTATAATCACATATCTACATTTCCATAGGTAGATGGGAAAACCTTTTGAATTGTGCTTGTGGAATAGACTGCATGTTTTCAATATTTCATATAGGAATTTCTATTGGAAAAGACTTAGGATCTGGCTTAAATACTTCAGAAGTTGCAATAAGATTATAGTGACTGTTAAGTTATCTTAAACATCCAGTTAGAGCCAAAAATAGTTTAAATTGTATTGGCCTAAATGTAATACTGCCTTACTAGTGAAATTTCAATAAAAAGATGAAAACTAGTTTCTCAGTTAATATTTGTGCAGACCTGGGTGGAGCCACAAGAGCTTTGTTTGCATTAGCAATGTGTTCAGATTTCTGCATGGAGAGTTAATAGTGGCAGCATATGAAATTCAAGTTAAGTAGAGCAAAGAAATGCCATATGATTATTACTGTTAAATCTGACAAATAGAACAATTTTCTACCCTTGAGTGATTTAAAACCCTTTGCAATCTTAATCTAGAAAGGCACTGCTTAAAGCAATGCAGTACTATAGAGATGAATGACAGTGTAATAATCAGCCAGAAATGCATAGTTTCACTTCTCATATGTTATTAGTTCACTGACAGAATTCTTTGTTACCCAATCATTTGATGTGGTGCAGAAATCTGGAGGCTCTGTTTCTTCTGCCATTGTTTCTGTAAATCACATAACTTCCAAGTTTCATTTTTCCCCATGTATTAAAAATGGAAATGATACTTTCCTAGCATTTGTTAAGGTCTTCACCGCCTTGCAGGAAGATTTATAACTGCAAAGCATTATTAATTATTATCGTTTATTTTTACTGATAAATGTGGTGAATCAATAAGTGTGACATTCAGAAAAACAAATGTTTTTGGGGAGAGGTATAGGAACATTACCTTTCATCTCACTTTCCTCTCTGCACTCTTCTTGGATGTAGCATTAAGATTCTCATCAAAGCCGACATTTCAGATGGAGTGGTCTAGGAAGCTGCTGAGTTACATGGGCAGATATGATGAAAACTAAGATTTGAGCTTTTTTTTTTATTTTTTTATATTTTTTTCTTAATAGATATTTAACAAAAGAATACAAGCAAAGAATAAAATACAAAGAAGAAGGAAGATAAAATTATTTGACATTTGAGGCACATTACCCATCCATTCATGCAATTTTGAATAATCATTTTAAGAAACTGCATTCTGCCACTCTCCATTAAAGGTGAGAAAAGCTCTTCATAATAACTGAAAGTCAGGAAGGTGGTTTCCACTAAAATTTTACTTGACAATGCAAAGATCACTACAAATTATTTTGCTTTATGTCCTGTCCTTGCTTCATTGATAATGTAATTGCAACTTCCAGAGAGATAGAAGACTCACTTTAAATAAAATTAAGATGCAGATGTGTCCCAATATGGCAACTTAAAATAGCAGGCAGGTTTGTAGCTGAGATCATACAGAGAAAGGCAGGGAACTAAATCATATGAGATAATACTGAGACATTGACTGAAATGCCCATCTGGCTAATGGAGAAGTGCTGTTACAAATATGAGAGCTCTTGCTGTGCTTCAGAGATAAGCAGTTAAAAACAGTCAAATAAAGGAAAAGTTGTCATGGATAAGCAAGTATTATAGGTTTATTCTTTGGTACTAACATGCAATTTGGAGTTATATATCACCTATTTGGATAATACATCCATGTAAAATTACAACATTAATAATATTTAAGCTTAACAATCTTTTTTTTTTTTTTTTTTTTTTTTTCTGAATTTATCTGGTACATTTTCAAGGTGTACATGTTTAAACTTACACAGATTTTGTAGAATTCTGCCTACTACAAAAAGACACAGGTGATGTATTGTTTGTGCCTGTCAGTGGCAGCTAAAGCTGTACTCTGAAATCTCGTTCTACGAACCAGGAAGGCAGTATTTGTTAACTCCATTAGTAGGTTCCTTGTCTGAAGTACAAACCATGAAGTACAAATAGTGTAGGCATTTGGCCTGTGGGGCTTTCACTGTTCTCCTGAATCTGAGCTGCTGTCTAAAGAATCAGACTTCAGCATATCTTTGGGTGTCTTTATCCTTAAATAAGGGATACTGAAATCCATAAATAGCAGTGGTGTTATATGCCAACATAAAACCATTTCCGAATTCTAAATGATATATTGAATTCTGTTACTAATTCAAAAACTACACTGACTTTGGAGACAGTTCCTACACCTGCCATATGTAAATTCCTGCAATGTGGTTTTGATGCAGGGATAGAAAGCAGGGCTGCATCAGGTCTCTCCACTCAAGCAGTTACTAATCAAACTAAAGCTCTTAAGATCAACACCAAATTGGGCAGGAGTGTTGATCTGCTCAAGGGCAGGAGGGCTCTGCAGAGGGATCTGGATAGGCCAAGGCCAACTGGCTATAATTTTAGAAGGCTAAGTACTGGGTTGTGCACTTGGGGCACAACAACCCCATGCAGCACTAGAGGCTTGGGACGGAGTGGCTGGAAAGCTGTGCAGAGGAAAAGGGATCTCGGAGTGCTGATTGATGCTCAGCTGAACATGAGCCAGCAGTGTGCCCAGGTGGCCAAGAAGGCCAACGGCACCCTGGCTTGTTTCAGAAACAGTGTGGCCAGCAGGAGCAGAGCGGTGATCATTCCCTGTATTCTGCTCTGGTGAGGCTGCACCTCATGTGCTGTGTTCAGTTTTGGGCCCCTCACTACAAGAAGGACATTGAGGTGCTGGAGTGTGTCCAGAGAAGGGCTATGAAGCTGGTGAAGGGTCTTGAGAACAAGCCTTATGAGGAGCAACTGAGGGAGATGGGGTTGTTTAGCCTGGAGAAAAGAAGGCTCAGGGGAGATCTTATTGCTCTCTACAACTATCTCAAAATTGTATCAAGGTGGGAGTTGGTCTCTTCTCCCAAGCAACAAGTGATAGGACTGGAGGAAATGGCCTCAAGTTGCTCCAGGGGAGGTTTAGGATGGATATCAAGAAAAATCTCCTCACCGAAAGGCTTGTGAAGCATTGGAACAGGTTGTCCAGGGAAGTAGCTGAGTCACCATCCCTGGAAGTATTCAAAGGAGATGTAGATCCGGTGCTAAGAGGCATGGTTTAGTGGTAGACTTGGCAGTGCTAGGTTAGTGGTTGAACTTGATCCTAGAGGTCTTTTTCTAAGACCTCTAGGGAATCAAACCTATATGATTTTATGATTCTAAGATGCAGTCATATGTGCATCAATGAGCAGCTTTTCTTGTCTTTTTTTGCTGCAACTTAAGAACTTAAGAAATTTGTCAAGAAAGAGGTTTTGACTTACCCCCCCCAGAAAAGATTGATTAGATTTAGTTTCTATCAGGCAGGTGTCAGGACAAAAAGCTCCAGATATCAAAGAGTTAATTCATTCATTTAAGAAGAAACTTGAAGTAGAGATACAGTGCCAATGTCATTTAGCTCTGTTATTAATTCTTACTCTTGTGCAAGTGCTGTAATGCACAAGATTTGCATGTGTATGAGTGGGTTTTTATGAATGTCAGCTAGCATGAGCTGGGATGGAGTTTTCTGCTGAATTGAAGAGCAATGTCGTTGGAATCATGCCATTTTTTTGCAAGTTCCTTCAAAATAAAACTTTCTCATTTTACTAAGTAGTTGTTGTAATGAAGCAGTCTTGGCAACTGTTTGTGTTATTTGTGAACAAATTTAATTTAGGAGAAGGTTCCCAGCTTTCGCAGCAGATTTGGAAATGGTCTTCCAAAAGAAACAGTTCAGGAGGAAACCATATGCCTCCTCCCTGTTTTTAAAATAAACTTGGTGTATTTATCACTTGGATTTTATGCTGTGGTGTCTGCAGAAATAGGGGGCTGAACTTGATGGCCCAGGATGTCCACTCCAGTACTTTTTCCTGGATTCTGTTTTGAGAATTAAGTGGTAATAAATTAATAATATTTACAATCATTACTGTTTCAGTGTAGTACAAACAAGAGATACTTTGATCTAGAAAATAAGATAAAAGATTTCAGTCTCTACTAAGTAGTGTGCTTGCTTTAAAATAAATACAATTGAACTATGCCATATAATCTATTTTTTCTAAAACCAAAATAAATTTCAAAGCAAATATGCAATTTTGGAACAAGATTTTTCTTTTTGTCTTACGTCTGGAATTTTTTTGAGAATTAGTTTATTGGAAATACTGGAAATGCTTGTTCTTCTGACCGTGAGAAAATATGTAATTTTTAAAACTCAGATATATACACTTATACCTCTTTTTACTAAAATGAGGATTCTGTTGCTTGTGCTAGTTAATAAAATGCAACTGTGCAGGATCATTGATAGATGCTTTTTCTTTATGAAATAGGAGATTAAAATAGACCTAAAACATTCCCCTGGAAGTTTCTATGGTTTCTGACTTCCATGTCTTGGTCAAACTTGGTTATGTTTTACTTTCTGCTGCCTTAAATCCTCCAGTCCTGCAGTTTTTTCTCTAAACTGTTTATATTATACTGATATTCAGAGTTACATACAGGTGTATGCTCCCCAGCCCCTGAGTGTGTAACTAGTAATTAGTGAACCTGAGATAATAGGTTTTGCATATCCAGTATATTGAAGTGTTTGTTTGCAACGAACTCTTGATGTAGTGTAGATCTTTTTACACCCAAAAAGATGTCTACTGGGGGGAGGGTATGAGAATAGCTTTCTAACGTGTAGCGCCACACATCTCCAGCATTTTAAAGTCAATACGCTTTAATGTCTGGCTTCCTGAAACAGAGTTTACTATAGGTAAAACTGTATGGATGGTGAATAGTTCTGTGCTCTTCCAGTGGGTCATAGACTGAACTTGTGAACCTGAAATCAGTGCAATTCTGACACTTGCCAAGAAGCTGAAATTCTTGTTCAGATTCATTTAATGTCATGATAAGAATTGGGTGGCAAGCGTTGTTCTCCCAGTTTGTAACTTTGTCGATGTCACCACTCTGTGCAACTCTCTATGGACTCCCCATGCTCCTTGAGATCAAGATAGTGACAATTTCATCTCTTTCTGCATTGTTAACTGTCTGACACTCATACATTTTGTCTGTTTTTGCTTTTGGCCAACAAAATCCAACAAAGTAGCTCACCCAGCTTGTACCAACATAGTTTAAACATGATTAAGGTTCAACACAGTAAATATGTCTCTACAGCAGTTGTTGGGCAGGCATGAAGTGAATATAAGCACAGCATGCTCCTAAACCTGTCTGTTTGCTGTCCGTGTGCTGACTCACAGACAGCCTGGGAACTGCCTGTACGGGTGCTGTGAAAGCAGAGCAGAGGGGTAGACAAACTGTTTAAATAAGCCATTAAAGACAGTTTCTTCAGGGTAGGATTGGCAGGGTGGTAGCAAGGAAGCATATGTTAAGTGTTCTGTTCTGTGGTTAGTGTGGTTGTCATCAAGTTCTGTTTTATTTTAACTTTTCTAAGATACCATTAAGCAATAATTGCCCACTTCTTTGCTGTCACTGAATTCAAACACACAGCAACCCTACCCACTAGCCCCAAATATCACATTCTAAATTAAAATATATTTCTGTAAGAGCTCAGTGATTTAAACTTGAGAAGTCATAAATCCATTCCTGCCATTAATAGGTGAAAATTTTCAGTTTGACGTGTGTATAAGTATAGAAAGAACAAAATTCAGGTTCAATCATATGTGAGTACTTCATCATTCAAAGCTGTTGTCTGGAGAGATGAGCACAGAGAGTGGAAGTAATGGAGGCACATTTTTATAAATATCACTGCAGTTGTAGGTATACTGAAACATACGATGTCATCACAATCTCATCTGTTGAGTGTGTGCTTAAACTGGGCAAACTCCTTGTTGATTTACACTTGTAGCTATGAGATTTCCAGATGGTGTGAATCACCAGAGAATGCGACTATTAATTTTATAAACCTTGGGTTTTATTAGTTGGTAACACCCACAAGTACATTTTATCAACAGAAAGAAGTACAGCTAGGCAGCGGTAGAACAAACTTCCTGTGATGTTTTGAAGTGTGGAATCATAGAGAAAATTATGCAAGTCAAAATGTAATTCAGCATCCATTGCTCATTCAGTCCCTGTCCCCTTTTCACAGTAATGATAAAAACTGTTGGTAAACATGATACAATTGTTATGTGATGTAGGTCTGCAGATAAACAGATAACCATTTTTGGGGGGCTGTTTTATTTAGGAACCCCAAGGGGAACAAAAAAAAATATCAAAAAACAACCATCCATCAAAAAAAAAAATCAAATGGTCCTTATTCTCTTTCTAGCAAGCTGTGCAGGACATTACTGTTTACTAATATAAGTAAATTTCTCATCTGTGTGATATCAGTCCCCAGTATATGTTTCTGAAGTGCTATCCATTTGGCTTTCTGCTTAGAATTGTGACTAGAGGCTAGTCATTTTTCTTTGGAACAGTCTGCTCATTGTCTGCCCTTTGGAGAGATGGGGTCGCTGATGTCCACATGTATGTATGTTTTGCAGTCTTTATTGCCACACTGGATCAAATTAGTTTGGATAACAAAAAGATACTGAATGGTTTATATTTTATATTTTGAATGCATTTTGCATTCATTTACAGAGGCTTAATGATTGGCTGTCCCTGACTGGGACCTATTTCATTGTTTGCCTTGGAATGAACTGTTCTGTCAAGATAGTGACGAGTGTGACATTTTCTGAAGTGAAATGGACCTTGAACACACTTGAATGCTGTTCCAGAACATTCAGCATCTCTGATGGGCTGATGTATGGGAAGCAGGTAGCTATGCTGCATCCAGAGGAAATATAAGTGGGCAGCAGATAGTTTCTTTGGCATATGGCCAGAAGTCTGCACTTCCTGTGAAAGCACTGTGAAATACTTAACCGTGGCAAGTAGTTCTTTTATTTTTATTTTTTTTTTCCCTTTAAGAAAAAACGGCAACTTCAGCCACACAATTCCCTGGGGTGTTAAACTGCTACACAAGGTTAGTTACAATTGAAAGAGGAAGATGTTTCCTCACTGATTATGTAAAGCACAGCAGCACAGCCCACCCTTATCTGCAGTAATACGATATAGTCTGTTGCTCAGTTATGTACTGTATGGTGAGCAACCACCAATCTTAATAATCTACAGCTTTGTTTCCATCATTTCTTATCTGCACTTTTAGAATTCCAGCACAAGAGGGAAATCGAAAAACCCAAGCAACCACCACCAACAAAAAAATTGGGCAGTGTCTTTATATTCCTTGTAATGGGGCCTTCATAATATTACGCTTCCTAGCTTTTCATTGTGACTGAGAAACAGAAATGCACTTCCTCATGAATGAAAGGAGGTATCTTCATGCTTTCCAGTCCTTTGGATTTAACAAAATACGAACTTATGGAACCTTTATGGAGATGAAATATTAAGAGTTTGAGAGGATTTATTTCTTTCCACCTCCTTCCAGAGAGATGCTGAAAATTTGCTGAAGAAACTTTCCTCCCATCCTGTGTACTTGGTACAAGTCCTCAGTCTATTTCTTGCAGTGTAACAGAAATTTGAAATTTATCTTAAAATTGTCGTAACTGGCAGTCATCCCAAGAGAATGCCTGTGAGACTATTGTATTTAGACCCACTGTTTCCATGAAAGTGATGTGCTCAGTTGTTTCAGATTCATTTCAGAGAGACAGATATTGTGCCATCACAACACAAAATTAACTGCTTGGTAGCAAATAAGGGCGTGAAGCTACAACAGGGGAGGTTGAGGCTGGATGTTAGGAACAGGTTCTTCACTGAGAGGGTGGTTGGGCACTGGAACAGGCTCCCCAGGGAAACGGTCATGGCACCGAGCCTGACAGAGTTCAAGAAGCGTTTGGACAATGCTCTCAGACATATTGTCTGATTTTTGGGTGGTCCTGCGTGGAGCCAGAAGTTGGACTTGATGATCCTTGTGGGTCCCTTCCAACTCAAGATATTCTATGAAATAAAGAGTAGGTTTTTTGTTTTGTTTTGTTTTGTTTTTCCCTACAGAGCTGGGGATGCTGGGGGAGTGAAGGATGGGGAAAGAGAGAGAGAGATGAGAAAATCTAAATGTGTAGTATATTTGAGGCTAATCTCTTTTCCAAACTCTGGTTTAGGATTTCTCCAAGACTTCTCTTAGCTGCATTAGCTAGCTCATCAGAACCCTACCTTGATGGTTCTGTGTTGCAAAGTGACCTAATTCTTCTCCATCTAAATGTGTTCCAGTGTTATCCTCAAACCTTTGTGTTCAGTGAATTTTTAGTCCTTCTCATGATTCCAAAATTTCCAGTTCTCCAAGTTATTGTCTCCTACCAGTCTTCACAATGGCATGAGCTGGCTCCATACTGGCTGTTGTTTCATTATTATCTCAAACTCCTTATTGCTGTTACTGACTACCAAAAGGAAGAGCACAGCAAATTCTCTCATTTTTTTATTATTTCAAGGAAATTTCAGCTAATTTCTGTGTTTGTAACACCTGCAATTGTTGTACATTATTAAAAAAAAAAAAAAAAAAGTTGTCACTCAAAGCTCCTAACAGTTTTCTATCTTTAAGCCACATCTGTAAGTACTGGTGCAGTTAGACAAACAGAATTTAAGGGAGATGTGCAGGATCCCAAAGTAAATCAGTGAACAGATTCAGCTCTCTTACCTGTTACAAGAATATCCTTTTTCCTTTATATTGATGCAGCCAGTGCTGATGTTGATATCCAATTATGAACACAACCATGTGTCTGACTTGCATGTTCTTTACCCTCTTAACAATTGACCCATTCCTTATTCCCTTATTCCCAAACTTATTCCTCACAGTTGTACTGTAACCCTCTCACAGTCTGTTGTTTGCTCTTTCACCTTAGTCTAAATAGCTCATTGCAGACCTAATTCCTAACTTGCAGAGATACTGCATCCATGGGGAGAAACACTTCACTTATAATCATGCCTTTATAGTTCCCTTGGTTTATTCTGGCACTTTGACTTGTCATGGTTGAATAAATTGAATTTTGTAGTGTGCTCTTAGAAAATGCCACACTCTTGATTTTAGATGTGCATCAGCATGATGAATGCAGCATTAGAGCGTGATGCAGAGTAGTGGTTAGATTTGTGGATTGAAGCTCTAGGTTTTATCCTCAAACCTCTTGGCAGATTATTAGCTGAATCATTTTTAGACTTCCTGTTTTCTATGCATTTCACACCTGTAAAATGAATGTGTTTTAACTATACAGCAGGTCTGTGTTGATACCCACTTGGTTATTGTTTGAACAGCGAGGCTGCAGGTATGCTGTAATTTGTCACAGAATGGCTGTTGCACTCATATACTAACTACCTGACTATACCTTGTACTTCCCTCATATTTATACTGGGTACAAATACTTTCCTGGGTTGTAAATTGTCTGAGGAGGAATCACTTTTATTGTGTGTTTATGTGGTCCCTATCACCGTGAGCTTTTGTTCCTTGAGTCAAACCATCAGAATCACAGGTATTGCTAGAATACAAACATAAAATGAAGTTAAGAACATGCTTTGAGATCTTTGAATGAAATATACTGAGGGCTATTACGGCTGTTTTATTTCCAAGAAAACATAATCAAACTTCATTATTTTTATGGGCAATTTTATCTGCTGTGCTTTAAAAGCAGGCAGTAATTACCAGTGTACCTAAATCCATCAGCTGATGAATGAAACTGAAGGACCTGAGCAAAAGATCTCTCTCCATTAATGATATCTGAGGCAAATGTTCTAAGACCCACTGGAATTTAGGAAGGGCATGTTTTGCTCTAGAGTAGTTTACTGTTTGAGGAGTACGCTTGAAAATAAATAGCAGCTTAATTCTGAATTAATATCTGAAGTAGGTTTAATAACTTTTTAAAAAGTATCTGTTGTGCATGCATTAAACCTGGGGTAGTGCATCTGATGCATCTCTGTTTATTAGGCAGCTAGTGACTATTTCTATCAAGCCTGGAGATGTATTTGTGAAATAGTTTTTCATCTTTTGAAGATTGGAGACAGAATTCAAGCTGATGGGAAGGAAGAAACCTGGAAAACAACAATGCTGAAAGGGCTACGGATGTGGTTTTACGGAAAGACAGAAGGATTAATGGATTCTAGGTTTCATATTTAGAAGTATCCCATGTTTTGTTTTAACTGTTTCTGAAAGGAGTGTATTAGGAAGTTAGGTTCCCTGATTTTCTCAGGAGATGGAAGGAGGAGAGGCAACACACCTAACTAGTCTCTAACATAAAAATAAATATTTGTATTAACATTCATTACAATGTTAGAAAAAAATTGTTTTTCAGATAATTGCCTTTGATGAGCTACGGACAGACTTCAAAAGCCCTGTAGATCAATGCAACCCAGTCCACGCAGTAAGTACAACCAGTGGTTTGCTAAGCAACAGCTACTGAAGATGGGTAGGTGCACTGAGCTATCAGTGAAAATATGAGTGTGGAAGGGAATGTAAAGCCTGTTGTGAAGACAGTTGTAGTTTGGAAAATTGATTTATTGGGCTAGTCTTAGGAAAACAGATGTTTTTTATGCCAATAGCTTTCCTTTTTGCTGAAGAAGGCAGAAAAAAATATATTTGGAAGTTCAAAAATTGCAGGATATATAATGTGATGGTAAAGGTTTTTTATTATTAATATTTTTTAATTTTTTGTTCTGTGTCACCAGTTTTCCTTTTTAAAATCATTTGCTTTCTCTGCTTTCATGTATGCATTAACATTCTTCTCCAATACTGTCCATATTGACCAGTCAAAAGCTTTGAAGGGATATGATAAGAGGTGCATTCCTAGATCCTAGATTTCCCTGTACCCTATCAGGGCCCTAAATTCTCCTGTACTTGAACAGTAACTAACACACTTTGTTTCGTGTGCTATGGGAAAGGTGAAATACCACCTTATGACTGTAAGCTCAGTTTTACCTAATGAACCAAAATGCAACCCAGATTTAAGCATATGAAAATTCTTACTTCAGTGAGAGCTGTAATCTGGAGTGATTTAGGTAACCACAGTTAAACATTCATCAGATTTGTACCACCATAACTGAGAGCACATCTTGGCCCCATCATCCCAATGGGAAGTGTAATGCTTTCAAGAGGTGCTGAATTTGTAGAGATTAAATGCAAAGTATTGACTCGTTTACTGTTTACTAAAACAAAAGAAAAAAAGAGAACTGAAGAAAGAAATTGTGTCCATGAAATACTATAGAGGACTCCAATGGAAGTAACCTGGTTTTAAAGTCACTTTATTTGGTTTTACTTCCCATCTTGAGAACTGCACACAAGAATTGTGTATTTATATGTACCAGATTCCAGTCATTTGTTTTTTTTCCTAAAATTTGTAAGATGCTTCATGGAGATAATTTCCTTTTAGTCTAGAATGGTAATGGAACATGGTCTCCAGACCATGTTTTAATCATGTTAGTGGGAATCAGAAAGTTAATCCTGACATTTCCAGTAAAACACAACAAGGTATTATGTGATCAGTTGCAATGTTTTATCTATTTTTGTATGAAACCTCCTGTGATAATTTAAACAACAATATTGGATGTTTTTTTTCTGCACAGAAGACTTGTTTTTGCCTTTTATAGTTATATAAAAGGAAGATTTTTATAATGAGCAGGTATTTCTTACATCTGTGGCCAAGTATCTTTTCCTCTTTTCCTGTGCGTGGTCATTCATGGGCACATTCCATTAAGGCACAGGGCTCAGTGTACTGACCAGCCCTATTTTACAGGTGACTTGCCCTTTTATACCATTTGCTGCTTATTTCCACCTTGTTGTTCCTCTTCCTCCCCTTTCCCCCTGTGCACCTCACATGGGTTTACAGAGCTATGCAGTTTCTGTACCCTCCCAGTCCAGGGCCCCTTTCTTCACAATCTTATCAGCTGCAAGGTTCATCCTTCCTGGAAGGCGCTCCTGTAGCTTTTTAGCCTACCAATTAGTGTTACTAGGAGTTCTGTTTCTTGTAATTATCTCCCACCTTAGAAGTACTCCATCAGATAACCCTGCTGGAATAAACATTCCTACATTTTCACGTGCTCTCATAAATTAGCGTGACTGACTGAACTTGGTTCCCATCATTTCCTCCCTTCCTTACTATCTTGTTGCCTTGGAAAAGGGCCCTTGACCCTTAAAGGAGTGGACACTATCCTTCTACATATCCTTATGATTAACACCAGTTATGCAGAGTGAAATCTGATTTTACTAGTGAATTTCTCATTATAAGCCATTTAAAGAAGACCTGAATTTGACTTGTTTTCTTTCTGTGGGTCAAGCTTAGCGCATCTTTTGAGTCAAAGTGTTTAATTACAGTTACTTTTAGCATTTATGAATATATCTGTTGTTTAAAGTGATATTTCTAGGACATTATGAATATTATTCACTAATGGGTTAAATTGCTCAGACACACTATTAGTGATAGTGGAAATGCAGCTATATCAGCTTTTCAGTTATTTTTTTCATACAGACTTATCTTAAAGCTAGAGGTTGGATACATGAAAATGCCAGGCTGAGTCTCTGTGTTGTAGATTGGCTCCAGTCACAAATGTTGACTTCCAAAAAAAAGTTGCAGCCTCTGACTCAAGGCTAACACACACATGAACCTCCTTTTTATACTGTTATTACCAGTAACAGATGAAAAATAACATTGGAACTTAGAAATTAGTAGATCTTTTGACTTGCAGATGGTACATTAGAAGTGAATACTGTTGGTTCAGATTAATAACATGTTGATTACCTGCAATCAAAAAATATGATTTTGACCCCTTGTACTTGTATATTGTCTTTAATTTATAACACTACCTAATCTCCCACCTTTTTCCCCACTTTTTCTTGACAGAGAGAGCGACTGAGAAATATTGAGCGTATTTGCTTCCTCCTGCGAAAGGTGAGTGTAAACTAATCTAGGATTTGTGAACTGCAGGAGAATTAAAGCCAATGAGTGGTTATCTGCATTCATTTTCTCTTTGAATAATCCTCATTCTCTATTGAAAGGTTCAGTTCTATTGCAGAAGTGGAAGTCATGATGACCTTGTAAGAATAGAGTAAGTCAAATTATAAAAAGTTAACATAATAGAGGATTCCTAGATAAGAACTGAATCCCGAGAGCATCTGCCCATTAATTTTGGAACATGCTTTTGGATGGCAGTGAATCATTTTGCAGTTGCAGCTTGAGTTGCTTATAGCCCTGTCATTTGATCATAGTGTTGTAATACAGGCTTTAGAAATACCTTTTTTTTTTTTTTTTTTTTAACAGGGGCTTGCTATTTGATAAATTAAATATTTTATTACCTACATAATTAATAATTACATTTTTCATTTGGCTGAATTGAGAAGTTGATACACCATTTATTTTAATTTGACCAGATATGAGGAGTGCCCCAGTTTCTGAGAGAGTTGAAGGAACTGATAAATTGTAGGATTGGTATGGTCAGGTTACATCTTTCCTCTGTAGCTTGAAAGAGGGCTTTCATAAACTGACTGTTCTCCTGAGTCTGTACCAATGAAGTCAAAATAATCATAGCTCCAAAATATTTTCCTTTATATATTCAAGTTTCTATTAATTGCCTTCACCAGATTAGTAATGGAGCCACGTAAATCATTCAACAATATTGCTTAACAAAGGTCATCACTGAAGTATGGACTGCTGACTGCATCCTAATCAAGCTAAGCACTAAATTCAGATAAGTTTTTAATAATCTGAAGGCCCCATCCTTAGAAGTTTTGGGAAAACTAGTGCTAGGAATTACTCACTTGGGATGGTTCAAAGATCTAGGGGTGACCACGCTCAGAATATATGAAATGACTCAGATCAATCAGAACTTGAGACATATCTGTTGGGCACCATTATGAGCATGTGGCTCTTAGAAGCCACATCTAAGAACTTAGCATGGTTAAGACACTAGAGATGTGAAAATAAGAAAAAATACACTTATCACCAATAGCTTTCCTTTTTGTCAAATTGGCAGCCAGCCAATTTCAAGCTGTGTCACAGTTTATCTGACATAAAGCAACCAGTGAGTGGTAATGTATGTGAGCCCATGAGAGTGCCTTGCCTTCATCAGTATTTAATTATTATTGAGCCTCAGCATTCTTGTGAACAGCAAAATTGAGTGTTTTGGCTAATTACAGATTCTGTATTCAAAAGGGATTGGCTTGCTTCTGATTCTCGTAAATAGTTTGTTAATTCAGTGTCTTCAAAATTCTTTGGGGACATATTTGTTTTAATTGAGAGATAATATGCAAGAAGAAGGTGGTGGAATATCTACAGAGATTTGTAGTCTTTAAAACTGACAGTCACTAAAAATAGCTTTAGACTATGTAGCATAAAGTATTCACTGTTGGGGATAAGTTCTGGCAAAAACAGTGAAGAATCAAGTGTTGTATAGATACAGGAAGACAGCAGTTAAGATGCTATCTGCAAGCACTAAATATATCCCTCATTATAAAATTGTGTGGCTTTAGGTTTGTTTCTGCTTCTATGAAAAAGCAATGTATCTTTTTCCCCCTGTCACAAAGTCAGATAATTCTTTTAAATGACTTTGAAAATAGTGTTATGATTACTGTTTATGACATTAGAACTTAATGATGATCTGTTGTAAATCTAAAAAAAAAAAGAGTTTACAGGTAGGTTATAAAAATATGTTCGGTTTCATTATAGCCTGGTTTTAGAAGGGGCTCATGGGAATTACTAAATAGGAGTACAATATGCCATACCAATGATACTGATGAGTTTAAGAATGGATTTTTCATTTTATCTCCAAAATACTGGGAGAAGATCATTAACAAACTGTGACCAGGTACTTGATGTGTTACCAGATACTGTATAATTTAGTTACGTTTTCCAAAATGGAATGGAGGATGTAATCCCTCAGCAACTAGATGCTTTCAGACTTTTGGTTTGGGGAAAATATTTCCATGACATGGAAAAAAATGTAGGGAGCATGTGAAGCATATATATATATATAGTGCCGGCATATGTATGTGCATGTACAAACAGGTCCATGTTTTTATGGTGCTACAGAATGAGAATTAGCGTAAGTCTTCTGGTCATTGGAGAATGACTGATTTTATATATAAAGAAGCTATTAACCTTGTATAGCCATGCTTAAGTCTCTTCTGTTCTGAAGTAAATGACAGGAAGGACTTATTTTCTGAAGCCAGCACCACGTGAGGAGGATAGAGATAGCTCATTTCATACAGTGATATGTTTGGGGGCCTCTAGAGTATATATTAATCTTCATGTGCATGTGCTGTAAATTGTAGAATATTTGATTGTGTAGACACTGGTGAGTCATACAAGTGTTGCGTATGTCCTATGTGAATGATGTTAGTATTGGTCAATGCTGTGGACTCTGTGCTATCTTTTTTGCTGAATTGCTTTTCTTTCTCTTGTGATTACGTGATGCGCACTACAGTGCTTTGCAGAGATACGCAAACTAGTTGTGAATGAGCTGTCTTAGCTTAATGGGATCATAGAATCATCTAGGTTGGAAAAACCTTCAAGATCATCAAGTCCAGCCATCAGTACAGGAGTCTTGGACTCATTAGCACATCTAAATAATTGAGGTGTGACATATAACTGTGCCATGATTTTAGTGATTAAATACTTTGGTGAGGTAAACATATTTGATTAATCAAAACATATTTGATTAATGAAGACAACACTATTATATACTTAACAATTGCAGGTATATTTCAAGAGATCTACCTACCTGGTTGATTTCTGGTGGAAGTACTTATTTTAGCACTAAGGACAATTAAGAATTTTGTACATTTAAAATGCTATTTCATTAATCGACCATTGTAATAGCATTGCTTTACCTGTGGGGAAATTTAATTGACTTTTGATTAGGGTTATGATTATATGTAACAGCATTGTAATGTTTGATTTAAGCTGATAAATCCTTACAAAGAAGTTAATTAAACTTACTTCATTCTCAGCAACTGTATTTCAGACTTCACTTTGCTCATGCCAAACCCCGTTGAAGAATGTAGTTGATCCTTCTCAAACTATTAGCAAATATTTGTTTTTTTAAACACCATTAACTAAAATAAAAGCAATTTATGAACAGTAAAACTGGCACTAACCTGAGGGTGAACTGAGGTAGAAAAAAGACTCATTCATTTTCCTAGTGTAGTGGAAGCATTTAAGGTAAGTATGAAATCTGTAAAATTGCAAGTGTAAGAAAATATTGCACTATCCTTTATTTTTATTTTATATATTTATTTTTGTGGTGGTGGTTTTATTCTTAGTTAGTTCATTTGGGGTGGGGGGTCTCGTCCCAAAGGAATGATTGGAAGGGAGCAAATTCATCAAGAACTCTAATGACAGACAAGCTGATATTAATCTCAAAGATGTTTCAGATGAACTTAAACTGTCTAGAAAAAAAAAATAGGCAGACAAAATACACAAGAACAACTTCTGAATAACCAAACTTACAGCTTGTTCAGTACTCCATTACTAGCATGAGCAACAACAAGAGTGGAATGTAAATCAGTAGCCAGGTGTTTAAAAATAAAAATCTCTTCACCTAATGCCTTTTGAAGGAAGTTCTACTATTTTAGTCAGGAGGCTGATGACTGCCAGTGCTTGGTCTCTTCTAGTACCTCTGTCACTGTGATTTCCAGTAGAGCTGGATCTAGGGTACTAGTGGTGGAAATGTATCATGTACTTAGTAGTTGTGGTGTTTACCAGATACAATTCTGTTTTTTAAAGCTCTGCAAAAATAAAATTATAGAATCATTTAGGTTGGAAAAGACCTATATCCTTCACCAATGTTACATATAAAAAGACCAATATTCTTAATGCAGTGAGGGGCCCAAAACTGAACACTGTAATTGAGGTGCAGTTTCACCAGCACCATGTACAAGAGGACGGTCATTCCCCTTGTCCTGCTGACCACACTATTTCTCACACAGACCTGGATGCCATTGGCCTTCTTGACCTCCTGGGCCCACTGCTGGCTCATATTCAGCTGGCTGTCAACCAGCATCTGTCTTTTCAATTTATATTCCATAGTATACTCTCTAGTACATATCACAATCATTTTTCACTGTATTTACAGGTTTTGGTTATTTATCAAAACCAATATTACCTTAAAGAGCAATTACAGAAGGCATTCAATTCAGACTGAGATACAGTAAGTAAAAAGTAAAACTTAGTGAGCATAATATATAATTCCAAACACTTGAGTCTCTGTGTACAATTTATTTAGGTATGCTTTCATATGTAAGTATTCTGTTTAAAATAAAAAGTCAAATCACCTTAAACGTATGAAAATAAAAGTAATTCAGAGGCATAAGTAATCAGATTCTTGAATGGTTGTAAGCTTGACACTGTACTTGGAGCATGTCAAAAAAGACAAAACTTGACACTGTGTCTGTGTCATGCCTGTTTTTCAGTAGTGAATGCACATACTCAGATCTTGAAAAAATAAAAATAAATTGTTCTGTGAAACTTTGAGTTCTCTGGAGCAGTTACAAGGAAATAAGATTTGTATCTGGTTTTAGTATTTTCTTAATGAATGAAAACATAATTTTCTGAGTATGGAGGTTCTGTTTCACATGTAGATAAATATTATGGCAAGTCAGCATTTTTAGTAAGTAGCCCTATCTTTTCTTGTTTATCCTTATTCAGCTGGCATCTTTCCTGCGTAGTTTGGATGAAGGAGATTGGCTGATGTACACTAGAGCAATAGTTATAGGAAATAATTGTTGTACTTGAACTTTGTTAGGTTCCAGACATTCACCAACCAGTAGCTCGTAACATTCTTTGCATGCAGCAGCTGTAGTGGACGTAGCCCTTTGAAGAGTGTCAGGTGTCACAGTAGCTGATTTCAATTGACTGTTCATATTCTGTTCTTCTTGGTAAATTTGTTAGTTATTACATTAATCAGTTTTTCCATTGTTTTGCTTTGTGGTAACCAACAAGCCTGAGATAATGTCTCAGATTTACAGTGTGTATTTTCTGCATATGTTGATCGATTGTTTCATCATGGATTTAGGGTTTTATAGATCTGTGACATTCTTTTAGCCCATCAGCATGCTGATAGCTATTAGCAGGGTACTTCAGTAAACCTATTGCATGGCTCATTAAAATGTTTAATGTAAGGCTGTATAAATAAATTCAGCAAATTTGATGGGATTATTAAAGTGGCTTGTAACCATCTGTATGTAAGAAGGAATCATACTTCTTTCATGGATTTGAAAGAACAAATCCATCTGTGAGAGGCTACAGCAATATGCCAATTTGTTACAAAATTAATTTTGGGGGGGAACAGCAGCAATATTTGTGCCTTTCATAGTACTATATATATGTATTATTTTTTTTTTAAAAAAAAATTATTTTCTTTTTAACAACTTCAGTAAAAATGTTTTAACTCCTCATTTGGTTAGACTTGATGGAAAAAAATCACCCAAAACATTTCAGTATAGCCACACTAGAGGATTAACTCAGCTTAAGCAAAAGATACTTGCACTGCCTGTGCAGGATAGGTACACACCAGGTTGGTGGCATACATTATGCATTATATTTAGTACTTCCCAACTAGTAGTGAGAATTTTGTCTTTGAAGTCTATGTGCGTGTGTTATCTGAGAGGAAAACAGACTTGTCTACTCAAAAGGTATTTTGGCTGTGGAAGTAGTATTGGTATGCTGCCTCACAGGACAAAGAGGCTCATGTGTCCAGAGTTGTGATGCTTGCTGCTGTAACAAAGATCACAAAGAGAACAAAAAATGGCACCACGTGACATTTTGTCCATTAACAGTGACTGTTGCAGTGATGGAGCATGTGAACTTTGTCTGCTTTCATTAAGGACCAAGGACTTCATCATGGTTACTGTCTTCTGAATGCATATTGTATTTCTTGATGCATCTAATGCTCTCTTTTCTTACCACATCAATACAATGGAACTGCTGAGTTTGACTAATTATCTGGGCAGTACAAAAACTTTCAGGAGACCCTTCCTACTGAGTGACTGGGAGTTAATCTCCTAATCAAGAGATAGTGTGGGCAACTTCTGAAGAATAAATATAGAATTATGTATGTAGCAAACATTTTGCAGTTACCAGATACATACTCAATACTTTGTCTCCCTATGACTCAGTGCAATATAGAAGCTTGTATTTAGACCCAAGCAGGCATTGCTGTATATGAAGCGATTTAGGTAAAAACGATGTATTTTTAAAATTATTTTATCATAATCATCCCCCCCCCCCCCCCCACGCACACACTCCCTCCCCCCCATCCTTGAACTGCAATTCAGTGGTTCAAAACAGAGTTGGTTTATATCAGAAAACGAAAATCTCTGGATTTAGGAAGGGTTTGACCTCGTGTCTGTTGCTGAGCATTTATTAGCTCATAAACTGCCTCAGAAGAAATTCTAGAGATTGCAGACAGGCATTGGAATAAAGGTATAAAGGTTATTGTTGCTTCTAAAGCATTATTTAGATCTGCATATTGGTTAGGATGTAGAATTGCCATAATGTGCAGATTCTGTCAGTGAGGACTTGGACTGTCAGTCCAGTGACTTTCATAAAACTAAATTCACTTAAGATCGCTTTTGTTTGAAGTGACCTAGGAATATTTTAAGTACATTAGAGTCTGTGTGAGAGACAGAAAACTGCTAAGTGTGCACTTCAGTGCTCAGTACTTATTTGAAAGGTAGTGCTACATTGCTGTTACATGTTAAAGTTAGCTTTCTTCTGGCCTTCAGAGTCATTGACAAAGTATTTTTACATTAGGAATGAGTAACTTTTTATACTCTAAACAAAATTTCAAGTTAGCTAAAAAGGTATTAGTAAACAGATTTTAGTTTATGGAAATCATGGCTTATGGATGATTTATTTTTAAACAATTCTGCTACAGCATCTCTTGTTAGAAGAGGCATGAGATAAATTTAAAATTTACTGTTTATTAAACAGTGGGGCTGTTCTCAGGTTCCAAAAGCAAAGGAAAGAATAATGCAGCTTGACAGGGGAAGTAGCTATATAGGAAAAGCAAATAAAATACCTCAAACTGAAATATCACACACTTTCACTAGCTCTGTGTTGGTTTGTTTTCTGCAGCTTGCCTAAAAGAGGATGGAGATTACATGTTGATAGAAGTTCACATTTGTATCAGCAGGCTTGGGTGGAGTTTTGTTTGCATCCTGAAATATGAGGGACAAATGATTTTCCCAGAAACTTGCAACTTTTTTTTTTTTATTATTTTTTCTTGTTCTATCAATACTAGTCAGCATGCAATACCATGGTAGAAATGGCTCCTTTATGTTTGTGTTTTGTCATTTAGCCTGATGAATAAACTTATTTGCTGCAATCTCAGTTAAATTATCCTAATTATGACATCTTAAAGGACTAGAATAGAGACTGATACTTAGGGAAAGGAAACTTATAGGACTTAAGAACTTAGAGGAAGTGTAGTATTTCTGGCAGGCAATTCATTCACTACTGACATTCATTTATTATGTGCATTGTGTCATTCATTTATTATGTGAATTTTGCCAGCACTATTTTTAGTCAAATTTACAAGTTCCTGAATTCAGCAATTTTCAAATGTTAGAACATAATAATTTTATTTTTAGTAATTGTTACCTAAGAAATCTGTGCACTCAATGGAGAATAATGAAAAGTTATATCCTGCTGTGCCTGCACAGGTGTTCAAAGCAGCAGTGGATGATAAGGAAAGTTGTAAGCCTACTGGAAGACTCAGTCACAGTTTGGCCTTTACTCCCTTTTTATTCCAGGGAGGAAGTAAGACTTGCCAATGCAATGCCTGATGAAAACCGATATATCCTTTGGAGCGACATATGCGTGTTTGCTTTTAATGTTATTGCTCAAGAAAATATTTACATATAATACTATTTCAGATTAACCAACTGTATTTTGCTGTTAATTTCATATTTTAAAAGTTTATTCAATCATCAAAGTGGTAAAAGAGTATTACCCTGTAATAGACAACCATTACAATTCAACTTCTTTCCAGTACTGCTCTGGAGGATATGTAAGTGTATGCTCTTACAGTATCAGAACATCACAAGAAACAGTAGAATAAGACTGAAGAGGCAGCTAAATGTATATGAATAACAGTTGTCTGTAATGTATGCCTAGAAAAGAATTATCAGCTGCTGAGGGTATCTGCCTCTCAGAGCTGTGTTGAAGATACTAGCAAAATTTGACTTCCTAATGGACCATATTTGCTTTAATTTGGTATGCAATAAAATACTTACATTTTAATGAAACTAAATGAGTTGGGGTTAAATCAAAATTCACTTATTTATAGCAGAATGTTCACTGTGTATTTAAGTCAGGTTCAGACCATATAAAGCCTCCTTGCAATTACAAAAAAAAACCCACACCACAATAGCTAAAAATAGAGTGAAATTATTTTACATCTTATCTGTTATATGAATGGAAACTGTTTCAGGTGGGAGTTAAATGTCCTACCTTGCATTCAAATGCTGAAGTTTCCAATAAAACTGTTAGGATAGCAGGGCAGGAATCTTCTTTACCAGGTCTGCACTATACCAAATCTACTTCCTCAGACTGACAGCCTTTAAAATCCAGGTATGGAAAGAGCCCTTTAGTGAACAGCTAATTTTCAGTATTTACAAAACTGTCAATTTTAGGCAGACGCCAAGGAGAAAGCCTGAGGGCCCTTCCTGTACTATGCAGATGGCTGAGCTTCATTTTAATGATCACTGAGATTTCTGCATTCATTGACCTATCTGTGAAACGAGGTGCTGGTTTTCTAGATCCTAATGAGCAGCTGCAGTACTAATTGTTATTCTCACCTGTCTCAGGAGAACATTTAAAGATGGAATGAGCTCTTGAATAACCCAGTTGTGGGCTGTACTCTCTGGTTATATCTGAAACACAAGAGTGAGGTAGGGCAAGAAAGAATTTGTTATCCTCTTCCATGTCAATGTTGTCAAAATTTGAGATTTGCACTCCAGGTTTGCTAACCCAGCTTCTGTTAGAGGTTCTGATTTAACTTTAAAAAAAAAAACAAAAACACAAGTTTGTGGAGATACAACATCTAAGATCACAGCAGATCTGCCTTACTGACTGGTACTCCTTGATGCTCTTCACCCCCACAGTGGAAAAGCTTTTTCTTTCATCTACTTCATTGAATGATTTGGCTTGGAAGGAACCCTTCAGGATCCTCTAGTTCTACCCCCCCTGCTATGGGCAGGGACACCTCCCACTAGACAAAGTTTCTCAAAGCCCCAACCAACATGGCCTTAAACACTTCCAGAGAGGGAGCATCCACAGCTTCTCTGGGAAACTTGTTCCAGTGAACAGACTGATGATAAAGATGATAGGCTGATGACCCTAGAGACAAGCTGCAGAAGCTGCATCCTTCGGCAAAAGCAGGTGCAGCAGCACTAACTACTGTGATAAGGCAGCATTACTTTGTATGATGGTTGCCAGTCTCTGGGTACAATGGCACATTTATGGACACAGGATGGAGGCTAGGCTACATAGATGGAGACTTCTTGAAGAAAAAAAATGTGATTCTGTAAGAATTCCTTTTACTGTTTTACATTCACGATTATTGGACCTAAACAAAATACGTGACAGAGGGATGAGTTCTTGATGTTTTAGTTACTTAACAGTGACTGAGAAAGCAGTTTGATTCACTTGTTACAATTTATGTAGTGTGAGAATGTAATTGCACTGGTGAAGGGCACTGATTACTATTCATGCTGCTGTATCTTCCCAGTTTTGGTTTCTGGGAAGTATTTTATGTGCCATATTCACTGGTGAGCCGAGCTGTAGGAGTCATTCCATGAGAAAATGATATATAGTGTTCTGTAAGAGCAAATTGCATTTGGGAAGAAGGTAGTCATATGTAATAAACAGAATAGGGAGGAAGAGTGCTTACAGGAAAAGATGTGATTGTTTTTTTTGTAGAAGAACAACAGATTATATTCAGGGAATAGTAAGCTGAACAAAATGATTTTGGACTGAGCTTCCTGAGAGATATTCTTATGCAGTTGAGATCTTCAGATGACATTGTAGTCCAATAAACACAAAGACGCTGCTGAGAGGTGTTAGCTTCAGCTATCATTTTCCCATGCTTTAGTTCAGCCAAACCTTGCTGTCTACACAGAGCAAAGCCTGACTTATTTTCTTTGGAATTAGAAACTACGTACATGTGCATGTATGTGTGTACTGCTGTGTATGAGGATATATTGAATTTTAATCACAGAATCACAGAATCACAGAATGGCTTAGGTTAGAAGGGACCTCTGGAGATCATCTGGTCCAACCCCCCCTGCACAAGCAGGAACACCTAGAGCAGACTGCCAAGGACTATGTCCAGACAGCATCTGAACATTGCCCACAGCCTCTCTGGGCAACCTGGGCCAGTGCTCTGTCACTTGCACAGTGGAGAAGTGTTTCCTGAACCTCTTGTGTTCCAGTTTGTGCCCGTTGCCTCTTGTCCTGGCATTCCTTTTGAGAACTGAGCTTCTTTGCCAGTTTCCCCTCCAACTCTATACTGTAGCTGTCTCCAGACTTTATCTTGACCTGTGTCAGAAAGTAGTTTGTTATCTGCATCAGAGTGTTCCTGGTTCAAAATAGAATTATACTCTTTATAGCCTAACATATTTATCATCTGACAATTTCATATGCAGAAATGAATAAAAGATCTTGATTCCTGTTGCACAGCTCTGCATATCACATAAATTTCTATTGTAGTGGACTACCTTGGCAGAAATGATAAGGATTGACTGTTGCTTATTTCTAAACCAACTTCATTCCCTCCAGGAGCCGAATCTTGTATTTGCTAAAGTTGACTGAAAGTTTCCAGTGGTTTCAGAGGACATTTGTGTCAAACTGCAGAATAATCCTTCCAGCCAAGAACTGAGGCACTGTTGGTTTGGATGTTGGTTTTGTAGTTATTCAGCTATTCAGTTTACTTTTCCTCACAAGCCTTGCTGTTAGTGTCTTTATAAGCTTTATGCTTTCATTTTCTCTCACTTTTAGATTCAGTCTCTTGGCTAAATCACTTGAATATAAACTATAATTGGCTTGCAGGCTGGTGTTTGATTACTTTTTTTCAATGATTTGTCTTCAGAAACTGTGATCAGCATTGATCCTGTATTTATTTATGTCCACGCAAAAATACCACTCCAAGACAAGGGCGACAAAATGACCAATTTGTTATTCTGTCAAATGTATAGGTAGATTTAATAGACACCAGAAAATGTGACTGGAAAGTGAGTCTGTTCTCCACTGCTTCCTGTCTTTCCTTTCTAGCTTCACAGCTGAATTTTTTGTTGTTGTTGTTGTTGTTGTTTGTTTTGTTTTTTAAACTCCTCATAAATTTCCACCATGGGTTTCCTTCCCTGTTATTACCAGCCAGCCCACTGATCAAACACCAGGGTTGTGTTTTTGCTAAGTTTGTGGGCTGTATTGGAATCAGAAATCAAGTATGTGATAAGGAATGTAACAGGCCCTTAAGTGCTGTGATGCTTAGTGGGTAGACATCCAATATTAAGACCTTCTTATCTGCAATTTGTGGCAAGGATGAATCATTGTCTTGGTAAAGGTTATAGTCATGTTGTAAATCACATTCTGAAAATGAAAAAAAGAAAAAAATATATAGCAGTGATAAATAACTGCCATCTGGAATCTACACTATGTAATTGTATCATGATTTGTCATGCCCATAAGATAAGCTTTTGAGAATGCTTAAGTGGAAGGCACAGACATAGAGATATCCAAATGTGTTAACTACTTCAAGCAGTGAAGGCAAATGAAAGGCAAAACATTTGTTCCATGTGAGGTGGAAGAAGTCCTAAAACCATTGAATTAATTGCAGCACAGCTGTACAGGAGTAGGTAGGAGCTGGGACTAGCTGCAGAGTGTGCTTTTCATTGTTTTTAGTAACAGGGCTTACTTTAACCATTCAACAGACAAAAATGCATTGGCATCAAAAGAAGTCCATCACATGCTTTTTGTGGTTTAGCTGATGTGGCTTCAAGACACAGCAAGGGATGCAGATGAACTGTGCATGGGATTGTCTAGCTTTGAGAAATATATAATGCTGGAAGTTAGTCTCTTTTATGACGTGAACAAAGACATAAAAGAACACATTTCTGAAAAAAGGCATTGGAAGAAAACTATAGAAGAAAGCCAGCTAAGAAAGGGGAAAAGAGTGAAAAAAGTAAGATGCCTTTAGAAATAACTACTCTGAATCAATATCACATGAATTTCTGTTTCTGCCAGCTGCCCACTCACTTTCTCTTTTAATAGAAAGAATCATCTTGGTCTGAAACAAGTAGTGTGGGGAGCCATGGATTTACCAAGGAAGTGAGTTTCCTGTCTTTGTGAGTTTTAGCTCACAACGCTAACCTCGTAATGGATTTGATATCTTTAAGGTGTATATAACACATCAAAAAGGTAGAAGTAGCCTTCTGGTTTTCTGGGGATATTCCTGCAATGTAGAAGTGAAGCTTCAATAATATGTTAATTATTTTCTTTTCGAATGTATCATTAATAAAACTTATCTCTCTAAGACCTCTTTTATAGAAATGTTCTCGCTTAGTCTCACAATGCTTCTGTGAGGTAGGCAGTAATATAATGTATGTTTTGTAGACAGAAATCTGGAGCACCTGGTAAGACAGCAAAAGATTTGTCCCATGCCTCTCAACAAGCCCATGGTGTACAGTTAGAACCAGGACAAGCCTGTCACTGTGCCTCATGCTTATTGCTCTTAGCTACTCTGTCTGTCAGCTGAGGTATGTCTGGGGACAGACACGCTGGAGATTTGCAGAGATGGTTTGTCTTCTGCAAAACTAATGACTAACATCACAGAGATGTTTTACTGACATCTGTTATTTCTGTTCCTTTTAGCTGGTGTTGCCGGAGTACTCTATCCATAGCCTTTTCTGCATAATGTTTTTATGTGCCCAAGAATGGCTCACACTGGGGTTAAATGTTCCTCTGCTTTTTTATCACTTCTGGAGGTAAGCCCACCCTTTATATGCTGACTGCTTGTTAGTTTTATTTGCCAACTCATCCCCCATGAAGATTGTATGAACCATGAATTGCAGTGATAGGAGAAAGGCCTAAAAGTTTTTGTCTAAAAGCAGCTAAGACTTAAGTTTCCAGAGAAAAAATAATACATATTTTTTGTGCATGATTAGATGGAAAAGTCGTAATACATTAATGTGGCTTTAAATAGCCACATTTAAATAGCCACTTAGATATTCCCAGTGGTGTCAGGATGCCATCACCACAACCAAATAAAAACTTTAACTGAAATTGGCTGGAGTCTGGAAGTTGAACTCAGTGAGGCACTAAATGCTTCACAGGCTAGGAGCTGTAAGACAGTTCACGTCCAAAAGATCTTGTACCTATTCATTCAGCCCTAGCAAGGAAACCTTTCCACTGGATTCATGGTATAGACTGGGAAAGTTGAGATAATTTTGCTTCTCATCTTCTCTGATACCCTTACATGTTTTTGCATTATAAAATAAGTTGCTTCTTGCTGTACAGTAGAGAATTTATGTTCTGCATGAGAAGTCTCACTAAGAGACTCTTGAAGCACCTACTGTTGTGGAGTAGCTTGAAGAATAGTCTTGTAAAGAAGCCAGTACTAGTACCTTAGCTAGGAATTGAAAAGTTCTAGCTTTTTTACTCTGTTTTCTGCAAAACTTGGTAGTAATGCACTATCATATGGTAGAGTGTATCATCCAGAAGTTAGAGTGACAGTCTAAGTTCTCAAAAAGTTTAATGGGGTGAAGCTCTGAATGCTTTTTTGTTGGGTGCAATAAAAATCATAGTGTTTTATGGTGTTTTTCAAAGGTTAACAATAGAAGTGTGACAATAATATTGTTTTGGAAAAAAAAAAAAAAGAGTTATTTTATATGCAAGCTGGAAATGGTCAGACTTGAAATAATGGATTGGATATGCTTCTGTGGTTCTCCATATATATTGCTATAATTACCACATCATTTTTTTGCTGTTTTAGCCACAGACAGGGTTCATTGTGTAAATTTCTACACAAAACCATGGGAAGATAATTGTGTAATACCTTCATTTCAATTAAGATAATTAAGTAAGGATTTCACCTGTGGTGTAAAAGCTTTGCAGTGTTATTAGAGATTGTAAGTGGATGTGACTAATATTAGAAAGGAAGAAAGGAGGAAGGTGAGGTTATTAGGAGAACTTCTGATTTCAAAGTTTGCAGCTGGTGACTTGTATGGGGATTTTGTATCTATTTGTTCATATATCTGTTTATCCATCTGTAAGCAATCCCAGCAATTTTCAGTAGTTAATTACCATTTCAAAGCAATATAAATAACAATATTTCATCTGATTTGTGCAAATCTTAAAGCAGTTCGTTTACTGTGTTCAGGCTTTTCTTTTTGTGGGTTGCTTTTGCCTTTTGCTGCAAAGTAACCGAGGAAAAAAATAAACAAAAAATCCCTTTCATCTTGATTTTCTCAAACATCCAGTCATTACTGAGAATAATTAAAAGTTTCTCCTATGTAAGAAGAAAAACATTTTGCAATAAAAATTATTTCGGTAATATATTTAAGCAGTGCTCTGTGTAGAAAACACTAGTCAGCCAACTCTTATATTACTCCATATTGCCTTTTTCCTTTTCAGAATTGGAGAACTGAGCTATAAATTGGTTGAGGTTGTCACCTTTCATCATATCTGCAATCGGTTGTGTAGATGCAGTTAAAGCCCAGTAATCCTTCCTCCATGCTGTGATCACAGACTGCCACATATTGTCACTCAATATGTAAGTTTTTAGTGAGTAAGCCAGAAAGAACTATATAGGCAGGGGGAATGTTTCAGTCTAAAGAATTAGTAGAGTATAGAAAGTCTGCATTCATGAATCACTTGTTCTGCAAGAACAGTCTGCTTAGACTAGTATCCTGATTTTAACACTGTCCAGAAACAGAGGCTTGAAAAAGAGAGGAAAATCCTTCCTGTATCTTGGAAGACTTTTCGTCTGAGATGGTGATCAGAACAGTGACATATTTAATTCAGGACATATTTAATTCAGCATGCTACAGAGTCATTTCAGATGTCTTCTCCTTCTCTTTCAGGTATTTTCGTTGCCCAGCAGATAGTTCAGAACTAGCATATGATCCACCCGCAGTCATGAATGCAGATACCTTGAGTTACTGTCAAAAAGAGGCCTGGTGTAAGCTAGCTTTCTATCTCCTTTCTTTCTTCTACTATCTTTACTGGTAAGTCTGGTCATTTCACTAAGGAAATAGCAGCTGCTTTTCATTTGACTTGTGAAATTGCATTTAGGAATGGATGGAAAAAATGGGCCTGTTTCCTTAGTTCTACACAACTGCTTCTGATCTTGATTCAGGAACGCATACCCGCTTACAGCAACACATACTTAAATCTCTGAACAATTCAGTACAGTATATTAAGCATTTATCTCAAGCCTGAGCCAGGCCCAAGGACCAACCCAAAGGAAAAAAAAAAATTGCTCTTCTGCATAGTCTTTTAGGATGTGTGAAAGAATACATGTTGTGATATGACATTATATCAAATAAATATTATAATGTACAGTTTTAGGATCAATTTCTCTGTTGTGATTTTTCTTTTTCTTATGCTTCAAAAGAGTGTGAGATCCTATGCTAACCAGTGCACTGGCACGGCTTGCTAGCATAGAATTTAGCACGTTGCAGAGCATTTGCTGGTGTGTTTCCCACAGTCTCTATAAGCCAGTCTGAATGCAGTACCTGAAAACTGTATCTCCCATTGCAGCATCACAGGCTGTTCAGTACTGCTGGAAACATACCTTCCAGGCTGTGCTGAGTCTGACAGGTGAGGTTCACCAGGCATATTCTCACAGGCAGTTCACAGGCTGCCGGTGTAGTGATGCTTAAGGCAGTAAGTAAATGAATAGGTAGATGGTGAGTACGAGTGCTGGATGCACCATGCTTGCATCATTCCTACAGATCTCCCCTTCATGACAAGGTTAAGCCTGTGTGTGCTACAAAACCCTACCTGAAGGACATTCTTGGAGAGCTGCACCCCAGTCATTCCCCTATACCTTTTAGTTGTCAGATGTCCTTAATGCACAGTTGCAAATGTCCAGTGGAAGAATATGTGAGGAACATATTTAAGACCTTTGGCAGAATTCCTGTGCTTTTAATCACCCCTGTAATCATACAGTTAAACTACTGGACAACAAAGGATAACACAATTTAGATGGAGGTGTTGTTTTTAAGATGCATTTTTTCTACTCCTTTAATAATGTATTTGCATAGAACACCTCTTCAAGCCAGAACTGTATGCAGTAGTTCTTCTATAAGGTAAGGTTGTACACTGGTGGAAAAAGATAAATGTCACTTCTCCTTTGGTCACTGGTCTGATATTGGTTCTGTTGTTCATCTTACCTTCAGGAGTCATTGACTGCAGGTTGACATTTCTCAATGTTACTTTTAAATACCACTGACAACAAAGTTTTCTGGCCACATGTGCACATGTATGTGTGTGTATGTGCATATTTAGGAGGGGAAAAAAGAAGGTAGAAGGGACCAGACCCACAGAATCTGGTAGGTGCCTAATTCACACTGAGATGGAGGGGGCATTAGAATCTAAGCAGGAGCTTTGCATCCAGTAGCTCTGTGTGTTTGGCTGAGTGTCTTTGCCTGCCAGACCTCTTTGCAAAGGCAAGAAGAGATGACAAGGCACAAACAGAGAAAGAAGCATTTTAACCCAATGTTCTGTAGGCTAAAAGACTCAATCAAAGACAGCTGTGTAGTGTCATCTAGCATTTCTGCTGGGAGTAAATTGTTGTACTGAGCCATGCTTCCCTTCATTCTAAAATGTGGCCACATAAGCCAAAGTTCACCGGTTGGTCCTAAATAAAATAGTATTAATTATATTCACTTTTGCTGTGCTTTCCTGAGTATTATGAGAATTAGAACTGCAGTAAGAATACTATGATTTCTTCACTTTCCAAAGTTGCCCTTAATAGGTATGGATTCACTCCAGCTAGTGTCTGCATTTTGTTTCTTCTACTGTGTAGAATTTTTCCAAAGGAAAGAAAACAGTCTAGTTTCATGGGAAACCATACCTGCCCTGCTGAGAGTTGCTGGTTGAAGTTTTGAAGATCAAATGTGCTAAAGCAAAATGGTTTTGTTTCTTCACTGTTCAAATTCAGACATCAGACCGCACTTAATAGGCTCAAACACAGCTTGTGGTGCAGTAGGATGTCACTAATGAATTTGTTATTTGTTGAGTGCTTTTTGATACCCATCTTGAATTCACCATAATTAAGATGCTTTAGAGAGATGGAAATAATGCAAAGGAAGGCACAGGCCATTACAGTCAGACCTGAGGAACAGACAGTAAAGAGTTATAAAAATCAAAGTGCTCTGTATGCCTCAAAAGGATACTTTCATACTGTGTCTTTCTTTTACGTTCAGCATGATCTACACTTTGGTGAGCTCTTAACTGAAAGACCATCACTGAAGACTGAAAACAACAAAGACTGTGGAGGTACAAGGGTGAGTGAGCCAAGTGATGCATGAGAAAAAAAATGAAAAAAAAAGTAAAGAGAGGAAGACTTTGAACCCAAGAAGTAAATAAAGTATGTGAAAAAGAGATCCAGCGGAAGCAGAGTACCATGAAGAATGGCTGAGTTAACTGTGTTTATCTTTTGTTTCTCAGTGTGTTCCAGTAAATGGCTTTCAAAACCCAAGCAAAACCAAAAAAATGCAACAAGGTGGGCTGAGTTACAGAACTATTCACCTCTTCAGGGATAATGCTACTCAGCTAAATGCAGTCATCATAAGCCGTAGCCCCTACTGTCTTCCAGGGAGCAAAGTTTTTTGTTGTTGTTTTTGCTTTTAATGACTGTTCTGTTCTGAGGAAGCAGAGGGCAAGATCATCATACACAGCAAGAACAGCTACACAATGCATTCTGAAAATGAGCATTGACGAGTTCAGATAAGATGTGTGACCGTTCTTCAGGGATGTTCTTGTGACATTAGTCATACAGGGATATTGGATTTTGGGAAATTGTTTTCAAGTGTTCTTTTGTTTTTCACCCATAACAAAAATAACAGAAGAATTTAGAAATTACAGTGTTCTGTTTTTTAATGATATGCTCTTCCTGTAGATAAATGTCCAGTATATTTCTGTATTTCATTTATGATGCATCAATAGCACAGTAATACATGTAAATACATTGGGATTGACCTAAGCGTGTCAAGCACTTACCAGAGTAGTGCTCCTCTGACTGCAAAAAAGACTGGTAAAAGCTGCATATGTTAAAGAGGATTGTAACATCAATGTTACCTTCTTTAGAATGCTGGATAACAAAATGCTGGATCAGGTGATCATGGGCTGTAGTTCTATTGTGCAGCTTTATTTCTGCTGTCAAATTTAAGCTAAAACTAAGGCACAAAATGTTTTTGTCTCATATTAGCTGGGTATTGGAAGTTGTTCTTTTTTATAATTTAAAAGTTTTTTTCATTATTTTACCATATAATTTATATTTAATTGTCTATATATGTGATGTATATCTTCATATATATGTATATACAAATGCACATCTATACAAACACAATCTATTCATATTTTAGGTTTATCTGTTTGATTTATAGGTCAGAAGCATTATATGTCCAGAACTGCTGCTAAGACTAGTAAGATTAGTACCACCACACGCACAGAAACCACTTGCATTGTCAATGCGGTAATAAGGCGTTACTAGCAGAGATGCAGAGTGTGCAAAGAGGCCCATCTGTATGGAAACAGCTTCGTTACAGACGGCATTGTTAGCACTAGCTCACTGTTCACCCTCCCAAATTTGTTCTGGCTATTGAGAGCCAAGAGATTGTTCTTTAGGCCTTTGGGCATGGGGTTTCAGAAGGAGAGGCCCAGTCTCACATTCAGCACCATCCCTGTGCTAACAAACCCTGTTTTAGAGCAGAGCATGGTGGAGAAGCAATGGCTGAATGCAGTAATCTCATGTCCGGCAAGGTCAAAACTGAGCTGGAGTTACTGCATTCATGCAGTGACAAAGTTTTTGTTGGTGTGATCAGACTATGTTAACAAAATTAAATCCTTTTAGCCTGCAAAGTACAGTTGGTGAATTAAAACTGCTTGTCACCCATGCCAACTCCTGGGCATTGCTTGGAATAGTGCTAACTGGCTTGTGCAAATAGTATACTGGGGTCATTCTAAAAATATTTAGAAGATCAAGTTGTTCCAAGCACAGACATTCTTTAATTTATCAGTACAGACGTAGCCAATAAGTCTTGCTGTATGCAGTTTAACTTCTTACAACCTAGCATTCCCACTTCTGGGAAAAACACAACAAGGCTGCCAATTCAGGTTACTTTGGAAGCTAATTTGGGCTTGATGGTTTATAAGTTTGGATTGCACACACTACAGAAGTGGGTAAGTGTGCTCTTGAAATCACATTGACCTTGCAATCAGTATGGCTCTGTTTGCTTGGAGTGTGCTTGAGCTAAGAAACTTTGCTGGGTCATTACAGAGCTAACTCTGATAAAGTTCTGTTGCCATGATATAATTAATGCAAAACTGATGAAAAGCTGTAGTTTGTCTTTAACTGAATTTCTCTTGTACGTACTATAACTTAAAGCACCTCGTTCTGCAGAAGTATAGGAGCTAACTTTACAAGAGAAAGTCAGCATCACAGTGATAACTACTAAGCATCTTGTTACCTTATAAAACTCTCAGATCTGAGTAGGTGATTGAATCCCTCCAGAATGCATCAGAGGTAGAAAAAAATGAATTCAGGTTTTCTACATTCTTTATATATGCTTTAAAATCAGTTTCATGAAAAGTCCTGGTGTGTTTTTGTGAGGCTGAATGGGTGAAATTATGATCAGGTTTTGCAGGAAAAGACAATTTTCAAATCCTGAGCTTTAGGCATGAACTAGATCACTAGCAGATCAGTTGATTGTCTACAGGGCTCTGTGAGTTTTTGTAACTGGCATTGCTATCTAATTCTTGACTTTGTATACAAAGAGGCGCTTACATTCACAGGTCTTCCAAATGTGACCTCAGGTGATTGCAAAGACCTACTGTGTACTGCTTGAATGGACCTGCTAGGTCACTCAGAACAAGTTCTCTGTTTCAGGCAACCTCATTAATGTACTTCTCAAACATCACTTGAAAGCAGAACAGTTGGTTTGATCCCACTACTGCTGTCAGCATTTCCAAGATCTCGCTGCTCTCATAATAGCAAGTTTTTCTTCATTTCCAGATTAACACTTGTTCTTGCATAATTCATTCCATTTGCTTTTGAGCCAGCATTAGTCTAAATACCCCTTATCTCATGACGTTTAACACCCTGATACATAGGGAGAGCAGTCCTTTTCAGCCTCTATTTGGTTAGAAGTGAGCTGTCTCTTCTTCCATCCTCCCATAGAAAAGCTCTCCATTCTCCATGTATGTCTTCTTTATAAGATTTCTCTGCTGTCTTTCCAGTCAAATTAATTTTTCTTGAGAGTGGATTATGAAAGCTGTTCAGAAAATTCTGAATATCTTACCCTATCTCATCCTTACTATGAATAGACAATGAAAGCTAACTTTCTCATTTTTTACCAAAAATCCTTATTCAAAAAAAAAAAAAAAAGTAATCCCACTGTTCTTAATAACATTTTGTTCCTCTTAAAGAAAGATTTTAATTTAAGTCAATGGAAAAATTGTCTAATATGAGGATACTTTCCCTTTCCTGGAACTTAGTGAAGTTCCTCCTGAGTAGAAATAACATATGAAAGTGGCAAAAACATTAATTAGAGTATGTGGTCAACATAAAGCAGTTATCTCTGACCCAGAACTCAAGAGTAGTAAGTGTCCAAGGTGTCTGACAGTATCAAGAAGTTGCTAATACTGTGGGCCTCACAGACAACAGAGTGAGATACAGCCCTCAGTGTGTTCATTGCTCACTGTTGTTGCCCAGACAGGTTGCAGTATCTTGCTAGATTACCCCAACAGACCAACAGCACTTGGCTGCAGTGCAGCACGAAATCATTATGTGGCAGTGCTGCTGTTGTGACAGGTAGACTTCAATATCGTATTCACGCCGGTGTCTACATGAGTCATTTTCTTACAATGACAGGATTGTCTCCCTGGATTTATCAACAGGTATTTATTTATTTATTTATTTATTTTTAAATTAAATAGCTCTTTTCTGTAATAGGAAGTGTATCCGTGTTGTAAAAGGTGCAGAAATTGACCCTATATTCTTCTGTGTTGCGTCTGTGTGGTCTGGCCTCTCAACAGTTATATCCATGTGTAGTAGATATTTTCAAGACCAGATTTGCCATTTTTGCTGATAGGCTTGCCACACGTATTATAAGAGAAGTGTGAATAGAGGAAGGAAAATTAAGAGAGAAAAGGTATGGGTTGCCCTCTTAATACCTGGTCATCTTGCTGGCTAAACACAGGCTGAATGCACTTTGGCCAAAACCAGGGAAGTAGAGCTGCAGGGAAGTAGAGACAGTAGTGAAGAACAGAAAAAAAATGTTGTAATTTTCATACACAGAGTGGTCTCTTTCCAGTGTCATGCTTTTAGGGGAGAAATAATCTCTACTGTCCCTTTTGTCTCCAGTTCCTCCTTGTTGGTGGGTGGAGGCTACAGATTTCCCTCACAAGCCTGATCACTTCCCGTCTCTTCTCCTGGGAAGGTAAATGCCGTTGCTTAGGAGCTGCAGTTTTCTCTCACATGCTCTGGTGATACAGACAAACCACACAAAGGTCATAAGAAAACATGTCATTTCCCTTTGCTCCCTTGAACAGGTATGCAGTTAAGTGCACATTTAAATGATTATTCACTGTCTTCATTTGTACCATCTATAGAATACCTAGCTTGTGAAATCTTTCCATACGTATAATACTCTATTTTTTCCATGACTGTTGAATACATGTAAGGAAAAGGGTAGGAGAAAAACAAAATGTGAGTGGATGAAATCTGAACGAGCTGCTTGCCAAAGGGGTAGACGCTTGAAAGGCAGCCCCGTTGGTGAAATGTGGATCAGTGCTTCTACCTGTCCTATTTATAGTCAGGTAATTACAGCGATGCTGGATAAAACCATTGCTGCTATGACTTTTGGTTTCAAATACAGCAAGTCAATGCTGATAGCAGAATGCTTCACCTACAAATAATTAACAGCACTTAAGCTGTCATAAATGTTTTTCCATCTGTTTCCTTGGACCATACTCTTAATTTTACTCCAAGGCACTGGAAGTGGAATAAAAAATTCTTCAACCTACACCTTTCTACAGAAACTGCATGGAGGTTGTTATGATCTGACACTGCTGTTGGGTCATCATTTCTCATTCATTTATATGAGTATTAGCCCTCTATTGTTTTCCTTTCTCCACACAGTTATTGTTGTAATAATAAGAATAATCTTACAGGGCATGGTACAAAATCCTTGAGTTTACTGAAGATTTTCCATTGCTTCCAGTGGACTTTGGATAATGCCCATGAATTGCTCTAGAGCTACACGGGAATTACGTCCACACTAGAAAGTCTCTGGAGTTTTGACAGTAGAGAACCTGTTCTGTAGATCTTGACATCACATCCATTTACCTTAATTACATTAATGGAAGAGGAACATACACATCAGAGGGATAATTGTAATGTTTCAGTGCCACACTGTCACAGAAAGTTAGACCAGTTTAGTGAAAATCTGGCTTCACAGAAGTTAATGGAAATTTTTCCTCTTTATGTGAGTCCCACTTTGCACTGTGCAATTCCCACCAAGATGACAAATGGAAATGAAAAATTGAAGAAGAAAAAAGAAAGCAACAATAAGCTTAGTTAATCAAAAATGCTATTGGATAGAAATAATTGGGTAGAAAAAAATGCTATTTATTAGATAAAGCTTGGATTACTATAAACAGAACAGGAGATCAGAAGGCTGAAATAAAACACCAAAAGGAAGCAACGAATATTAGACTCCCATCCATGTAGCACTGAGCTTTACATCAGTTATCTCAATCCATATTCCTGCTCTAGTGAGTTTTTTGATCATTCATTACTCATGAACATATTGTTCTGATTTATTTTTATGCGTCACAGGAATGCTGTTGTAGGTGGGAAGAAGGGAAAATTCTACTCTAAAATACAGCATTTTCTTTTCTTCTCCCAGATAAGCTGGGAGCATGCTATAAATGACATACTTCACTGGTACATCACAACCTAAGAATGAAGCTCTTTGCTGCAGACGATATTGTACTGCAATTTGATAAACCACAGTTCTAGAAATATTTTGTGCTTAGACAATTCAATAGTTATTTTCTTACCTTTAAATTGGTGGTCTCATGTAACAGAAAATGTACTTATGTGGCACAGTTTTGTGAGTTTCTGGGTAGTCAAACCCTCAGTGAAACTGTGGGGCAAATCAAATATTTTAAAAAATATTTTTCTAGTGACATATATAAGTCATACATTATGGAAATTGAATGAAGAATTAAGAAAAAAAAAAACACTTACTTTATCCAAAACCTGAATAGATGTTGCTCCTTTTCTTCCCATGAAGTATCCCTAATATCACCAGTGCCCTGACAGATCTGAAGAAATCTGACTGTCCTGCAGTGCTCTCACCTGTGCAAAATAACATATAGTACCAAACAAACCAGAATTTCTGCTCCATCTATAACGTAGTACTTTTATTTTGCTTCGTGTATAAAATAACATAAATTACAAGACAGAAGATAACCAGGGTGCTGCAGTTAATAGGAATGCAAAGTTTGACCATAGTTTTTTTTTAAGCAGTTGCTCCATTTCTTTCAGTTATTGACAATTTAAAGTTACTGGAGGTGCAAATTGTGCTGTTAATAGCAGCTTTAGCAATACGTATGTTCATTTCTTTAGAAATAGGAACTTTAAATCCACGTTTCTTTCTAAAACATATTTAACACATTTTCAGACCTTACTTGATGCTCAATATATAACAAATATAAATGTATCACAGACACAAATACAAACCCAAGTACTAAATACAGCAAACATAGATTCTTTATCTAATATCTAGATTACCTTGCTATTTAAAGGTAATTTCTAGGTCTTATTGCGGGTCTCTGGATTGTTGAAGCTCACTTGAATGCAACCATGGTCAACAACAATTCTGCAAGAATATGAGCAAATACAAGCTTGGTTATGTCTTCACAACAACCAAGAGGTATCTTGACTATTTACCTATGTCCAGCTTAATCTGTTTTGAAGTATTTTTGGCTTTGTTCTGAAATGACTAGAAGGGTCTGCTATTGGATGTAGCAGCTGAAGCCAGGTGGGCTGTCATTCTGTTCATTCAAGGATTCAGGTCCTGTTTTCAAGTGACCATAAATGCAGACAATCTACTAAAGCAGAAATTGTGTTTCAAATTATTAACTTCTCTATACTGAAGATAAAACTTTCAAATGCTCCTAAATGACTTTGGAGTTGAACTTCCACAAAATATTTGCACATTTACTTAATAAAGCTGAGGATCCTAAAAACGTCTTGAAAGTGAAACACAGAATCACAGAATATCCCAAGTTGGAAGGACCCACAAGGATCATTGAGTCCAACTCCTGGGTCCACACAGGACCACCCAAAAATCAGAACCTATGTCTGAGAGCATTGTCCAGATGTTTCTTGAACTCCAGCAGGCTTGGTGCCTTGACCATGTCCCTGGTGAGCCCGTTCACTTGTCCCCAAAACAAGACTTCAGAATGCAGGAGGAAGCAGTAAGAATTTGCCACATGGGAACTATTCCTCATTGGCTCCTTGTATTGACTGGCATGAAGGAGGACTACAGGAAACATGGGGAGGGACTCTTTACCAGGGTGTGTAGTGATAAGACAAGGGCTAATGGATTTAAACTGAAAGAGAATAAATTTAGAATAGACATTGGGAAGAAATTCTTCACTATGAGGGTGGTGAGGCTGGAATGGAGAAGCTGTGGATGCCCCATCCCTGGAGGTGTTCAAGGCCAGGCTGGATGGGGCTTTGGGCAACCTGGTGTGATGGGAGGTGTCCCTGCCCATGGCAGGGGGTTGGAACTAGATGATCTTGCAGGTCCTTCTAACCCAACCCCCCTATGCTAATATTATTTGACGCTCTGTCAAAATCAAATTTGACGCTCTAAAGCCTTATAAAGCAAAGTATGCAGTTTCAGGAATAGTTTGCTCTGAAAGTGCCCATAGAGGAAGTTAATGCAGAAAATAGCCATTGTCCCACTGTCATTGCTATTTAGATTCACTTTCCCTCTACGTGAACGCTCGGACTCCAAAATACTTCAGGCACTTTAAAATGTTATTTGGAAAGAAAAAGAAGGCCAAACAGGTAATCTTTTTTTTTTTTTTTTTTTTTTTTTTTTTTTTTTTTTTTTTTTTTTTAAGAAAATAAGGTCTTGTGGCTCAGTTATCAGATCTGAAAAAATGTTTAATGAGTTTAATGATGGACTGTTCCGCAGACTTCCTTTGCCACATTGCAGACACTTCATCTCTCAGGTCACCATCTCCTAAGTGGAGAGGATGGTATTCGTTTTCGCCCTGATTTTGTCTGTCTTGTCAATTTAGATTGTGGACTCTTCTGAGATGGAGCTGTTCTTTTCTCTAAGTAATGCCTAGCATGGTACAGCTGGATTTCAGAATTACAGGGCTAGATGGTATTATAACGTAAAAAAATAATAACTTTTTTCTCATGGGAGGAAGCAATGGAATTCAGTGGAATTAGTCAACGTGCATTTTTTCCACTGTCACCCAAGAGCAATACCCAACCTGATACGTTGCTGTGCCTTAGCACTGGCTGACAGATTTCAGTGTGTTTAAACCTTTGAATGCATGTAAGACTGTGATTCAATGCTGCCAAAAAGTAATAAGATACGAAGGTCTCATCCCTGTGTTTCTAGTGTAAATGAAGACCGATGTAGCAAACATTGGAAGGACTTTTTCCAGAGAGATCCCAATAAAAGATGATGGACTACTAGGTTCCTTTTTAAGGTTTTTGTTTAATTGTTAAGTGCAACGAATCCACGGACTACATATAGAAACACTTATCCCCATGTGCTGGCACAAGTTACGAATTGGTGATGTTTTTTTTTTCATGTAGCTGTAAACTCTATTCTGTCACTGAAGCATCTTTTAACATTCACGGAATGCACTTCCTATGTCCAGCAGATATATTTTTCCCAAAACTTATTACAGCTTTTTCAGAGACAAATAGTGTGTTCTCACTTCTGTGTGATAGATACTAATCTTCGATAACCCTAAATCCTATGAAATGCCTGGGATGATCTGATCAGTGGATGTTCATATCCAGCTGTTCATATCAACTGTCTGGCTCAGTGACCTAATTTCAACAGTGGCCTAGCCATTTTAATTTGGGTGATTCAAACAACATTTTTGCATTCTTCTTGTTATTCATTGTTGGGCTCCACATGCTGTCTTGCATGTTTACTTTTTTTGTGTGTGTTTAAATTACATCTGCCATGAAGCAGAAGTCTTTCATGAGCACTCCAACTGCTATAGCCAGTTGGGCAGATATCCAGTTGGACAGGTTGGACTGAGATACCCAGCTGGAGCGATTCCTTGTTTGGGTTTGGAATCCAAATAGGCCACTTTTTAAACCAAAATAAAGCTGTGTGTCAGCCCTTCTGACATACAATTTGTGGGCCAAATGCAGCTGTGTGACAATGTATTTACTCTAGCCTGTGATTCTACAGTAAAAGCATTAGTTCTGGCAAGTCACTTTAAAAGCATGTACACCTCCAAACAAAAATATTGCCCATCCTGATTTTTGCAGCCAAGAGGTATGGCTGTCTGACTAGTCACTGGAAGGAGGGAGCATTGCTTGACTTGTCAGATGCTGAGAAGCAACAAAAGCAACACACATACCTGTAAAATACTGTAGTCTGTTAGTGCATAAAAGAAGCAGAGAAGTTGCCCAGAGAAGCTGTGGATGCCCTGTCCCTGGAGGTGTTCAAGACCAGGTTAGATGAGGCCCTGGGAAACCTGATCCAGTGGGTGGCATTTCTGACCATGGCAGGGGGGTTGGAAATAGATGATCTTTAAGGTCCCTTCCAAATCAAGCCATTCTGTGATTCTATGGCTTTATGATAAATTAATTCAATAAATGCCCATTAGATTCTCTTCCAGCCTTAGGGCAGAGATAGAGAAGACAAATAGGGGACAGGCTGGTGGACTGACTGCATTGTTAGAGAGAGAGGAGAGAGAGGATACAGAAGTGGATGAAGAAAATTTAGTTTTGAGGGAAACAGGACAGTATGGAAAGCCTGTAAGCTCTGAACTCATCTGGCTCCCTTATCACAGATAAACTGGAGTATCTAGTTGCCCATCTATTTACCTGACTAAAGGTCTCTGCATGGAGTTGCTTTTCCAGGTCTCACTGCAGTAGTCCATCAGTGCTATCCCAAGCAGCTTATCTGATTATATATCATTGTTTCTCTTCTGGGAGGTACTGCTTCTGCAGCTCTGCTGACAAGATCATTTATATGAGTGCTCCCTAATCCACTTCAGTGAAAAGTACTGGCTCATGTTTACCAGCTGGTTGAATTCCTGTAACAATACTGAAGAGTATTGTCAGGGAAGCCTGCAGATATCTGCTGCCCCTGCTACTTGTGGCCTCAAGAAGGGTAGGTGGTCACAGACACTAACATCTGAAACCATGGCAAGTTAAGATTTCGGAGCACTCACCACAGTTATTAAAGACCCTATGTGAAAAGTAATGACTTGTTTTTCTGTCACTGAATCATAGAATCCTAGAATCATAAAATCATATAGGTTGGAAAAGACCTCTAATCTTAGAGGTCCCTTCCATCAAGCTCAACCACTAACCTAGCACTGCCAAGTCTACCACTAAACCATGCCTCTTAGCACCGGATCTACATCTCCTTTGAATACTTCCAGGGATGGTGACTCAGCTACTTCCCTGGACAACCTGTTCCAATGCTTCACAAGCCTTTCAGTGAAGAAATTTTTCTTGATATCCAACCTAAACCTCCCCTGGAGCAACTTGAGGCCATTTCTTCCAGTCCTATCACTTGTTGCTTGGGAGAAGAGACCAACTCCCACCTTGATACAATTTTGAGATAGTTGTAGAGAGCAATAAGATCTCCCCTGAGCCTTCTTTTCTCCAGGCTAAACAACCCCATCTCCCTCAGTTGCTCCTCATAAGGCTTGTTCTCAAGACCCTTCACCAGCTTCATAGCCCTTCTCTGGACACACTCCAGCACCTCAGTGTCCTTCTTGTAGTGAGGGGCCCAAAACTGAACACAGCACATGAGGTGCAGCCTCACCAGAGCAGAATACAGGGAATGATCACCTCTCTGCTCCTGCTGGCCACACTGTTTCTGAAACAATCCTGGATGTTGTTGGCCTTCTTGGCCACCTGGCCACACTGCTGGCTCATATTCAGCTGGCTATCAACCAATATCCCCAGATCCCTTTCCGATGGACAGCTTTCCAGCCACTCATCTTACAGCCTGTAGCATTGCATGGGGTTGCTGTGCCCCAGGTGCAGGACCTGGCATTTGGCCTTGTTGAATCCCATTCAGTTGGCCTTGGCCCATCAGTCCAGCCTATCTAGATCCCTCTTCAGATCCCTCCTGCCCTTGAGCAGATCAACACTCCTGCCCAACTTGGTGTCGTCTGCCAGCTTACTGAGGGTGCACTCGACCCCCTCATCCAGATGATTGACAAAGATATTGAAGAGAACTGGCCCCAGTACTGAGCCCTGGGAGATACTGCTTGTGACCAACCTCCAACTGGATTTAACTCTTTTGGCCTGGCCAGCCAGCCAGGTTTGTACCCTGTCTGGTAAGTTGAAGTCCCCCACAAGAACAAGGGCTAGCAATTGTGAGACTTCTCCCAGATGCTTATAAAATATTTTGTCTGCCTCTTCATCCTGGTTAGGTGATCTAAAACAGATTCCTACAATAACATCTGCCTCATTAGCCTTCCCCCCGATTCTTACGAATAAACACTCAGCCTTGTTGTCACTATTATTAAGCTATATACACTCAAAACACTCCACAACATACAGCACCAACCACTCTGCATCTCCTTTCTACCCGTCTTGAAGAGTTTATAGCCATTAATTGCAGCACTCTCTCATATGAGTCATCCCACCATGTTTCTGTGATGGCAGCTATGTCAATTTTCACAATGGCTTCCAGCTCCCTCTGTTTGTTGCCCATTTTGCATGCCTTGCTGTATATGCACTTCAAGACATTATACATAGATGGGAAAGAGAAAAGTTTTTTTCAAATGAAATCAAAACTACCCTGACCTTAAAATCTGAAATGAGTCTCTTTGAAGATTCAGAGCGTTTGGTTAATCTCTTTTCTCTCTTGTTGCTGGAACTGGAAAACTCAGGAAAAAAACAACAACAACAACAACAACAAACCCACCCTATTCTTCTGAATCAGCCAATTCTCTTCCTCCAGCCGGAGGAGGCTGGTTTATTTTAATACCCAGTGGAATGAGTACATAGTCATCTCAGCATGGCACCAGACTTTTCAGGATAGGCTTTCTGTCTCATTGCTGCCAACACAAGAAGCAGACAAATCTGCGTACTGACACAGGTTCAGAGTATTTGATGATGGTCAGATGGCATAAAATTTCTTCGTTATTTCACCCTTATAACAGAGATTAAGATAGTGTGTCTCACTACTGCATTGTAAGGTCTATCTATATATAGCTTGCAAAACAATTGAATACATTGTGTGTGACGCACCACACTAGCAACAGAAATGATTTTCTGTTAAAGAGAGACAGCAGAGTTTAATATTTTAAATACATGACAGGGAAGCCTGGGTTTATTTCTGATTATCCTAATGACTTTTTGTCAATGAGGCATCACTTTATTTTCAAGAACATTGATTTTTCCCTCTCTCTAAAATTGGGTGAATGTTGAAAAACATGCAATTTTGTGATGAATGAGGAAATTACTAGATGGAGAGTATCAGAGGGGAAAGATTATCGACATCACACAGCTCACAAATGTTGGCTACCTTGAAATTCAGGGATTTTGAATGGTTAAAATGTTGCATGTCATCTTAAAAAAAGGTGCATTTTCAGCTGAAGTCTTTAAAATGGAATTGTTGGATTACTTTGATTTTAGAATCTGTAAGTCCTTTTTTGCATAATAGCCCCAAAAGTTCATCAGCCAAGTGCCTGTGTGTAAGAAAGCAAATGTGTTTTTTTAGCAGCTTGAGCACTTCTTAGACCTGTGGATTACGATACATAACATTTCAGGTCTGAGTACCTGATAGCTGCCAGGAATACACTAGCTGACTGACATTTACCTGAATTATCTAGTTTTATTCAAATTCAGCAAGTGAAGAGGGAGAAGGAGACAGTGGTGAAGGAAGTCTGTAAAACAGTGCTCCTACAATTCTCTGATTTGGGCCAGTGAAGTTAATTCACTTGAGAATATATTTGAGAATGAAAACTAACATAATGTTGATGTCAGACAACTGATCACTTGTTTCAATTACCAAAGAACAATATTTGCTTTCAGTAGCACAGTGGATTGAATTCAGACTTATAGAAACAATCTGGAATTGTGGATCAAAAATACCAGCTACCCAAGGGTGATACTGTAGAGGATTTTTCTCCCATTAATGCCTAATGATCAGCCCCTCTATGCTACATTTAGCTATAGAACTATTTTCTCTTTACTGTAATTTTAACACCATTGGCACTTTTGGACGGAAACAGAGCATCTCCTTTTTTTTTTTTTTTTTTTTTTTTTATGAAGAAATCAGAACATGCAGATGAATCATGTCTTCCTTATTATCTAATAAAGTTCTATGTTAATTTAAATTGTCTTAGGGATTGTGCTAATTGAGTGATGCAGATAATTGCAGGAAGACATAACCCATTACACTGCTTTCAGTTGCTCTCAGTTGTATGCAGGTGGGTTATAGGTAGTTGATGTAGTTCTGGTCATTACTGTGCTAGCTTCAACCCTGATCTAATACTGCAAGTATGACACCTTCAGATTTTCTGTAATAAAATAGAAGAATATGTCCCACTTGGTTTTGAAATAACAAGTAATGCCTAAGCCAGGAGTATAACATAAAAAAAAATACACATATACAACTTCCTATGGTTAAGTGTGAGAAAATTTGAGCTGAAATTGTTATCTTTAAGGAAGAGAACTTATGTTGGAGACCTAAAATGGGGGACATATCTCCAGGGCAAAGCAAACAAACATCACCCACACTGGCACACTTTATTGTGCAGAATGGACAACATGCATTATGTGAGTCCTAAATTACATAACAAATCTTGACCATCCATCATATTTTTTTATGGCAGCAATAGTGTCTGAGTGCACAGAAAAGGTGATGCTGAGATAGTGGTGAGGAGTTGTGAAAATATTAATCACAGTAGGACCAGGTACCATATGCTTAAATTTTCTGTTTCAAATGCCTTCAGCTTTTCCAAAGGTGTAAGCATAGGACTGATCCAAGCTAAGCCAAACTAATACGGCTGGTTGCACTTGCAATCTATGAAGCCTGCAATAATTCATTCAGAGACCATGAGCTAGCTCAGCTGTGGGCATTAAACTTGCATTTAATGCAAGGTTGTACCAATACATGTTTACCTTGATGTTTAGCTGCAAACTCCATTTGAAGACTTTACCAGAGACTACTTGAGTCAAACATAGATGAATTCAAAAAATGAATTCAAAAAATTAGCTGAGATTCAAAAACTTGGTTATAAATTTATGATGATATGCCCTTCAATAAAAGTGGAAAGAGATTCCCTGCCCTTATTCTTGGAGAAACTGTTAGCATATAAATAAGTAATCTAGTGTATGTAGAAAACACAATATTCTTTTTTCACTGTCATCCAGAAGAGTTTAAAAAAACTCATAAGAGACAGCTGAGAAAGCTTTCTCTCACGCTTTCTCCTCTGATTAGTAGATATCACTGTCTTGATCTAGCGCTTTAATTAGGTTTACAGCATAGCTACACAGCATTTTAAATAATGTATACTTATGATCATAGCTTTTTCTCATATTTTTTCTGTGGCTTGTTTTTTATGTGACATTCAGTGGCTGATCTAGGTTCAGTGAAGCTGTCCCTGTGGATATCATCTGAACAGAGAATATTGCAGAACTTTCTGAGTTATGAGGGGGAGAGAAATTTTAAGGTCCCTGCGGCTTCAGTAATCACCTCTTTTTTTCAGTACCATTTTTCCTTGTATTATATAAACCATTTTAAAACGTAGGCAAATGAAATTTTGGCCAATGTTTGAAGCCATGTTACAGTAAACTTGCTTGTATGCACAAGAAAGACCATTTTCACTTGCTGCAGCAAAACCTCAAACCTGCTTGTTCATGGAAAAGGAAACTGGTGTTTCTGTAGCTCAAATTTCATCATGAAGCTGGTTTCATTTTGTGAGGTGCTGGTGGCATATTAAAGGGGACATATGAAGGATCTTTCATGTGGAAGCTGGACAGAGAGATTAGCCCCACCCTGCCCTGCAGACAGCAAATGCAAGCAACATGTATATTCACGTGGACTAGACTGGGTATGGTGCAGGACTGGTGGATATGGACAGTCAGGGGGGACATCTGTCTTGTAATCACTTTGGGACTGCGTGAGTAGGGCATGCCACTCAAGTAGCATCTGCTGCCGTGACCTCTGGTGTGCAGTGCTTTTTGAAGACAAGGGAAGAGATAAAGGTCACCACGTCATACAGCGTAAGTAGGTAGGACCCCTGCCAGGTACTGGTGAGTCAACATGTGCGGGCCTATTTGGCTAAGGTTTTTGGCTGATATCTACGTAAAATAATACCTTGTACCATCTCGTCAGAGTTTGATGTGGGTTAATTATCTACACTGTGTAAAATGCTCTCACTATGACTGTTTCACCTTACACATATTGCTTTGGCAGTAAAAAAGGAAATAAAACATTTTGTCTCCCTAGCTGAAGCCTTACAGGAGTTTCTGTTTTGATGGGGAAAAAAAAGGCACAGAAAAACACCTCTGAATTTATAAGCACCACAGGAACTTGTTGCTGTCATGACTGAAGTCTTATCATTCTGTATCTGTTCTTTAATTAAGTTTACTCAAGATTAGATGTAAAGTTGTTCTTCATTTGGTTTCCTTTCACCTTTTAATCAAAGTCTCTAAGCCCAGACTGCTTTGCTGTGTTTTCTTCTCTGGAAAACTGCTGGTAGTTATATTGATTATTTTTATTGTAGCAGCCTGTTCCTTTCAGACTTATCCATGCATTGAAGCAAAGGGATGAGTATTCCACAGTGACTTAGCATTTGACTTGTTTTTATTAAGCTTAATGAGTCTGATTAGCTCTCTATGGAAGTAGCTGATGTTGCATAGCATCTGAATACCTGAAATAACACAAAAATTATAACAGAATTCCCAGCCTTTCAACAGTGTAGTTCTGATTTCAGATTTAACAGTTCAGAAGCGTTACTGAAAATGTGCAGGCACAAGGAGCTCACAAGGTCTTACCCTAGCAGGGAGTAATCTGCACATGGAAACAACTTTGGGAAAAGAACTCAGATAAGAGAATGAGGGCCATCTCTGCCACAAATATGCACTGGGGATTTTTTATTTTTATTTTTTGACATTGAATTCAATGTATCCTGAATTTTAGAGAATTGAAGATACTGAAGAGTGGAAGTAGTTGCCTCTACGGGGATTTCATGCTTCTATGCAGCCATGGCTATCTGATGTTACCATTTATTGTTTTATTGAGCAGGAGCCTTGACATTGCAGGTTTCCTTTTTTAAAAACAAACAAACAAACAAACAAACAAACAAACAAGCCTCTAATTAGGTCCTTATGGGTACTACTGAGCCAACATTGGTTGTTCAGAAGAATTCATATGCTTTTCTCCTGTTATTTCCTCTTTGCCTGGACTGACATAGAATTATTTTATTCTTTTTACAGGTTTGGTGTCTTTATTCCTAACACAAATTGCAAGTGAACAATTCTCAATGTTTATATGCCTTAATAAATCTCCTATTTTATTTTATTTTTAACCATAAAAATATATCCTGACCTGTCAACATTAAAGCTGAAAATTAGTTCCCCAGATAGCTCATCTGCTTTAAAAATATTTCCTCATATTGAGCCCAGGTCTGCAATCCCTTACTCGGCATTTAGTTCTGTCATTATCAAAGGCAGCTTAATGAGAAGAGAAAAAAATGTACAATGATTTGTGAGAAATAGAGTGGGCACACACTGGCCTAGAATATTTATGGATTTCATATGATGCATTCTGCTTTTAACTACAAAGTTTCCTTTATGCGAAACTGACCTTTAGTCTTCGCATTCACTGATGCATGAGAAAGCAGTGGCTCAAAAGAGGGCCATTCAAGAGTTACATACTTCTGCTGCTGTTCTGCTTGTTCCTGTTCATATTTTAATTGGCACTGAACTGCAGTGAGATATCAATTTCAGTTGACTAAAAGATATTAGTGCAAAAGCCTGCATTATTTCAGTTACTATGGTATTTGCTTTCTTGGTCTTCCTAAAACTAATCTTTGTTATATCTTGGGTGTAACTTTAAAGAAGTGTGATATTGCACCACTTTAACCTTCTTTGAAGTTGCATGGTAGCAGTAATATATTATTTTCCTATTTAGGAGATAAAATGTCCTTCTTTGAAAAGTTGAGTAAAACAATAAAATAAAGGGCTTTGAATATATATTTATTAAATAACTATAAACAAAAAGGATAATATTTTGGATAGGAGAACTATCATTTCCAGTGAATAGTAGCACCAAATGACAAAATGAAGCACAATGCTAACCTCCATGTAACAGCAGATGGAGAAGGAGGTCATTCCCTGAGGGTATGGGACATGTTATGGAATATGAAGGAAGAGTATTTTGGGATTCTACAGTTGTCCCTGTACAGGGAAAAAATGAGTATTGGTTAATTAAAATACAGCTACATAGCTCAAGGCACAAGGCTAGATGAATACAACTGTTTTACCAGGCACAGAAAGCAGAATTCAAGTTACTTTAAAAATATTTGCAGAGCTTTTGGTGAGCTATTGAAGAGTAATTCAAGTCGTCAGTCATTTCTGACAAGAAAAACTGATAAGGTGCGGTAGAGCATATGGGGAATAAGTTCCACTAATATCCTAATGTGAAGAAGCTTAAAAACATGGTTAATAAATGCTGTGCATGCTATGCTTAAGTTTTCACTTTAAGGAAAAAAAAAAAAAAAAAAGAAATAAAAGATAAGTTGAGAATAGTCTGTCTTTTAGGAGACCATTTTGCCACCGTGTTAACCACTGTCACAACTGCAGGGTCTAAACCTTCTCAGAGAAACCACAGGCTGTATCAGAGCACCTGAGAGAAAGATCCAGATATAATTGACAGCTTGAAACTGAGAGGGGATTCATGAAAACTTGAGGAGAAGGCACTTCGCCAGGTAACAGGGACAGAGCTGACTCTTGGTGGTTCTTTATAATTATATACTTTTCCTGTGTCTTTTCTACTCTTTATCTGTAAATATTGTTATCTATGTTCAGCTAAGGATGGACTGTAATTAGTGTTGAGGGAGAGACTTCTTACTGGTTGCTTTGTATCTATAACATTAGCCCATCTGCAGTTTGGGACATAGAAGAGATGAAACTTTTCAACAGAAAGGCAGGCACAGTGCAGAAACCACAGCTGCTGTGCTGCTGCTGTGCAGAGTCTGACAGAGCTCTTCTTCCCCGTGTTAGGCAAAGGTTGTGTCATGCTCAAAATAATGTGTGGTCTAATGGTCTTCTACTGACTGAATACAGATGATGCCCTAATACAATTACAGTTAATGGAAATATATCACAGCGCTTAGGCATTCAAGGGGTGGGGGGAGGTTGTTTGTTTAGTTTGTTTTGTTCTGTAAGATCAAAATGTCCTCTATGCTAAGTGAGTTTATGTGACATTTCCAGAGAAATCTCTGTAGTGAGACAGTTTCTTTTGGTATAGAATTAAAATCACTTTACTGGAACTACATGTACAGCTTCATCAATTTTATTTTTACTGGATGCACTATGGAAAAGATCTTCCTTTAAACAAGTTATTACCATTAATCTGATAGGAAGTCAGCATCATCACTGTTAATACCAAACTATTTCATGTTCCCTTAGATATTTCCCTTTTCCAATGGATGATCTACCTCAAAAGCAGAAATGTTTCCACTGCTTTGTTAATACAGTTTAGTCTACAAATACAAACTTTATTCATGTTTGTCACCCAACAAAATGGAGGACAGGCAGATAAGTATCCTATTAGGTATCCCTGGCAGATGGAAGCCTGACCACAGAATTGCGGTTATAATTAGAGATTTATTATTACATTAAAATAAAAAATAAAAAAATAACAATCAGCATAGTTTGTCATCTATAATTTCCAGCACTTCACGTAGCTTAAGGTTGTGTAGAATTTCTGGAATTCTCAGTTAAACAGGCTTCTCTGTCAGCTGGACAGGTCCTCTGTGGATCAGGTCAAATTCTTATCAATCAGCATGTGATAAAATCATAACCTAGACTCAGGTTATCTAAAGAAACAAGTCATTCATTCAGTCCTCAGAGGAAGAAAATGGCAGTGGAGGTGACCTTGGCCACCAGAGATCATGGGTTTTGCTGTCCAGCAGCAGTTCCAGTTCAAGTCCCACTTAGGACTTGCTGCTGTGTGATTTTACAGACAGCGGTCCCCGTGTTGTTATGCTTCCCTGTTCCAGGACAGATGTCATCATCTCCTGGCAACCCAGCACCTGGGTATTGATAATGGCAATGGGCTTAATCACCTTGTCAGTCGGTGCTCCCCATACCATCTTGGTGACTCGGCACTTGGATCTTGATAACACTACTGCCCTTTATCAACAGATAAAAGGGCCAGAAAGGGGGAGAGAGAAGGTGGGAGGGGTATGCATTAACAGCCTGCTTACATCTTATGGATATTTGCTTTATTGTTGGTTATGCTAACCATACCATCAGGTATCAGGGGCAGGGAGTATCGTTCACAATGTCACTTTCAGCTTCAATCTTCCAGCTCAGAGAAACGAGAACGCTGATGGGCATGAGTAATTAATCAAAGGTAAGTATCTTTCTCAGTTCAATATTTTTTCAACATTCTTGTAAAGGGAATGAGAACTCTGTGCATGTTTGTATTTATGTATTACATGAGCAACAGTTTTAATTATTATTTGATATTTGTATTTAAGAAAATGGGACACAGTCTGTCCAGAATCTCCCCTTGCTCCACCCTTGGATGCATCCTTAAAATTTGGTCTAAATTTGATGGTGACTCTATGATGAAATGTAAAATGAGGCAATATTGTGATCAGTGATGATCTCAATATAAATGGCTAGAAAATTGATTCATGAATTATAATACTGTATTGCAATTGATATTTTGCTGGAGGGATGAAAAATGGGATGAGGTGGAGTATGTTAGCATTTTTGTCATTGTATCAAAACCCAAAAAGTCAGACAGTGCAGGTATATTCAATAAATGTCAGTCTCACAGTTGATTGAAATAGCCTGTAAGGTTTACAATAATTGAGAAACAAAGAAAGAAAAGAGGGAAGGAAAAGATGAAATTACAGGCATCTTTGTCTACTCTTTTGTCCTCTCTTCATAGATATATATATGGGAACAACGACCAGTTCCACTGGATGTTCTGACCTGGACATCAGGTGCTGATCCAAATGTGGAAATATGACCCCCTAAAGTGGAAAGGACCTTGCACTGTCTTGCTCCACAACCCCACAAGCAGGTAGCTTGTGACCTGGTTGGTGACTGCCCCATGCAAACAGAGTGCAAGGGGAGAAACCACAGTTGTGACTTTTTCACTGTTGGGAAATTCAAGCTGAAAAGCTTATTATATTTAGCTTATTATTCACTGAAAAGCTTATTATTCACTGAAGCTTATTATTCACTGAAAAGCTTATTATAAAAAAATAAAAAAAAATACCAACAACACCAACTTACACTCACAGACAGATGTAAATACACAACTTTACAAATTATAGCTTAATAGAGTTGACATCTAGGATGTGGATATTGGGCTGGACAAACCAATGGGCAGCCGACCCATGAGCCCACAGGCCAGAGCCCACAGCGGCAGCCTAACGGCCCCCCAGGCCCCAGCGATCCCCCAACGGACAGGACAGGGACACCAGGGAGTTGGGGCTGCGGCTGCTCCAAGTAGCCACATGGACCTGGCCCATCCCACCCATCTGCCCATGGTCAGACCTGATGGCCAGGTTGGTGGTCACAGAGATGGTGAGCAGGGCCAAGGTGTCTTCTTGAGGCAGACGGGCTGCATGGAGGGGTTTTGTGATACATAAATTACCAGCTGAACAAAAGTCTGCTGAAGGTTACTAAATCCCTACAACTTCTTGTTTAAGTGTGGTCTATGGGCCAAACATCTTCAGCACATGCTTTACCACCTTGCATGTGATGTTTAATTCAGTAAGCATATTGACTTGCTGCTACTGTGGATGGTTCTAGATCTACAGAAGATTGTGTGGTTTCAGAAGAGATCTCTGCCACTGGGATAAGACAAGTCCTCCTTCCTCCCATTTCCTAGTTTTAAGATCCACTAAGTGACTGAGCCATGATGCATGGGGTGAAGGGTGGATCCCAGAGAAACTGGAGAAGAAAATTGAGTTAAGGTGATCAGCTGAGCTTGCAGCCTCTTAAAACTAAGTTCTAAGGTAACTGCTTTTAATGTGAACTCTGAACTTTCAGTTCTAACACTGCAGAAGTAAATATCCGCATACCACCAGATTTCTAATGGTGTCTGCAGGTCTTCAAGTGTGAAATTCACTCCGAGGACACAGTGGCGAAACAGTTGTTACTGCAAATTTAATTTAATTGATGTATTTTTGCTGTTAGGATGAAGGATGCCAACCCCAGATGGAAGGGCAAACCACAATGCTGAAAGAAAAATTAGTGTCTCGTCTCCGGTTTGAACCAGAGAGGACAGAGGTGCTGCTTATGGTTAAAGGCAGGTATATCGTGTGTGAACCAGCTGGCAGCAGTAAGAAAGACAGCAGTGAGCTGGTGAGAATGGATGTTTGCAGCAATGTTAATATTAAATTAATTTCTATGCAACTGATTTTGTTTTCTAATGCACTTTGGGGGATACTGTTTTTATGTTGTTGTTTTTTTTGCAAGACTGAAAAAAGTGATGTCAACTAATGAGTAGTCAGGCATCCTTTGCATGGATTACCTTGTTATATATAAGGTAGTCCTAGATTTAGTATTTTTACTTTTTTTTTTTTTTTTTTTTTTTTTTTTTTAAATCTGGCTTCTGCCTGGGAAAATGTTGTATAAAAACATGTTGACTACGTGTTTAATATCTGTGCAATCACAGGAGTGAATGTCTTCCTCCTAGGAGCCTTGTAAGTAAAACTTCAGAGAATATCATTTAGTGTGAGGCCTTTTCCTGGAGTGAGAACTTGGTATTGAGTAACAATGAAAATATAGGAATTTGGCAGAAAAGTTTTTGTTTTTGTTTTTGTTTTCTTAAAAACAATTCTACCAGTGTTAGTGTAATCTTAATTTGTTCAAAACTCACTACCCTCTGTCTTTCCAAAGTAGAGTTCAGAGGCTTTACATTAAAAAATACGCTCACCAAATATGCTACAGTAGTCGTCATTTAAAATATCTTCTCACTGCAGTAAACTGTAGCTCTCAAATCTGAAGCAGAGGCATTATATTCTGTCTTATTTTATCCTTTTATCTTTCTTATGCATTTTAAACTCTTTATTCTATTCATTCCTATAAGGTAGAAGAGTTCTATAGTATGATGATAATCAAATTCCATCCTCTGTGGTTTTTATATGTGAACCCACTACTTCACCTATAAATCCAAGTAAATTAATCTAATTTCCATGATTAATGGAAGTTTGTTCATGTAGTCAGTGTTAACTCAAGTGTCCTGCAAAACAATGATTAATTGTTCTAAATTTAGAATTTCTTTTTCTGAAGGTTTGTAACTATTTCAGGCTTTAGGTTGATGGAAACAGGATTATAAAAACAATGTTACAGTCCATATGAAAATACTATGCATTTGTTTTAATGCTCTGAGCGCAATTATTTTAAAGTAATTTATCAAGATTAATTTTTACAAGGAAATTTTCATGCACATAAAATGCTGTATAATTAAAGTCAGAAATATTCTGTAATGAAAACTGAGTTAAGCTGAGTTAAATTTATTCTTTGGCCTTTTTTTTTATTTTTATTTTTATTTTTTTAGTAAAGCATGTGATCATCCCCTCTGTAATTATTAAAATTAATGCCCTTTGTTCCCAGTCATCTTCAGTAAAGAAGAAATACTCCACTCTTCGCACAGCAGTTTACAGACCAAGTACAGAAAAGAAAAATGAAGCAGAAATAAAAGAGGAAGTCATGGGCTTTGGTAAAATGTGGGTAAAATTATTTTTCTTCATTATAATTTTTTGTTATTTGCTAGTTAAAACTTGACACAGCACTGGAATTCTACCACATGATTTGACTCTTTTACTGTGAATTCTGTGAAACCTGAGTTAACACTCCAGCACAAACTTTATAATTTTGGCTGATTGCAATAGCATCTGATTTTTTTACATCAATGAAAACATGGAGAAGTGCTAGTGAAGTCATTGTAAAAGGAATACAGTCTAGTAACATACTATTTTTGATTCTGGTAAAATGGGGAAATTATATGCTACAGGAACCTGTGCAAATGTATTCCTATATACCATGTTACTGTCACCTGGACAAGAGGACAAGAGGGAGGGCTATAATTTGATTATATTTAATATATTTTATATATAATAAACTTTTATAATAATAAGCTTCTAATTCTGTGCTATACTTCAGGACAGCTATAAGGACATATATAAGGACAGCTATACTTCAATCATAAATGCACACTATGATACAAGTTATATTTTAGCTGATTTTTCTATATTGCCTGTATGACTGAATCTTCAGATTTTTTCCTACAATTTGTTGATTTTAGACACCCAAGAAAACATAAAAAAGAAAGAGAATTATCTGCTTGTCAGCCTATGATGGTATCTGAGCATGAGACAATGAAGCTAAAGAGGAATATAACAAAAGTGGCATCCTTAATGTCAAAGAATGAGAATTTGAAAAATATACTTCCCACAAGTTCCATTTGCAAAGCAGTTCAGCAAGTCTTTGGCACGTCACCTTCTTTATCTGTATATGGTAAAGTACTTAAAATGACGGAAAGTGGAGTAATAAAAAATATGATGCTCTTTCCTCACCGCTGTGAATCCAAAGGAAGATACCTCCATAAGTTCACTTTTTTTTTTTTTTTTTTTTTAAATGAATTAGTTGAGAAGCAACACTGACTTTAAGTCAGTATGCCAACTACAAAGTAGATAAGAATATATATATATGGTACTTTTTAAAAGTTACAGTTACCTATTCTATGCTTCTTTTCTGAGTACATTTATCTATTTGAAGTTTCTTTAAGTGAGAAGACTGTCTAATGGGTCTTTTTTTAAAAATTGTGATGTGAGATCGACTCTAAAATACAAAATCAAAGTCTTATGTATGGGAAAATAAAACTACACACAGACTTGCTGTTTGAAAGTCATTGCAAGCTTCAAACTGATTTTAGTGGGTTTTGAGCAACTCTGCAAGCTGGAGTTCTCTTTCCTCATTAATTTTTGCACTATGCTTTGTGTGAAAATTGCAGAAAGGATTTTTAAAGGCTATGAGAACCTTCTTTCCAAAAAGTGGCTGGACACCTCCTTGCTGATGGAAAGTGGTGAATGAATTCCTCTTTTTGCTTTGCTTGCACCTGCAGCTTTTGTTTTTCCTACTAATTAACTAACTTTCCCTATTACTGCCATCCCTGAGTCTTCTCACATTTCTCCCATTTTCTCCTCAGCCTGCAGGGGAAGGACAATGCTCCCCAAGGATTTAGCTTGATACATATTGCTAATTGTTTCTTATGTGAGATGCTGAGCAGGAGTCCTAAAGGAAACCTTAATGGCTTATTTGTGTATGAAGTAGGGGAAGAAGGGACATGATACTTAAAGGTCTGAACCTGCTTTATTAAAATTAAATGGTCAACTGACAAGTAAATGTGATATAAGAGGAATGCAAAAGGAATGCTAAATTTTTATTTTGTTTTTCCCCAGAGAAACAGAATCAAAGAACAGCTGAGGTTGTAAAGAACCTCTGTAGGTCATCTGGTCCAACCTCCCTGCTCATGCAAGACCACCAAATGGATTAAATGGATAAATTTTCAGAATGGATAAAAAGGTTTTCTAGTAATAAACAAGGATAATAAGCCCTTGCCATAAAACAAATGGCAAAAATGAATATTAGTCTCCCAATCTCATGGAATCTGTCTCTCAATCTCACAGGAAATAAGTGTTACATTTATTATGCAACCATTCTGAAGTACCTGATGCCAATTTATACAATTTTTAATGTATTGTCAACAACAAGTAATAGTATCTTGTGTGTGTTTGTGTGTGCATGCCTCTAAAACCATCAGAATGCATTTTGAGAAGTTATAGAAATGTAAACCTGTAGAAGTTCAATTTGAATTAGAAAATGATTGTGCATAGTGATCTTTAAATGAGTAATATTTTATATTAAGAGTATAAGTAATACTTAAGAGTATAAGTATTTAAGAGTATAAGTAATACTCTTTAAATGAGTAATATTTTCCTTTTTAATGTGTTGGTTGTAGATAGTAATAGCAGGACTGAAATGCAAATGTCTGTGTTTGAACCGAGTTATCATAAAAATATTTTTGAGCAACCAAAAGCTGAAAGAACTCCTAAAAAGCCCATGAAAGCAAAAGTTTATTCATACGATAAAACAGGTAGGTAGGTCGTAGCACCATGGGGAAGACTGTGTTCTTAGTTATACATCTACAGCTATTTGTGTCAGATTTACAATGGTACTATACTACTCAACTGCTACTCTTTTTCTTCATCCTTCTCCTGCTTTTAGTACATGTCAGTACATGTCAGGGGAAAGGCTGACAACTTTATCTTCCATATTCACCTTCTGATGGTTTGTTTTTTCATACCTGTCTCATACCAGAATTTACTTTCATACATTATTTGAATAATTGTTTTAAAGTAGTTTATATTTTATAGTTAGCTACAACACTTTTTTCTTTTAAATAGTTTCTTAAACAGTAGGTATGTTTTCCTTCTTATCTTCCAGGATTAGTGTGGGGAAAAATAGATTTTGACTATTATTTCTTCATTAAAAATATCTGTGGCTGATTCTGAAAACTGGGAGGGACTGATATCACAACTGGATTTTTTTTCCCAAACTTTTTTATTAATGAACTTCTTAATAGGGATTTAAAAGCATGGAAACAAAATTTTAATGTTTTCCAGGATTTCTCAAATTGTTTTCCATAACATTGTTGAGTCTTTTATTCAACCAGAGTGTTATTCTCCTATGCAAGACTAGATTGGTCTGATTTCTAAAGGGACAGTGTGTTTTAATGGATTTAAAATATATATATATATATTACAATGTAAATTATTATTGCTATTCTTTTATTTTTCAACTTTCTTTTTGTTTACTTGAGATTTTCCCAGTTTGGGTATTTTTTTGGTCTCTAGCACTTGAGAAAGCCTTTGGGCAGTAATTCACTTTTTTTTTTTTTTTTTTTTTCCAATGAATACTTTGAATTTTTCTGTGTAAATTACACAAACCGTTAGAGTAAAATCACTGGAAAATGAGATCACTTTTAAGTCAAATGGACCACTGTTCTTCAATTACAGCAAAATACATCTGGGATGTATAATGGCTCATTATTTTTGAGAAAGATTTTCTAAGACATGTTTTCAGCATCTTCCAACATGGAATAAATGCCATTACACCAATCCTCCATACTTACAAAGGCTTATGCAATAAGTCAAAAGACTTTATGTTTAAGGATGAAAAAAAAATCCAATAAAAAATTCAATTTTTTTTTTTCTTTTTGTCACGTACCAGAACCAATTGACGATGTTATAATGCATATTTTGAGGCTTCGAGGCAAACTTGGCTGGCAAACAGTGTTACCGTCATGTGAATGCTTAGCTAGAGAGGCTGATATGGCCAGGCTTCAGAAATCTGCACTTACGGTGATTTTCACTTTCCCTTCTCCACATCCTATGTAGTTGAACATTCTATAAATGACATTGGTTACAAATCTAAAATACTTATTTCATGGAAGTTTTTGCCTCTGAAAATGAAAGATTTTCCTTTAGAACCTCTGGCTGCATAGCAATCACTCTAACAGCACTTATCCAGTCCTTTCCATAGGACTGAGGTTTTCTAGCATTAAGCAGAATTGTGACCATTTCTGTCCTGATCAGACATACCAAGTACAAAGCCAGTATTTGCTGTGATTAATGCTGGGTAGTCTGGTCTTGATGGAGCCAAACAGGACAGCTCCTGCATTCTCTTGCATTCAAAGACAGACATATATCTGGTTTAGTTGTAATTTTGCATATAAATTTTCATGACTTAAAAAAAAAAAAAAAGGCAATACAACAAAAATACCATGTTTCTTTCAGTATGCAAAATGTTGAGAAATATTTCGGATGCACAGTAAAAAGAACATGTCTGTCATTTGTCATTTGGGACTTTTGATTTCATATTTGGTTGCAAAATTTTTAAGAAACATTCCAGTTGTTCACAAAATTAAAATGTCTTCCAGTTGTAATGAAATATTTACAAAATAACTAGATACCAACAGTATCTACAGACTTAGATCTAAAAATCTGGAAACTGTTAGGTATTTGTTACTTAAGAACTTCATGGTATTTTTTAAGCTAAACAAGGCTTACCATAGTATTTATAGATGGAGAAAGATAATATGGAGAAATGTAATTACTGAAAAGTTTGTCCAGGTTTGTATTAAAAAGTTGTTATAGGGTTACATAAAACTTTTCTCAACAAGAAAGTAATATTTAATTTGCTGTTGGTAGAATTGAAAAATAATTATTTAGAGTAGAGGTAATAGAACTGAGAAACTTGATAGTAAAATAATAGCTTTCTGGTCAACTCAGAGTTGTTACTTTTTAAGCTTACTATTAGAAGATTTGGGTACTTTTATCTTTCTTCTCATTGGTAAAATTTATAGACATGTAACTTGTAATCATGAAAAATAAATTATACATCTACATATAAATAATTTCTTCTTTTGACAGAGACCTTTATTGCTAAAAGATAGTGGGGAATATATATACTGTCTTCAAAGAAACAAGAACAATCTTAAAGTTCCCTACAACCCGTATGATCTACAGGTTGTCTCTACAAATACAGCTATGCACAACACAGAATATTGGACTATTACAGCTTCATTTGTGTCTAAGGTAGTATACTGTACAAAACACAGACAACATGAACTTAGAGCTTTCCATAGAAAGAACAATTTGCTCTTCACTTATTATCATGTCCCATTCCCATTGTAATTATGTTACCTTCTTCACTAAAGAGTTTACTGATCCCTCCTAAAGATGAGTCCTCTGCTAGCTTTGAGCATAGCAACTCAGCCTTTTGCTCAGGCATTTGTTTGGATCTCTCAGCCACCCTTTACATTGTGTTGGCACTGGTGGTTTCACAGTCAGTATGTTGATCATCTCACTCAGCTGAAAATGAAGTAAAATACTTTATATGTGTATTTATTTTCTTGCCAGATTAATTTTCAGTCATACTAGAGAGCTAATTCACATCATCAGGAGCACATACTACTGATATACCTAATAGAAACACTAAAAACAATGCCTTTTAGGAATATGAGCACCTCATTGCATTATGTTTCATCAGTTCTTAAATGTTTTTGCAAAGACTGTATTTCTTCCTCAATTTTTAATTCCTTGTTCTCTTTGGTATCAGTAAAGTTTAGCACTAATATGACTCCTGCATGGAAGAAGTGATAATTGCAAAATTTGCATAATGTACATCATTGAATTGTTGCTAGGTGCTAAACTTTTTGTTGATACATGATTTGAATGTCAGACAATTATAGGTATAGCTTAGAAACTGATATAATTACTTAGGTTAAAATGGAGGAGATGTGTTTGCTACCAGTGGAGGTACTAAGCTTTTATAAAACCAGTTTGGAAGAAGAGTATAAATGTTGGACCCTGACTGGGAAAAATGGCTGCAACCTTGTTCCTTTGCCTTCAGTATGCCTGCACTAGTACATAAATTTGAAATATGTTCTTGATTTAAATCCAAATTGACTTGTTCCAAAAAGTCTATAATAAAAGATCTATTGCTTGCATTTGTATAAACCACAGAATGATTAATTCAAAACAATTCCTTAGCGCTTAGCAGCTAATGTCTACCTCTTATACTCCTGTGATGAAGTTTTGTACTCTGTAATGACGATAATAAGGATTCCTATATAAATGGCATCTGTCCATTGCTTGTTTACTGTATTCTTGCCAGTCAGATTCTAATTTACATTTTGAAAATAAATTTTGCTAATTTTCGATTTGTATTTTTATATCCTTCCACACAGGAAAGAACATTCTCTTTGAACAATTAAAATCCATTTGCTTAAAATGCTATTATTTTGGGTATAAGGTGTGGCTATTTGCTTAACATGTTATTAATTTGGACGTAAGGTATGGCTTTCCTACCTGAAAGATATGGCAGACATTAAAGTAAAGGTATTTTGGAATTTGTTGCCAAAAAGTGGTATGATGAGCACCCACTAGGTGGATACGGCTTTCCACATTGTACTGGAAATCTTTCCACAAGGCTAATTCTATTTTACTCTTACACAGTAATATGTATTTTGCCACCACTGAGGTAATCAGTACTTACGTTTTTGGTCTTTGATAGTAAGGATTCAGAAAACACTTGAATTCTTTTAACAGACAGCTGTAAAATATATCTGTTCATTTTTTTTTTTTTTCCCTTAGTTTCCTGCAAACCAGAAATTGGGAGAAATGGAAGCAACACCAGTACCACAATGGCTGCATGAAAGACATCTGTATTACAGGTTACTTAACTTGAATTTGTTTTCCAATTTCAGGTAAGGGAATAAGAAAAAAATAACTGAAGTCTACCAATCACAGTAATAATTTTCCCTGTCTTTGTATGATAAAATGCCAACTTAATATTGTATTAATTCCTGCACTGAAATTCTACTTCCGATAATTACAATATTTAAAGATTACTCAAAATCTTTTTGTTTTCCTATCTAAATCTTTAAGGGAACCAGAAGTTGTCTTTTTGTTTGTTTGTTTGTTTGTTTGTTTTTGTTTCTTCTTGATTATTTAACCTTAGAAAAAAGTATGAATATCTCTAGTAACATCTTCATATGCACTATATTTTATGAGGTGAACAAAGTCTCATTCTTCTCTTTCACGTTATATAGAATGTATGAAATAGCAAGTACTGTTCACCTTATATAGAATGCATTAAAGCAAATTATGTATTGTGAAGTAGAAGAAAATATTTAGTGGTGAAATAGTCAAATTCTTCTGGTTGGCTGTTATGGAAACTGATAAAAACATAGCAACTTAAGTTTAACTTGCAAAACTAATATTAAATATCCACTTCTTACATGTTTGTCTCAATATTTTATCTTTATTTACTTTCAGTAGGATACATTGTTTCTGATTTAATTTTGGCTTTCACCTAGACAATTCAGGGATTTTGTTTTGTTTTGTTTTGTTTGACTCTGCATCTCATATAGGATTTGTGTGAATTTTTTTGTGTATGCACTGCAATGACAGCATCACAAATTTCACACCTGTTTTGAAACTGCCTTTTATGTTTGTGTCATATTTGAAATTTAAAAATTAAACAAAGTAGTTATGGCAGTAATCATTTCATTACATATATATCAGCTGGCAAATTCAGGATTGTTACAATAGGAATATTTAGAAGACTGATAAGATTTAAAACCTGTCCACCAAGGGAAGCTGAAACTATTATGAATATGTCCTGATTCTTCTCCTACCACAAGCCAAATGGGGATCCTGCCCATTTCTGTGTGTCTGGACACTTGCCCTCTCCTTCTGGGCTAGGTGCTGCAAGATTTTAATGTGTGCTTTCCCCACAAAAATCCCACAGGCTGCAGCAGGTGCATTGTCCTGTAGCTTGTCTCCCAACAACATAAGCACTGTTAACGAGCTGTAGTGACAGCAGGTGTGACAGTCTGCAAACTTCACATACATAAATAATTATTTCTCTTGCTTCTAGAATGAAGAAATTCTTTCTGATCTGGAAAGCAAATGCTAGAAGAAGTAAGACAAACAAGAGCAAGTCAGTTTGAATGTAGGTTTTACATGTGAAAAGAATTAAAGAATCTTCTGATGTACGCTTGCGGAGAATAGTCAGACTTCTTAGTGTCACTGATAAACACCAGCCTTGGGCAAAGGGGGTTGAGCAGCTTGATTTCACTTCTCTTATACAAACTTTGTAGATGGAGGTCTGCAAGCTTGGTGTGAGAGGCTGCTGAAGGAGGGAGTCATTCAGTATTAGCATTAGTTAGATGAAGCAAGAGAAAAGTTAGGAAAAAGAAGTGTGAGGGGAGAAAGAAGAAATTGGGAAGCTAGAAGAGGCAGTCGATGGGCTGTGCTCTTTCTCTTCCACCAAGACAAGGATGCCTTCGTGATAAGCTCTGCACCTTCACTTTTTGGTGGGGAATGCCCAGGACAGCCTTTTGCTAGCACTATTATCATTTATTAGCGCTACTGCAGTAAGTGTATTTATCACTGGCAATTCCAAATCTGCTATATCTGTTGCCTTATCGTATAATTTCAACTTTGTGAAACTGTCTCAGTGAAAGGCCTTAGCAGGGCTCTGAAACAGGCAAATGTTTGACCACTCTTTAATGTGACAACGCTTCATCAATTTATCTTATTTTCCTTAAATATTTTATGAAGCAACAAAGAATATTATAAAATCTTAGATTAACTGTTGGTAACAACATCACAGACTTACTCTAATAAATTTGTAATGAAACTTTTATCTTGCAGTGAAGGAGCCTAGGTTTTTAATACGGAAAAACCTGAGCTTCAATGTGATATTTGTACAAGCACAATAGGTTTCTCATCCATGATAGGGATTTTCAACTATGGTTGGGATGAAAATTAATATTTTTGTGTTGTTGTTTGTTTGTCTGTTTTTTTCTGTTGTGAAATGAGAGTGGTTACACAGAATCCAGGCTGAAAATGGAGTGAATAGTGGAATTCAGTCTGTATATTAAAGTGAGTGAACAAAATCCTGTCACATTTCACCTTTTCTCATTAAAGCGTTCCTTACTGATAACACTTATTTACTGTGAGGGTGACAGAGCACTGGAACAGGTTGCCCAGAAAGTCTATGGAGTCTCCTTCTCTGGAGATATTCAAAACCTGCCTGGATGTGATCCTTTGCAATGTGCTCTAGGTGACCCTGCATAGATGATCTCCAGAGGTCCCTTCCAAAATCAACCCATTCTGTGATTTTCTAATTCTGTGATACTGTGACACTGGTGTGTAGCTAATATTTGTATTATATAGGTTTGATGATGAAAAAGACATTATTAACTTTTCACAAGAATTTTTTTCCCCTTTTTATGAAAACATGTCCTATAGTCAGGATTATTCTTACAGATCTTTAATTAGCCCTTGTGTTTGGAAGAGACTTCTAAGGGATTAGCATTGTGCTAAGAGCATATGGATTAGGTCTTTCACTTGTACCCAGGGGCAAGGACCTGTGAAAAGCTTATGTCCATTCTCTTGCATTTGAACAGCCAAACAGAAAAGGCATAGATTGTCAAGTAGTTCTGTGTCAAATTTTAAAATTACTGAAATAAGAAAGATATTAGAGTAAATAAGGGGGTTAAAAACATAAAATCTGAAAGCTGTCATTTGTGAAATTAATCATTAAAACAATATATGATGAGTCAACCTCTGAAAAATAATATTGTTTTCTCTATGCTTTGCATTAGTCAGAGATAAGTTTGTTAATTCATACATTAATGCTGACATGTAACACTTTCCCTAAAAGAAGAATTTTTGTAGGTGGCAAATTCATCAACATTCGGTTGGTGCACTTTAAATGATCTAACAATGGAATATTCTTAGTATGTTTTTTTTTTTTTTCAAAATCAGATTTGTACAATTCAAATGAGATGTCTTTTGAAATGTTTTTATACCCTGAAATCATACAACCTTAAGCAGTAACCTGTTTATTTCCTAGAAAGTGGTCAATACTCTCCAAACTTCAGCATTTGAGTAAATTTGTGGGTGAGCTAGTCCCATAAACAAAGATGGTGAAAGAGTGTAGTCTCTACGGAGTCCATACATTTGATGTGTTGAATTTCAGATTTTATTTTATTCCTCTGTACATTGCTGCTCACATAAAGGTATTGGTCCTTCATATAGGTAGCCTAGAGCAGGCAATTTTGCAAAAGGAAATCACAGAAGGACTTCTAAAGCTATGTTGGCTATTCAGCCTGTTTATGTAATGGGTTGTTCCTGTTCAAGGTTTCTGTTGATTTAGATCCTTACATGTTAAGAAAAGCAATTTAGAAGTTATTTTTCTGGATTTGTTCTAATCCTTAATATTTCTTCAATGCAATGTTGAAGCAAAGCTCTTTGAAGGTTACTCATGTAATAAACAACTTTGGTTATGCTGTTCGATAAGGTAAAGCTCCAAATGTAGATAGTGAGACAAAAACACACTTAGAATCATTAAGGTTGGAAGAGACCTTCAAGATCGTCTGGTCCAACCATCACCCTACTACCAATACCACCCACTAAACCTTCCTTTCAGGTAGGTGTAGAGAGCAATAAGGTCTCCCCGGAGCCTCCTCTTCTCCAGACTAAACAACCCCAGTTCCCTCAGCCACTCCTCATACAACCTGTGTTCCAGGCTCTTCACCAGCTTCATAGCCCTTCTCCGGACATGAGCTGCATATTGGCTGTCCTTTCTGTTTTCTGTGCAAAGGTGCTTACATTGCTTCATGCAGTTCAAACAACAAAACAACAACAAAAAAAAAAACACCAAAGAGTGGCTATGTTTTGATGTAGAGACAATTAGGTTCCAGTACGTGCATAATCATTTTGATTTAGTATTTTTTCTTATAGTTGGTTTTAAGAAAAGAATGTGACAGTAGATGTATAGTACGTTTATAATAAACTATTAGGGACTTCTGGAAAAGCAGACATTAATAATTTAATTTATGTATCAATATATATTTAAATACATACCCTTTCTTTAGAATTTTTAGTAATTCTTTTTCAGGTCAGATTATACCATTTTCACAATATTGTCATCGATCAATCTTTACTCATCCTGCAGTTATCTCGTAGTGCAGTTTTCTGGAAGAGAAAATGAAGAAGGGTGAAAACAGTATTTAAAATCATGATCTGTTTGGGTAATACTTATTCTACTAGACCTATGATACCAAAACAACTTATATATCACAAGACTAAGAAATGTGACTTAAGTGGCAACTGTAGAAGAATAATTTCAGAAAGTCTATATTTAAGCCCCAGAAGTGTGTGCACTGTTATATAAAACAAAGCAATGTCTGTCCAGAAAAGTTATCACTATAATAACAAAACATCGGGGGGCAACATTGAAGGTAAAGTAACACAGAATATTTTTAGGTAGGATTTGAGATAGTTTAAAATGATTGTTCAGCATAACAAGTTGAATGTATGTAAGAAAATACTTTTTTTTTTTTTTTCTTTTCCAGTGGTGTGTCTTTTTGATAATGCTATTTTTCACAGCTGCAGTAATTTAAAGTGTTTAAGTAATTGCTTGAAATTTAGCTGCTCTCATCTTACATATGACTGCGCCTGCTTTGAGAACATTGCAATTCCAAGTATGTTAAAGTAATCCTTTTCTCACCAAAATCCTAACGATTCTCAGTAAACAAGTGGTTTCAGTTAAGAGTTAGGCACTTTTATTGTACAGAATAAAACTCATAGTTTTTGCTCTTGCAATGTTAAATCTGCATGTATTGAGTCTTCTGTTTCTTAGTAGCTCAATGTCACAAATATAATCCTACAGCACACAGTTTATATCATATTTTAACATGGTTGCTAATGGTAAAATTGCAAATATCAAAATCAACAATACAAAAGGAAACATCTTCAGATTTCAAGACCGTTCTAGATAGGTATGGAAATGAAAAGGAATAAGTTCTAGGAACAGTTACTGAAAAATACACCATATAGGGAAAAAAAAAAAAAAAAAAAAAAAGTCAGAAGCTTTGACTATTAGCAAGACTGCTTTCCATATTTTGAAGAGTTGATAAATTTGACACATTTGGCTGTGAATAATAAAATTGAAGAAGTTAATGCAAATATCTTTGAATTGATTACACTTATACACCAGTTGTATTCCATATTTAAAATTCAGTGATACTTTGAAATCAAGATCTTCTTGAAAATGATGTCACTAGATGTTTAAAATCAAATGCCTGTTTGGCATTCTGAACTGCATTCTATATAAATCAGTTATGTCTTGAAGGGATATGTGCCACAGCCTGTAAGCATGTTCATAAAGTGAATATGCACGTGTCTTTTTTTGTCAAGACTTTTTATCAGGATACTCTGTGGTGGGCACACGGATGCTTCACTTCCCTTTTTCCTGAATGCAGACTTTTTTAGTTTTCAAGTAGTGACAGACCATTTAATGTCTATGTTCTTCTAATGATTCAGCCACCCGCGGTTCCACCCATGTCTTCTTTAAATATTACTTCATTTCTTAGCTGTCCAGCATAGGTACAGTACCTGACAAAGTGGTCCCAACATAATTTCTGTGAAGGATTTCAGAACCAGCTGCCTTGTAGGGGCTTATTTTTAGAATCATCCACATACATATTGCTTAAAGGTATTATGCCCAGTAACTCTAGTGTTTGAAGTCCATAGTCTACATCTCCTCTTAATGGCATCCCTTCCTTCTTTGGTATCACCTGCACCACTCAGCTTGGTGCCATCTGCAAACTTGCTGAGGATGCACTCAACCCCATTGTCTATGTCTTTGATGAAGATGTTGAAAAGCACCGGTCCCAGGACAGACCCCAGAGGGACACCATTCATCAACAACTCTGCCTGGACAAGAACCACTAACCACTGCTCTCTGGGTGTGGACATCGTGCCAGTTCCTTATCCACTGGATGGTCCACTCATCATATCCATCTCTCTCCAATTTGGAGATCAGGATGTCATGTGGGACCATGTCAAAAGTCTTACAGAAATCCAGATAGATGACATCAGTAGGTTTTCCCTTGTCGACTGATGCAGTCACTCCATCATAGTAGGCCATCGGATTGGTCAGGCATGATTTAGCCTTGGTGAAGTCATGCTGGCTGTCCGGATCACCTCCTTGTCCTGCATGTGCCTTAACATAAATCATTAAGTGATTTTACTGAGTGCTCTGATGAAATTACTCTTCTGCTTTTAGGACTTGAGCAGTACTTAAATTGATGCAGGCTTGAAGCATGTGTGGTATCCAGTGACTTTGGCTACACTGAAATACAAATCTTTGTAGGCTTAAAATCTTGTACAATATAAAGAAAACAATCAGACAACTGAGTAATAAATTAGCTGTTACTCTTCTCATTGCAAACCTCAAATTTACATTAAATTGCTTCAAGGGAGTAATATAATAGCCTTACTGCATTTTAGAAAGAACTGTTTTACTGTTTTTTCAAAAATATTAATGCTCCTTTTCAAATATAATCTTCTGTTTGAAATGGCTTGGTTTTTTGTTTGTTTGTTTGTTTTTTATGAAGACTTTTTATGAAATGTGAGTAAAACATAATGTGCAACTTGAGAGTTTTAGGTATTTTTGAAATATTCTTATGGTATTAACCACATACATTTTGTTTACATGCAGGACAGCGAGAAGAGTGATTATTGCTGCCAGTAATTGCCCAGCTCAGGTAGAGAAGTTTAGATAGTTTTACAATCAAATTTTGCATCCATATCAGATCAATAACTCATTATATTCTTAGCTGTGATTCCTTGAAAGTACATATTTGGGTTAATGAATGGCTTTTGACAATTTCAAATTTTAGTTGCTTTTCAGTAGAATTCAATGCACCTTAACAATAAAATTGTGTTTAACTTTGCTTTATTCATTTACATAAACACTGCTTGCTTCTGGTGTCATTATGTTCTCCTTAAATATCTGCCAATGTTATATGAAAATAATAACCAACTAAAGGAGCAGGCAGCTGCATTTTTGGTCACTAGAGACACCTTTTTGAGCTACTATTATCTACAGTCCTCTTTTTCATGCATCTTTTCATGAAATCTTACACAGAGAGAATTCTTTTGAGACACTGAGATCTTTTCAAAATTATAGGTAGATAAGCTGTAGAATGGACTCTTAAGATCTTCTCTTGCCTGTTCTACCTTTTACAGGTTTTGAGAATGGTTGCTTCCTCTCTGTCAGTGAAGGTAGTGTTAAAATTGCTCATTTTGAAATCTCAGATATACTTGATTTAGTATCTTGATTATAGTGGACAGCTCAATTTTTGTCCTTTTTTCAGCTTCACTGAGATGCTGTGTCCAAAATTTTTTAAAAAATATGCTATAAAATATGTTATAAAACTTATACTTTTACTACTAGTAAAAATCATAATTTTAGAAGAAAATGTCTATTTTATAGACTTTGTCTGAATCCAGTAAGAAGCTTTCATAGACAATAGAGGAAGCAAGTTGCTGGAAAAGCAACTGAATTTAAAGCTTGGGTTTTCTTGCCAAGCAGGAAATCCAGCAGAAGGGCTTATTTTTTTTTTTTTTTTTAAAAAAAAGCTTTTTCTGACAGTTATATATATTTTTTTAAAAAAATTAAAAATCCTTAAAGTGTTAAAAAGCAGGCTTTTGCTTTTCTTGGAGACAAACACAGCATCTGTATTTTATGATGTATCTCCCAGGACATGACATTCAATTAAAATAGCTTTAGAAAAACATGTTTTTCTGTGCAAGAAGCATTACAAAGACATGTTTTTCTTTACAAGCAGCACTATAAAAGCATGTTTTTCTGTACCTTTTTTGAGCTATCAAATAGGTGATTGGTATAATAGAAATTTTTAGTAACAGGGACTGAAGTGAATCTTACTTGCAATACCCAAAAGAATGCTGCCACACAGATTCTGCACTAAGCAATACAGTCATTCAAGGACATCTTTCTATGTTGCAGGTCCTGTCCAGCTTTTTCTTTACTGTGTTATGATGCAGTAATTTGACTTTTTTTCTCTATACGAAAAGCAATCTACTGTGCCCTAAGGAACAATTAAAAGCTGTAGAAAAGAGGTAGCATGATTAAAACTAGGTGTCTGCCAATTTCTTCTTCCAATTTTCATTGAAAATGAGGAGTAAATATTAATGCAGTGGCATTAAGTAACTGATGTCTAAGTGGTTACTGTGTTTGTTCATTGTTCTTTTGGAATCTTTAACACACAGCATTTACTTCAAAAAATGCAGCCTTTTCTGTGTGTCAGAAGGATGTTGTAAAGAATCCGCAGAAACCTGGAGTTGCTGGACAGAGTAAAGTATAGAGTAAATAACAAATTCCTTCCAAACAAGGTGATGAGGACTTGCTTTGCATTTTTAAGGATGGGCTACAACAACATTATTTTTTAGGGAAGTTTCTGCTGCTGCAGTGAACTCTTATCACTGAAGGATGAAGATAAGCCATGTGTTAATTAACATTAAATTAGTGCCATTAAAATAAGTGAAGCTTAGTCACTGCATCGAATTTCTTAATGGTATGTTGCATGGTATATATGATCTCAGCACTCTTCAGAGTAACTCTAGCCCGTCATTTTTTTCCTGGCTTATGAAGTCCCTTTCCTATCTTTTGAAAGTATCTTCTGGTTTTCTACCATCTTGTTCCAAATTTCACAAAATACAAAAAAGTTACATAAATGTTTTTGATCACGTATCTGACCTCCATTATTTGATTAATAGTTGAGTAAAAACTACTTTTTTAGTAGTTTTATCTATGGTATCTGGTAATTTCAGTACTGTCAGTTTAGTTTTCATTCAAGACTCACCTTCTTGGTACTCTCAATTTTTAAGGACTGTAAAGTGTCCTGGAAGATTGCAAAGGTGAAGGCCAGATGTGGCTGAATGACATTCTGTAGACGCTATGCCACCACACATCTTAATTCCAGGCATATACCATTCGCTCTAGAATACAACCTGGAGCTCTGGTTGTATTTTCCCATGAATTATAAGCTCATAGAAGTTTCAAGACTGGATATTTGATCTGGAAAAGTAATCCTTTTTAAGCTGAACACTACTTTAATATCGTAACCCATGGGATATATGTATCATACATACAGAACTAATATTTTCAAAATGAAGGCAAAGTAATTGACCAGAAATTTATTCAAGATGGTGACATCTTGCCACATTCTACCTTCTGTCCCACAGCCTATTTTCAATCTGATTTTCAATGAGAGCTGATAAAACCTGGGATTCTGCCATTAGGAAAATAATAATAATAATAATAATAATAATAAAAACAGATGATACCACTGGGACCAACACCAAAAACAACCAACCAAAAAAAAAAAACAAAAAAAAAAAACAACCTCACACTGGTGAAGACCTTGTAAAAAACTGTAATGTATATCAGTTCATGGCAGGGAAATATTTGAAAATGATACTAAACTGTTTAAATTATTCATTTTAGGGGAAAAAAAGAGAGTTTCTGTAAAAACATTCTGACAAGTTGCAGTCACTATTAGGAAAACTTTGTGTATTTGCATTTACTTGGGCACCTGGAGGTGTTTTGAGAGGAGAGGATGATTATGAAGAAGGTTCACTGATGAGCATAAAGAGGCTGTGTGAAACTGGTAAAAATAACAAGAACAACATTTAGTTTTAATAGTCTTGTGCAAGATTCATTTGAAGGAGAACCACCCCTTTGTAATCCTTATATATGAAATATATGTCATGTCATTCATTAATATTTTTGTGTTTCTGCTATATCGTTGCATTTTTCAAGACCGGAACACGTAATTAATATGCATAACTGGTTTTGAAAGCCTTCTATTAGAATATGATGTTGTATATTTAAAAAGAAAAGCCAATGAGTAATTCTCTATTTTCAAATTTGGTGCCAGATCATCTTCTAGAAGACACGACTGTCATTATGAGGATTAGACACAGTCATATTCATATTAATAGTAAGATTGAGAAGGGGCAGAGCATTAGGATAGATCAGCCATGGTTACTACTTTGGATGATATTTATAGTGACTTGATGAACATCCTTCATAAAGCAGAATATTAAATTCTAGAGCATTTAATGACTTTAACATGTAGTTATTCTTACCTCTCCTCCTTTGGATCAGTTTGCTGCGGCATTTTTAACCATGCATAAAGAGACTGTGCAATCAGGATATAAACAAATTATGGGTAGAAAGCAGCGAGCTGTTGGTTAGCACACACACAAGATGGTCGGGGTTTAATGAGATAGAGACCTCTCTGTATACATACAAATCAAACATCAGGATCTGTTTTCTCCTCCTTCTGGCATGGATGTTAGACAGCTCCAGGGCTTAGTACAGAGCTGCCACAATCCTGCTAGAAACATGCTACTGTAATAGGGAAACTGTCATGAAAATCTTATTGTATGGAAGTGGTTAAGTCTTTTTTACGACCAGGTTGTATTACTGTTTCATGGCATCAGCCCCATACTCTCTTGGAACTGGAAGCATCTCCTGCCAAGTCTCTATCAGGTTGTTCAGAGTTCATTTTGCTGATTTTTTACTCTTGTATCTCCAGATTGGAGACTTTTCCATTTTTCTCATGGTAGATTTCTGAGGAGTGTCTGAGGAGTCTTTTCTAATTCAGTCCACCAATGGCACTTCAGTCTTATGCCAAATCCTATTTACTTTTTAGTAAGAAAGCTGCTTAAACCCCTGGCAAAATTTTCCCATCTTCATTTCTTTTTCTGATATCAATTATACTTGCCAGAGAAGGAAAAAATCAAAGCTCTGATAGCTGATTTTCTTTACACTGTTGTTTATTTTTAAGGATGAAGTAACTCTCAGGACACTTTCAAGCATCTTACACGTCTTTATTCTAAGTAAGTCAAAAAACTTATTTGCCTGTGATTTCTTCCAAACCCATATTAATCTGGTGCAGGAGCTTTCTCTCATATGCTGAGCATTAGTTGTGTTTTATCTTTTTATACCAACAGAACAAAATCCTTTAAAGGCTTTCCTTATCTTTTAGTGTCAGATGCTGAGAAGTCCTAAGATTTACATATTTCCTTAAAGAGAATTTCTCCATAAAGAGAATTTCTCCTTAAAGGGAATTTTGCATAACTGACTTGTGCAAATATGTTATGAGATTGTTGAAGTGAAATCCTCTGCATCAGTTAGGGCTCATTCAGTAAGAACTCAGGCCAAAAAAAAAATGGGTTTTTACATGGAATGTGCTTGCAGTTGAAACTGTGAATCAGATGTTTGAAACTCCACTTAAATTCTTAATATGCACGTTTTGACAATCTGAACCCGAGCTCACAGGAAACAAGACTGCAGTTTTATCCATTGCTTTGGAGCCTGCCTCACTGCCTCTGGATGTTAGATTATTATCAAGGTTAATCTACTCTGGCTCTTCTGTGATTTAAAATACTATGTAACACAAGGAAAAAATCCCAGAAATATGGTTATATTAACTTTCAGTTTTTATGTGCTCAGGAAGGTTCTGTCTCTTTTTAAGACCACTCTTAGCAACTGTATCAAATTTGAGGATGCTGTTCTTCAGTCCTCCCAAGGTACATTTCACAGTCTTTTCTGCTCATCACCTGCCTAAAGAAAAAATGTGTCCTATCTGACCACAGTGAGACTTCCTGAGGGCTTGCTAAGGACCTGATATACAAAAGAAATTTGCATTCACGTCTTTCAGCCCACAAGGGAAAAAAAATCACTTTTTTTTTTTTTCTTTTTTTTTTTTTTTCACTTGTTAGTGTCCTTTCAAATTGCCTCTTTCAAAGCGGTAAGAAGTCCAGGCTGCTGTAGCTAATCTTCACTTTTGGGATAAGACACATCCTACATTTCTCCCTGCAGTGGACTTTGAATTCTGCCTTAGTCAGAAACTATTTTGCTGGCAGTCTTTCCTGGAACTTGTACCATGACATCTGCAGCATCATTTAGTTTCTTGGATGCCAGACATGCCCAATCATTCTGCTTATGAAGTAAGAAGCCTTTCAGCAGGATGCCTTGTTGCTTTGTTGCCACAAAAGAGATGTTTGGACACACTTGTGTATGTGAACAACATATCTCTGTGGGCTTCCACATACTGACAGTAATTGTTCTAGTATTTATGTCCATTTTCTGTCATCCATTGTGCCAAAATACTTTTTTTATCATCCATTGTTTCTTTTAGATTACAAAATCTTCTTGGCTTTGATACATTCATTATATGCATATTCTCCCAGCATGATGACACCTCTGATTATCACAGCAATACAAACTCCATGATAAATACAGGTAGCTGGACTGAAGATACCAACTTCAATTTATTTTTCATGAGCATAAATCACATTCCTGACCTATGATAATATTTGCCTGAAGTGGGAGAAACCCTGAAGAGCCCTTCCTGACAGAGCAGTTCAGAATAAGCCAGTTGAACAAATTAGGTGTGAAGTAGAAAAACATTTATGAAGAGAGACAGATTGGGAGAACCCAGCAGATATAATATTTCAGAATCTATTTCACATGTTCTCTGACAGTTGCTATTTTAAACAATTATTACTTAAAAGCTGTTTTGTTGATGAGATTTTTATTCTAATTTATTATTTTCTCACTTAACAGTTTACTTAGAAGAAGCTGTGAAAATCATGTATTCCAGTAATAGCACACAGGCACAATCGGACTAATTTGACAGAAGGAATTTTAGGAAACATCTATGGAGCAACTTATCACTAATCTTATATTCTTTAACATCTCAAAATAGATGTGTATGATGGACAGACCTGGAGAAGTCTTGAACATAGAATTGAAAATGTTGCACTACTCTAATTCAGTAAGTCAGCTTAGCTCTACTACCATTACTATACCAATGCTGACTGATAATGAATAAATACTTTTGTTTCTTTTAGTTTCATTTTATAAATGGCATAAAATAATACCAGGTAGACTTGATAAAACAAATATTTTAATGGAACAAACAGCATTTTTATATTGCCTTTTTTTTTTTTTTTTTTTTGAGCTTACCAGAGCTGAGCCAATAAGCGATGTTTTTTGCACTTCTGTGAGAGCATATTTAAAAAAGGGAAAAAAAAATACTGCCACATGCAGCAGCTGGGAGAGTGAGAGGAGTGAGGAACAGCCTTGCAGGCTCCAAGGTCAGTGAAGGAGGAGGGGGAGAGGTGCTCCAGGCGCCCGAGCAGAAGTCCCCTGCGGCCTGTGGTGAGGCCCATGGTGAAGCAGGCTGTCCCCCTGCAGACCATGGAGTACCACGGTGGAGCAGGGTTCCACGCTGCAGCCCGTGGAGGAGACCACGGTGGAGCAGGTGGACCTGCACCGATGGAGACTGCGGCCTGTGGAAGACCCCTGCCGGAGCAGATTCCGGGCCGGAGCTGCAGCCCGTGGAGAGGAGCCCACGCAGGAGCAGGGGGTCTGGGGGGAGCTGCTGCCTGTGGGGGACCCGTGCTGGAGGATTTTGTTCCTGGGGGATGGACCCTGTGGTACGGAGCCGTGTGGGAGCAGTTCTTGAAGAATGCTGCCTGTGGGCAACCCCTGCAGGATGGCATCCTGTGGGAAGGACTCCAAGGTGCAGGGGATGAGTGACCAAGAAGGAGCAGCAAAGTGCTGACCAGAACCCCCATTCCCCCGTTCCCCTGCGCTGCTCGGGGGGCAGGAGGTGGAAGAGGGCGGATGGAGGGAAGGCATTTTTGGTTTCTTTCATTTGTTTCTCACTTCTCTAGCTTGTTAGTAACAGGCAATAAATCTTACCATCTCCTTATGCTGAGTCTGCTTTGCCTGTTACGATAATTGCTGAGCCATCTCCCGGTCCTTATCTCAAACCTTGAGCCCTTTGTGTCATATTTTCTCCCCCTTTCTTTTTGAGGAGGGGGAGTGAGAGAGCAGCTGTGGTGGAACTCAGCTGCCCACCTGAGTAAAACCACCACAACCCTCAATCTAGTCGCATTCCATGAACTACAACAGCCACACTTCAACAGTTTGGTCGCATTCAATGAGAACTACCATGGCTAGGTTTAATGAGAAGTGCAATTTATTAAAGCAACAGGTACACAGGTTCTTTGGATTGCCAGTGATAAATTCAGTCTGCAAAGCACATACAAATACCAAAATTATGAGTAATGCAGACTGGCTATAAATGCATTAAAAGGTATAAAGTGACTCTACAGAGATCTCTAAGTTTCCTGCAGAGGCACTTGGTATATATATATATGCCTATATATATATATGTATGTATATTTATGATGTTCAAATCTTACCCAAAGGCATCCCAAGGGGAGGGGGAGAGGCTCAGCCCATTGACTGATCCCAGAAGTCAGAAGGCATCTTTCGCGATGGTATCCTCCCTCTCATCCTCTCTCTTAAGCCAATTTGTATTATTTTCTTCTAGGTGGAGCTTGAGTGACTCTAGTCATGCATATCTTGGTTACAATTGGTTCAGAAGTGCCTCGTTTTTGTTTAAAGGTATAGGTTCAGAGAAATTCAGAGCACATGTTCAGTGAGGGGTGGTCACACCTTGGAGGCAGGTAGCCTTCAAGATAATTAGATCATTATATAAGGATTTATATTATATATATAATGATTCTATTTATTGTTATATAAATGAGATAATGGCTCATTGTATGGACAAGCTGATGTAAATCGTATGGGGCATATTACCAACTGGGGGAACACTACAGCCAAAACGTGTAGGACTTTATAAGGTACAGCAGGTGCAGCTCAAATGATAGGCACTTCAAAAGTTCATGAAGTCTGTAGCAAACTACAGTTTAGACTGCTGATAAAAATTCTTAGGACATTAAGCATTATCTTTCATTTTGTAAGTATTTTATAAAATATAAACTGTATGAAAGGAACAGAACTGCAGATCTCCACAGACATTAAAGAGGCCACTTGTCCTCTGGGTGAAACCTGGGTGAAACTCATCACATTGCAAAAGAAAGCATCAGCTAAATAAATCAGGAAAAAAACAAACAAACAAACAAGACTGAAGTAAAAGCTTCCATAAAAAGTAATCTCCATCCCTGTGTCAGTCCTGCCACAAAGGTGTCAGGGCTTCCAGCTTGCTTAGGCTAAAGCTCAGACTGTGGACATTATCTGAGTGTTTATGGCATGCTTTTGTGCTGTGTGCTAAACAGTACTGACTTTTCCACGCTGCCTCAAAAGCCTGACATATTAGAGCCCTCTGCTGCTCATTTTTAGCAAATGGGAAATACTAGCAAAACGCAATCACTTACACAGGCAAGCACGGCAATTCTTGCTGCATAAGATGAATAAAAAAATGTATGATTTTTTCTGACGCTCTGAGTATCTGTCCTAACACAATCCATGCATCTATGCAACGTCTTTCCTGGTTTAAAAGTCTTGATCTGATGGTGACTTCAAGAGCATTGCCCTCTCTTTGATTGCTCTTTCTCCAATGCCTTCAAATGGTTAGTTTGCTAATATATGATGAACTGGAGTTTATGTGGGCTCAAAACCACATGCATGTAAATACCTGAAGGGAGGGTGTAAAGCAGATGGAGCCAGGCACTTTTCAGTGGCACCCAGTGTCAGGACAAGAGGCAAAGGGCACAAAGTGGAACACAGGAGGTTCTGTCCAAACATCAGGAAGCACTTCTTCACTGCGCAGGTGACTAAGCACTGACACCTGAGATGGCCCAGAGAGGTTGTGGAGTCTCCCCAATTGGAGATCTTCAAAAGCTGGGGGGGGGGATGCCATCCTTCTTGTGTGGGCTTCCCACATACAACAGTTAAAGAATTGCTTGAATATGGGTCCATACCACAGCATACATGCTTCAGGAATAGACAGCTTCAGCACAGCTCCCCTGCAGGCTGCAGCTGCAGACAGGAGTCTGCTCCTGCGGGGGCTCTCCATGGGCTGCAGCCTCCTCCAGGCCACAGCTACCTGCTCCACCGGGGGCTCCTCCACGGGCTGGAGCATGGAGATCTGCTCCATGCAGGACCCATGGGCTGCAGGGGGACAGCCTGCTCCACAGTTGCAGGAAAGCTTCTGCTCCAGCACCTGGAAAACCCTCTTCCTTCTATGCTGACCTTGCTGGCTGACATGGCTCCACCTTTTCTCACCCCTCTATCCAAGCTGCTATTGAATGGGTTTTTCCCCCTTTCTTAAATACGTTCTCCCAGACATGCAACCAGCACCACTCAGTGGCTGAGCTTGGGCCAGGCAGGTCCCTTTTGGACCCAGCTGAAACTGCCTCGTATCTAAGATGAGGTAGTTTCTGGACTCCTCTCACAGAGGCCACTCCTGCAGCATACACACAGTCCCCATCAAAACCTTGTCCCTTAAGCCCAATACACTCTCTGAAGCCATCATCTCTTCCAGTAATCACTTTTACCTGACCAAAGTTACTGTCTACTGGGGTGTTCAAGCCTGCTTCTCTTTCCCTAGCCCTGCCACCTGCTGCTTAGTGCTTTGATTTTCTCCAGTCCAGTCAGATGAACAAAGCAGCTAATGTAGACAGAGCTGATTCAAACAACAAATGTACTCTAAAGTTTTGCAAAAAGATGAAAGCAGAAGAAAAAAAGAAACAGATCTTTTAGATGGATAGATCTCTTCTTGAAATTTCCAGAGAAAAACCACCACTGAGAAGGGACCTTTGATTCATTTTACTAGGTAAAGACGCATATTTGCCACTGTGAATTTTTGATCAGACACCACCATAAACTAGCAAAAAAGTGTACTACAACATTTTAAGCAAGAGCTTTATTTTAGCTTACAGGCTCGTTTGTATTAAAAACAATTACTTCAAAATCAAATTCACATAAAACTGAGCATGTAAATGAACAAACTGAAGTTATCAAGATCTGTTTCTGAAAGAAAAGAAGTCTTAATTACACTTTAATTATTTTGTATGGCAACAGATAAAATTGGGATGGCAGTAGCATCTCAGAGTTCACAGGCTGAGTTAAACTGTCCCCAGCTTCAGTTATTTTTAAAACACCAGCTGCAAGCTCATGCAGTTAAATGATTGCTACATTTCCCATTAACCCACTCAGCAATCACAAAAAAATAATCCCAGTTTCATCTGCTACTTCACAGGAGTGAATGCTCTTCAGTGTTGTTACAGGCACTGATCTTTTTCCAGCAAGCAAAGTACTTGTCCTAAAACATTTTCCGTACAACATCAAAATACAGATTTTCTGAAGACACTCAAAAATCAAGCTCAGCAAGCTACATTATATACACTTTAAATGTACAATTACCTTTAAAAATGTCTGTGTACAAAAAGAGGGGCTTTAATTAAAAAACAAACTCCACATGCTAAATTTCAATTACATCAACATTTCAAAAGAACTGAACATAATCAAAAATAGCAACATTCTGATTTGTTAGTAGCCTTCCCCCAAGCAACTGCACATGTACCTGCAATTCCTTCTCTGATACATTTAAGATTCTAATAAGCTTTTTGAGAGAATTTGTGCTATAAACCTCACTTAAAGTATGTGAAAAGTTATCAGTTGTGAAGACAGAATAGTAGCTCTAGTTAATTAATGCAAGATTATTTCAGTAAAATATAAAATTATTCTACTTATGAAGTAAATACTGAAATGGCATCTGATTTACAGCCAGTTAGACAAAGAACACAGCTAATGCCTAGAACACATACATTAGTTAAAAAGTCAAATATATACAAAAATATATTAGAAAGTGGTCAAGCTAAACCACAGGCTCATGTAAAAAATGTTTTAAATAGCAGTAGCAAAAAATAGCTATTTTCTCTATCTGCAACAGTACAAAAGGCAAAACCTACATATGAGGTAGCAATGCCAAATCCAAAAAAACCACAACTTTGGAATGAGGAGCACTTCCTACATTTTCATAGCGCATCTGTCAACACAAATATTTAAATGGACACTTCAATTGTTTTGAGAATTAATACATTAATTTACAAAAATATTTATTAAATGAACCTTTTTTTAATTGCTGGAAATGGATTTAGTTAAAAATGTCTCCTGCTCCTAAAAAAGTTATCACATTTTCAAATCCAAACACTGTACAGCAAAAACGTGGAAGCTTTATTATACACACTCAGTAAATGCTATGGTACATTAAGACATATTTTACAAAGATCGGAATAAGCCAACTGTGGTCATTTTACTCTTTTCAGACAAATATGCATCATTGCAACTTTTGCTACCCTTGTGTTTGTTTCTAGATGCAGGATTAGGATTTGCTACGCACTTCTTCAGCTCCATCTGCAGCTGAAATGAGCACTTGTATCATCTGCCTTCAGGAATCTGAGCCAGAAGTGTGGAGTCCCTCTAGAGGGGGCCAGGGGCAGCTCAGAGTCCCTCTCGGCCGCTGCTGAAGTTACTTCAAGAATGGTGAGGAAGTATTTATGCTCTCCTCCTCATTCTGTCCCTTCATCAGAAGGGGCCATCTGAACCTTCCTGACCAAAAATCCCACTAACAAAAAAGCTAGAAGGGGGAGGAACCACCCAGCTGAGGTGTGCCAGCCCCAGGCCAGGGGCCACAGGCTACACCACAAGTGGTGTGGTCCCTTGCAGGGGCTGAATCTTCAACCTGTAGCTCCACTGATCAAAAATAGCACTGCCTGCTCCTCCAATTCAGGCAAGTAAGTCAGACACCTGAAGTTAGATGGTACAAGTAACACCAAAAAAATAATGGGGTGGAACTTCCATATTTATTGTATTAAGAAAATAATATACTTTACATCACAGTGCTTAATTAATGTAATAAAAAAAAGTGTAAACTCAGGATTCTAAATAAAATTTAACTTGAAAAATTAGGGCTCCAAGACTTTTTAAAATTCACAATTTTTTTTTAAATTGAGGTCATAGACAGTCAGTTCACATAACTCACATATTTAAGATTACTTGCAAATACTTGTTGATGCACTCCATTGTTTGGTCACTTTTTTTTTTAAAGCCTAAATAAATTGACCAAGTGCAAAGGTAAGAGGTATATTTTTATTTGCAAAGAAACTTTAGAAGTAATTTGCAAAACAGGTATCTGGAGTGCTTTAGTAGATGTAAGGAAATATGCGGTACGGTACACGCTGACAATACCTTTCCCATGCCAAGCCATACTTTTTCTTACAATGATGTTCATCACGAGCTTCCCGATGAACAAGCAAGCAGATGAAATAAATCACATAGAAATATGGCAAAATGTGATTAAAACCTGCAGAAAAAAGTGAGAAACATCACTTTTTATACATTGAAGATACCAAAAAAATCAGTTATTAACATATGGTTAAACCCATAAGAACTGAATAAACCCATTAAGAACTGAAGCACCTTTTACTTGTTGCAAAATATCAAATATTCAGCAGGATAGTACAAATATTGTGACATATTTACACGTAAATGGGAACACTCCCCTCCCCCTCACCCCCCAAAAAGAAAAAAATAACCCTTAGAATTCAGAGTCTCAAAATCCACCAACTTCACTCTCGATGTCTGTAAAGCTGTCCAAGTTCTTTAGCTATCTGACACACAAATAGTTAAGCTTCTGCAGTACTGGGCTGCCACATATGAGCCCTGAAGGGATTTCTCTGTTTTGGAGGTAAACAGTAAACTACCTTTGCTCAGAGCACACTACTCAACTTTCCTCCCACTCCCTCTATGCAGTTACTGACAGAGGACTCAAGTCCATCATTTTCACGTAGAAATCCTCTTCCTAGATATAGTCTGCAAGTGTATATGCTAATCCCTATTGTCTACTTTCAATTAAAATCCAAAATCCCTGGACTTCACTTCAACTCCAGCAGCCTGTCCTTGCTGACGCTCCTGGTCAAGGCCTTAACCACTTGGTCAAAGACCCACTCTTTTGTAACTCCTTATGTCCCACAGCCTGCAGAAGTCCAATTGTGCCATGAGGTGGAGTAGGTCTGCCTCAGAAGATCTGCCACACTTTTTTGTGTGTTTTTATTGAAGGAAACTCCTTCAGGCAAGTGAGGAGCCCAAAGCCATTTTTCTAACTTGAATGAACTTTGCAACTACTTAGAAACTCTATGGAAACACTATAGCACAGCTAATAGCCTTAAAATGAGAAAGAATTTGTTAGCCAACAAGCCCCATCATTATTGAATGACAAAGTATCAGAACTAAGTGTCAAATCTATATTAAGATATAAAGGAGAAGATTTAAGAGAAAATAGGTGTCACACTAACATTGCAACATAGAAATTTGCCATTCATTTAATTCCACATTTTGCATTTCAAAACCAGTCAGATGCCAAAACATTTTAGATAAAAACCACTTTCATTTTAGGAACTTACCACAGGGTAGCGACCATGCTAATGCCATGATGATGTCACCGAGATAATTAGGGTGACGGACAAAACCCCACCAACCTGTAACTAGAAGCCCTTTTCCAGTTGCAGTGGGTATAAATTTCAGATCTGTGAAGAGAGTATTGTAGTCAATACAACAACTGAAATATGCACATGAATATTCCAAAGAGACACTGTAAAACAATTGAAGAAATCAAAAAAAGCACTTACAGGCCAATTTGGGATCTGCTGGATTCCTTCGGAAACTATTTTTCTGAGAATTTGCACTACGGAATATGTAATACCCAATACCTGAAAATAAATATTATTTATTTTGCATATTCTGTATTTTCTATTGTTTCCTGCCCTTCAGAAACATTCACATGCATTCTGTTACTCTTATTACATTGAAATCAGTTACGTCTCTGAGGAAAATATATTTTCCAGTTCTCAGAGCTCTGTCTAGATAGCATCCATCTAAAAATGTTTCTCAACAGAACAAAAGAGGATTCCCCTTTATCCTTCATTTAATAATATCATATTATATTCTTTGTTTTAAACAGTAGCCAAACACATGCGTCCTCCAACTGTGCTTAATAGAGAAAATATGATTACTGCATTCTAGCTGAAGCTCCCCCATCTTACAACTCAAATTAAGAGAGTCAGTACTACATTGTCACTATCAGTAACAAGAGCATCTACTATAACTTACCATTCAGAATAATGATTGCAGCAGCAACAGGCCAAGAAATTGCAGTAGGATGTCCGACTAAATAGAACGCCTGCAGACTGTAGACAAATGGAACCCATACCAAATCTCCAAATGCTAGCATGAATCCAAATCCATCATGGGTAATATCCATTGTAGTCAAAACAGCTTCCTAGAAACATGGAGGATGGAATTTAGAATTCACAAAGCCTCATTAGTAAACACTGTAATTAGAAACAGTATCAGTTTAATACAGGGTTGAAGATTTATTTACCTCATTCCAAAGAGCATCTACCACATAAAGAAGCTGAAAGCTGTTCACAAGTATCATTGACAGAGAGGGCATACTCTGATTATGTATCTTCATCTCAGCCAAGAGCATCACCAAGTTTATAACCACCTAGTTTAAAAAGAAATAACATTTTTTTCTTGTAAAATCAAGCGGTTTCTTTTCCTATTATACTATGGTACATTTTAAGTATCAGTCAAAACCATCTGTATTAAGTTTAAAAATAAAAAAAACTGTTCAGAGACAACAGTTTGTAACTAACCACTTTTCTGAAGCAGTAGCCTCAGCATATGAGTGCTTTAAAAAGAAGTTTTCATTTTTCACAAAGCAAAGAAGTGTAGGAGTTGTCCTAAAGTAAATAAAAATGGTCATTACAAATTTATCAACATAAAACTGTGTAAGTATTTTTCCTGTTTTTAAGTAACTATTGTATTCTTAGCACCTATCACGGAAAAAAGTCATAAAGCAGCTCAGATTACTGACTCACCCAGCCAATTAATCCTGGACGCAACTCACAGAAGTATTTGAGGTCAAAACTGCCAATACGAGGGTTCAATTCATGTCCAGTAAAGAAGTCATAAACAAGATACCCTGCAGATGAGACATGCTCCTTGTTAGAAATATCAGTATTTTTATCCATCACTATGTTCCCTATAAGGCACTTGCTATTCTAAAGTACTGTCATTATAAATTAAAAAAGCAGTATTTCGGCAAAAAATATTTGAGAGTATATGCAAAGAATGAAGCAGTGGTTTGTATTTCATGGGGCTCAGGTATTTTATTAGAAGGGTTAAACACTTCAGAAGTGAAGGGTTAAACACTTCAGAAGTTACTGTAGTGTTATCTCTCTTTGATTTTATTCCTTGTTTTCAGCCTTATCCTGAAGATCATGATGATCTTAATACTAAGTTATTCCACTTTTCCTCCTATTTCTTTACTCTTCTCTGAGAAGAAGAATTGTTAGCCATGACAACAACCCATGTATCAAGAGATGGATAAGGAAAATATTACCTTAACTTCTAGGCACCCTGCACTGAGTTAACAACTAACATCCACTGTGCAGAACAGCTACAGAATACTACTGTGCCACTTACAGATTAGAACTGCATTTTTAAAAGAAAAAAATAATATCGTAATTGTATGTGAAAGGAAATACTACATCTATGTTGCAGTGACAAAATACCTGAAGATGTATGAATATTTCATTTTAAATACATAAAATATTCTGTCTGTAAATTCTGTGTCAACACTACCACTATTTTTATAAGCAGTTTGTTTAATGCTAATTGACGTCTCAGTCTATCCATTCTCCTACAAAGACATATACATATAATTGACAATTTCCAGATAGGCAGCTTGATGACTGACTCAAAACTGTCATTTAAAAACTCAGTTTGCAACTAAGTAGTTGCAAGTGTGCATCAAAACAAAAGTTATCTTTGAAATGCACTGTTATTTCTAGTTCTGTACCTGACTTCCCACTGCCAGAATGTCTTAATGTCTTAACTGAAATGTCTTTTCAGTTTTTCCTTCCATCCCAGTCGTTTCTGGAAAAGTCCCACCAATTGGCATACTATGAAGATAACTAGATAAGCCTCTTGACAAGTATAGAAAAATTAAAGAACAAAACCAAAACTCTTTTCTCATAAGTACAGGACTATAACAACCAAGACATTTTTGAGGAAGTGTACCAGTCTGGGCTGGTACAGTGTACCAGTTTTGGCTGGGATATAGTTAATTTTCTCTAAAGTAACTTCTATGGTGCCAGGTTTTGGATTTGTGACTATGTTGATACAATGTTGAAAACAATGTTGATAACACATTTTAGCCACTGTTGAATTATGCTAATATAGCATCTAGGTTTTCTTTATTTTTCTACTCTGCCCCTCCCAGCATGTAGGTTGGGTGCAGAGAAGAGGCTGGGAGAGAACAAAGCTGGGGACAGGTGACCCAAATTGACCAAAGCAATATTTCATTTAATGGAACAGCATGCTCAGCAAAAAAAAAAAAAAAAAAAAAAAAGAGGGGGGAAGGGAGGAGTATGGGGGACTTGCCAGAGGTTGCCATTACTCAGGGACTGGCTCAGCATCAGTTGGCTGGTGGCAAGCAATTCCTTTTTGCCCATTTTTCTTTTGTGTGTTTTTTTATTATTATTATTATTTATTTTTTATCCTATTTTACTTATTCCACTGTCTTTATCTCAACCCATGAGGTTTTTCACTTTTGCCCTTCTAATTCTCTCCCCCACCCAAATAGGGAGAGTGAGCAAGTGAATGCATGGTAGTTGGCTGCTTACTGAGGTTTACCCACACCAGTAACCTGCACAAGATAATCCAACAAAAATTTAAGCGTTTTAAAGTATCTGAGTGTGAACAAAAACGTCAACTTGCAACATTAACACTGCATTTGGAGAAAGCAAGAGTCAGTACTACAATAACCTGCCTTAAATTTAGCCTTTAATTCATAAATATGAAACTGTAGCAAAAGAACTGTAAGGAAATTATCCAAAATATTAACTTACCAGAATTTCCACCTGGTGCTAGGTCTTCCTCAGGTGCTTTCAGGGACCGGATATACAGATAAATGCTCAATCCCATAGAAAAAACCGCAGCTGATACTGCAAACTGCATGAAGTGTTCGTACAAATAATGAAGCTCGAATTGAAAATATAACAATATTCCAATAATTGCAGCAGTCAAAACAAAAGCATAAAACCCTAAAGGATGTAGAAGAAAACTGTATTAGCGTTTTGCCTCTTTTTTTAAAAAAAATATTAAGTCATTCTTAGTAGAATCTATCCAGTCCAGCCTGTCCGCATATTTACTTCCAAGATTTAAGTGTTTACCTATGTTCCAATAATGTGTTACATAGCCCATTCTCCTTCTGGGGCACAGCAGTGTACCTAAGATACTCTGTGTCCTGAAATTCCCTGTGCTCTTTATCAAAAAGGCAGGAACACTTTGGGCACTCCTTAATTTTTAAAACATAGGATACAATTTCAAATTCTAGTTTAACAATGGACAGTGCCTCTACTACTGGGTAATGACAGCAGGTCACAAAAATCTTATCTTTGGGACAGCTCAAGAAAACCACTTTTTCTTCACGTATTTATCTTCATACATGCCTTGACACAGCAATTAAAGTATTAAAGTAACTGTCAAGTCAAAAATTGAACACAAACAATTTGTACTTTGAGGATACAAAATCATGGGCAGTAGTAGAATAATGTCCAGATATAAGGAAGCAGCTGTACACAGCAATCCCAGAAGTACTGCTCTACTAAGAGTGTTTACTCTTACAGAATCACAGAATGGCTGAGGTTGGAAGGGCCCTCCAAGGACAACTTGTCCAACCCACCTGCTGCTCAAACAGGGCCATACAGAGCAGGTTGCCCAGGATTGTATTCAGACAACTTTTGAATATGCCCAAGCATAGATTCTACCATCTCCCTAGAAAACCTGTGTCAGTGCTCAGTCACCCTCGCAGTAAAGAAGTACTTCCTGATGTTCAAATGAAACACCCTGTGTTTCAGTTTGTGACCACTGTCTTGTCCTGTCCCTAGTCATCTTCCTTTCCTCAAGGACGCTTTTAAAGTTGTTTTGAGAATTAGCATTTGAAGCAGCAAGATTTTTGGAACCATCCAAATCAAGTAGCTTCTATACTTGTGGGGGGGAAAAAAAAAAAAAAAAAAAAGACTATATCCCTACTACAAGCAGAAGTAAAAAAAAAAAAAAAAAAAGAGCTAAAATTTTGAGGCAGCCTAAGTGACCCACTTCAGGATGTATTTCATTCCTGCTTCTGTGGTTTGTAGCCCTTTCCATCTTAAAATGAGACTTAAAAATGGTGCATCTTACAAGACTATGACAAAACACCACTCAAATTATTAATGTAATATTTTAATTCCTTTACCAACAGGCAGTGTCTTTGAACTGACTAATCAATCAAATAGATAGTCTGGAACACCTGGTGAGGCATCAAACTACACTTCTCTCTTTAAGCCAGGAAAAGCAGGACTGCTCAAGGGTGTTAAACCATACTCTAAACTTGGATGAGAAACTTGCCTGATAAGTAGGAAGTAAAATCATATCTGATTAGAGACTCAGACCTATCCTTTGACAGGCAAGAAGAACATCCTAAATCAACTACAACATACATTTTACTAGACTGTAAATCAGAGACATCCAAAAAGATGAAATAAAACACATGGGATAACATCTCTTCAGATCACTCCTGAAGATCTCCTTTGGAGTAACAGTCCTTGTTACACGAGCATTACTAGCAATCCGACAGGCAACTGCCTATTTAGCAATTATGTGATAAATATGACAAGTGTCACCAACCACAATTGGATAGTAAACCAGATGCCTTGTACAATCTAATGCCTTGCTCTTGTGGCAGTTAGTTCCTTCATTATTAACCCTCCTGCTCCAAGAAAAGCCTCATCATGTTTCATGATAAATTTACAACAGATACCTAGTTTAACTATAGAGCGCATCCTTCTTCGTTTGTTATCTTTAATTTGCAGTACTGAGCACTACAAATCAGGTAAGGGGTTCAAATTTTAGAATGAGCAATAGCCACATCTTACCATTTATCCTGTACTGCAGTTTTGTCCCATTTGAAAGAGGTAAGCCTTCCACAACCTAGGAAGGACAAAATACTAATGTTTCAACAAAATACTTTGAGAGCACTGGAAAGGGAAGGACAATCATGGACATCTCCACCATCACCTCCACAAATCAAGTTAACTAGCTGGACATATTCAAATCTGAAGCCCGCACACTGTTTTTAAAAGCACACTTTGAATATCAAAATAAAAAGGGTAACAGTTTCAAATTAAAAAATAAAAATAAAAAATCTTATTCCTAGCATCAAGAAAACAGAACAGCAGCTCCACTCATTTCAAACAGGTATAAAAACAGAACAATTTGTCAGACTGTTCTATTTATTCTAGTATTCTTTCTGAACCTGGCAATATCCCTCAAGTTAGAAGAAGACCATAACAGACCATTCGCCTGATTAATATGGCTAGAATAGTTAAGATGATCTTCCATGCTTTAGAAATTAATCCTAATTTCTGAGAAGTTCTTTTCTACTGGATATCAGTAACTAAAACTGAGTACCAAACAGTCTTCAGCCTTAAAAGTCAGATACCTGGAGTTCTTCTAGAATTCTACTACGTAAATTTTATCCATGCTTTGAATTGCTATGTAGTGCTTTCTGCCTCTTCCACTATAGAACTATGAAATGCACAGCCATTAAATTCTCAACAAACTGCATTCTTTTAAGCTTACAGAAATCAGCAGTAGCTATTTGTCAGTTTAATATGAAAAAGAAATTAAATTTGCTTTCAAAAATCACTGCATTATGAACATACCTGATCTTTCAGTCTAACTCACAAACCAATTACCCATAAAGACACCATTGCTGCTGAATGGCTTACCTTTCCAATAGGCAGTAAGTAAAACAGAGCTTGAAGGAAAAACCACAGAAGAAAGACACCAAACACCCTAGCTTCCCAGAGACTTTCAAGTGCTGGCATAGGAGGAGGGAAGTTCATTAGGCTGGGGTCATCTTGTTCACACATCAACAGCAAGTAGAATACAGTAGCAGGTAGGAAAAATATCAGCATGAAGGTCCCTGTAAACACATCATGCAATATTAGAAGCGTGGAAAATTTAAAAAAACTACTCTCAATCCCACTAATAAAGCTTGATACTAACATTAGTAGTAAAGAAGAAATCATTATCTATCCCTGCAACGAGACAGCAGCAATCCCTCAGTCACATAATAGGATACAGAGACATTCCTCTCATTCCCACAGCGGGTCATTTAACCAAACTAAGGATCACATCCATTACACCCCTTTAAAACTGTCAAAACAAAAAAATGTATAAAGAATCAAGAATCAAACTATCAGGTTTGAAGCACTTAGCTTTAAAAATGTAAAAAAATTTACTAGTTACTTCCAAATAAGATTTATAAAGTATTCAAATCTCACTGCACAGGGGCAGGATCAAGGTCTCCCCGATATTTCACAAGAGAACAATATGCTACAGCGTTTCTTTGACTTTTATCACATCACTCTAGACTCACTGAAGCAGTCATATGATTCTGGAGTCTGCAACTAGGGCCCAGAAACAGGAAAAGCAGTCCTTCATAGGACCTTCAACAGATCATAGCATGGTCAATAGCTAAAAAATGTGAAGTTCAACTATTACTAAAATTTGCACACATACCAAATCTTCCACCAAACTCCAGGTCTTTTGTTTTTGATGATACTTTCTCAGTAGTTTTTATTGTCTCAAAAACCTTTTTCTCTGAATATATCTCTTCTTTTTTCTTTTCTTCTTTTCTTGGACGCAAGCTGTACTGATCAAGCACACGCTCTATTTCCAGGTCTGGTTTCAATTTTTGCTGATAATGAAAGAAAATAATTTACTAAAAAAATCTAGTTATTTTACCTTATTTTACTCAGGACATTATTCATTATAACACAACAATATACAATGTATTCTACTTCTACACAGTACTTAAACATACACTTTCAATGAAGAATCTGCTAAACCCACTATCACTGCGATCATGTAAGTCACAATTAAATATTCAGCAGCAGTTCCAGTATGGGTCATCCATTCCCACCCTCCTCCCTTCTGGTCATAATCATTAGTTAGTCTGTTCTGTGCATTAGATAACCATCAGGAATAAAGCCCTGATTTGGCTGAAAATTTCACTTTCTATGGACAAACATTAAAACATAAAACAATGTTCTCTGTGGTTATACCTCCAAGATTTTGCTGGAGGTGTCATTTCTCTCTGTGCTGTCAGGTTCACCATTGTACCTTCTGGTGTTGTTCTCACTTGGTTTCTAGTTAAAAGAAAAATAGCGTTAGCTTTCTGAAAATTTTACCTCCATTACAGTGCAAGTATATAATGAACAATTAAGGACACTAAGGATCTAGTTTATTTCAACTGAAACTGCTGTGGTTTTCTCCATATGAAAACAAGCAGGTTCAACATCCTAAGCATGGACAGTTTCCGTTCACAAAGAAGGGTAGAAAAATCATTAAAAAAAGGAAAAGGTTGCTATGGTTTTTATTTATTTATGTTTAATTAAGAGTGGAATTAAGAGAACTTGGAAACTCTATTCTATTTTTAACTCATCAGTAGGAAGTGCCAAGTACAAAATACATGCATATTTAGTAATATTATTAAAACAGAGGAAACTTTAGTCCTGTACACGACAGTGCTATGCAGGAGTGTGAAAGTTTGGTTTTCTATTAAACAGCCTTCTAAGAAATTCTCTTCCACAAACACTCTAGTCTATAACTGTGGCAAGACAACTCATTGCTTTATTTTAACATAAGCTTTGTAGAAAAGGACCGGGTCACTCCAGTCATTAAAAAACAAACAAACAAAAACTAAAAAACAACACATCAATCCTACTTCTCAATTAAAAGACAGAAGAACAACAGTATTTTAATCTAAAAAGATTCCAAAAGTAAAGTGTATCCACTGGCTACAAGCTACTTAAAATGAACACACGGTCCATTTAATTTAAAATGGTTTCGTTTAGCTTAAGCCCAGCTAAAACTAAGATCTATTTTCAATAGCAAATAGCAAAGGTAATTTCCAGTTCTAGGGACTGCGTCTCAGACAAGTATTCACGCGAAGATGTCTTAAAAAGAAGTACATGGGGCAGAAGAAACAGTTTACCTCTTAACAGAGATAGATTACCCTACTATTCTTCACTTACAGAAGAGCAGAACCATTTTTATTATTCACTATAACCTTCAAAAGAAGGTTGAGAACGTGCTAAATTTCAGCTAAAAATCAAACAATTGGTAAATTTATAAACCCTTATATTTGTATAAGGAAAACAGTTCTGCAGTATGCACTGTACCTGTATACACAGTATACAGATTTGACACCCGAATCCCACAGTTCTCCTACAGAAGTTTCACGTTTTCAATTATTTCAATGAAGTGCATATGAAAACAGCACTAATTTTATTTCAAATTCTAGTACCTACCCGTTATGTACTGACCAATGTATCTTGAAAACAAGCTAAATTCCTTTGCCCAATCTTTCAAGCAGAAGCTCATGGCTAACAATATGGCTTTGGTATTAAAATAAGGAAATCATGCTTGAGTTCTGAGAACTTTATAGTACCACCAAATTCACACAGAACATTTCAATAATTTCTTCACAACTAGGCAAGCTAGAAAGCCTATTTGCTAACTAATAAGGCATTTCTATTATACATTTTTACAGCTAATTATGTTGCTCAAAAAACTTGAAGTACACCTGGCTCTTACAATAATAAGCCCAGTATACATACAAATGTTTTTGGGAAAAAAAGTGATGCTGCAACCAAGGACAAACAAGCAAGCAAAACAATACCAGTAGAGCTAAATTGGTTTCCTGAATAATTTTCTTTTTGTCATCTTTATGTTCTCTGCTTTGGGAAGAAGAACGACGTCTGCCTTTTGCTGGCCGACCAGGAGATCTAGATCGAGATCTGCTGGTACTTCTTCTGGAAGGAGAACTTGAAGAAGACTGACTTTTCCTGTGCTTGAACGATGATTGGGACTAACAGAAAGAGGGGAAGAAAGCAAAATCTTGTCTTAGACATTCCAAAGAACAGCTTTAGGTTCATTGTTTTTTGTGATGATGACTCTGGCGTATAGTTTTACAGAACTGTTTTTTACAAAAGAGTAATTACAGCACACTCATATTGCTGGTAATACCTAAATAATTCTGTCCCAAGTCCAACTGCTGATAATTGCTGTCAAGGCTACAGAAATCAGAACACAATCTATAAATGTGAGCACCAAACTCATAAGCCTAGTATCCACTTAAGCCTTTGTATATGACTTCTATTAAGGCTACCATTTCATTTACTTGGCTTTATTAATACATTTGCCATGTCAAGATGCAATGATCTGCATAATGCAACACAACTCAAATGTAAAAAAAAAATAAGTCAGCTAAAAATCATTAAATTAGATATAAAAACTGATTCCATAAAGTTTTCCCCACAAATATACATTTTAACTTCTCAATGGGGTCTGCAATTCTGATTTTCCCATGTAACATTTACACAATACAACTTTCACAAGGCACAAATGCTTTACAACAAAAGAAGGTACTTTCTCAGAGTTAGCTAACCTGAAGACAAAGGAAACAAGTTAGATAGTCTTAAAGCAAAGAACAACTTATTCTAGCTCAAGCCTGAAACATTTTGCCCAAAAAGAAGCCAGTCACTCACATACACTGCCACTAAAAGGTAAAAGTATAGTTTACATAAATTAATATCAAGCCTGTAATTATCAGCTTTCTAAGATGCCTGAAAACAATTTTTATAAACAATCACTCTATTATAGAGTTCCTGAAGGACAAGATGTTTTTTCACCCCAAAGGTACTGCTGCTTTTACAACATAAAGAAAATAATCATGCTTCTTTAAAAACATGGACAGCATAAAGAAAATAATCATGCTTCTTTAAAAACATGGACAGTATGCTGAACTTCAGATGTCCCATAATAAAGAACTACTGTTTAGCACCAATTCCTTGGAGACAGTTAATGAAAACTTGCAAATCAACTATCCAATGATAAGTTGTATTCTTATCTACATCACAAAAAAATACAATCCTCCATTAGCAATACTGTTATTTCTATGAAGGCATACTCACCTTTATATCACTTTCTTTCAAAGCAAGTTCAGTGCCATCTTTGTACTTAACAGTATAAAGATGAGTAACATCATCATAATTGGTCACCTGTACTTCATAATACAGGACACTTCCAGGCCAACGACCCATCACCACCTCGCCATCAGCAAACTTCCGGTTCGGCATTTTCCAAATGCAATTCCTAGAAAGTAAGTAAGTTAATAGTTATTATGTCTAAATATTAGTCTTATTTTTCCCCCTGCTGTCTCTCCCCATCATTTAGGCTGGAAGATAAAAACTCTAAAGCAAACAACTCTTCACCTTAAATATGCGAAAAGCTTCCTGATTAAAAAAGTGATGCATTTTCCAAATACTAGACAGAAGAAATAGGTTTAAAATAGAGCAAAGACTGTAGTTAGATGCTATAAAAAATGTTCCAAATGCATTAATAGTACATCTAGGTAATTCTTCTATGCAAAATCCATCACCTAAGACCATCAAAAGCAGGCTATATATTTGACCCAGTACCTATATGTAGCTGATTCTGTCTAGAGGGGGGAAAAATAAATGAGATGACATCTCAATGTCCTTTAACCCTCTTTTTCTGTGGTTCTAAAAAATTACATATGCATTCATCCCTAAACGTGAAAATGACATGTTCCCAGTCTATTCCATACAGGTTACTTGCCCAGGTTGCCCAGAGAAGTTGTGGATGCCCCATCCCTACAAGTTTTCAAGGCTGGTTCGATGGGGCTTTGGACAATCTGGTCCAGTGGAAGGTGTCCCTACCCACAGCAGGGGAGTTGGAACTAGAGGATCTTTATGGGGACCTTCCAACCCAAACCATTTTATGATTCTATGATTAGCCACATTACTTATGCCCTTCAATTTGTTATGCCAAACATTCAAAAGCTAGGGAACACCAGAATTCTGGCTCCTATCTGGACTGAATATTTTCTCTTTTCCACCTGTTTCATCCCTGTCTGCACCATAAGGTTTTTACTTGATTTTAGCGGAATCTGGCTTAACTGACTACTTCCCGTGGTCCCCTATGCTGGGGTACTGAGAAAACTGTAACTTGAAATCATGCTTTTCAACATAAACCCCCATGAAATACTTTGAAAAGTTCCTGATATCAATCTATTGCCATCTAAAAATAAGTAACTATACCAAAAGATATTCTTATTTCTTGAAATTCTGACTCAGGTCACAACATACAGACTGATGGTATCTTACAAACCTAGGGTAAAATACACATAAACTTACATGCTATCACCATGTGTATGATGAACTTTGGAACTTGGAATAGGAAAAAAAAAAATCAGCAAAAGTTTCTGTTTCAAAGCATTTTTAAAAACTTGTTTGCTTTGTTTTCCCACAAAAGGATTGGAAAACAAATATTTAACTAAATACTCATTCATTACACATTAACTAACCTGCAGCAAAAAATCAGGACCTTTGGCAAGCCATCATAACACAAAGGGGGACAGAGCTAATGAAGGCTGATCAATCAGCTTTAATTTTGGCGCTTCCTGATGTTGCTGCTGTCCAGAGAGTTTAACCCCCTCAAACTGCCTTGTTTCTTAAGACTTCATGAAATACAATTTATCTACTTTCTTTTCATTCTCTCCTTGCTCCCATTTAATTCCCTGAGGGTTAATGCCTTTTCTGCCCTTGTTCACTGAACTAGTTGCAGTTCCTCATCACCACCTTTGGGCTCAATATTTGATCTCAGTGTCACATCTGTTTCTGTGTCCAGTTCTCTTAACCAGAAGCCAAATCTCTCTCTAAGAGATCTGTGTCTACTACTGCTCTTCCCCCAGGCTCTTTCACAGCTACAACTTCCTCCTCCTCTTCCAAACACAACCTAAGTTCTAGTCCTCTATACCAAGTCCAGGCACGGATTTCACCAGATGTCCTAACCTGATCTATGCCTTAAAATTTATACTTAAAATATACCTTTTCCTCCTCCAACCTTGCACTCAAATGGAGCTGAAGTTGGCTTTGAGAAATTAGGAAATGTGGTTGAAGCAGAAAAATCTAAAAAAAAAAAGTTATGTTATTCAGCCTGAGGTAGATAGCAGTGATACAAAATTCCAGACTAGTAAGGAAATCTAAGCAAGTAAAAAGATTCTTTTCTGATTTGAAAGCAATGAAGAGTATTAATAATGGGAAGTTTGTTTCTTCCATTTTTTTCTTTAAATACTAAAACTTCATAATGATGCCAAACCTTAAACACTAAAAAAAAAAAAAAGAGTATTACTCGTTACCCTGTCAAAAATTATCACCTCTGTACCACTGTACCCTCTGCGAGGGAGTTTTGCAATCCTCATTCCACATATCCCACTTCAAAAATCCACATCATTTAAATGCAGGTTTCATCCCTTCAGATAACAAAAATCATTACTGGCAAGCCTTCATCTGTTCAGATAATAAAAATCATTACTGGAATCAAAAACAAATAGAGATAGGATGCCTTAAAAACAAAGCAACAACAAAAAAAGTCTTGCATTTTAGAAATTAATTTTGAATTTAGCACCCTTTCAAGCTCAACACACGTTCCTGATCATTTTCAGTGTATCAGAAGGCATCAGCCTACTGTACACTGTAGTCCTATGCAAACCTTTTAACTCAAAGGGCTTCAATATATATATATATATATACACACACACCAAAGTTACCTCCAAAGACAAATTATTTCATATATCAAGTGCTGCACTGTATAGATACCCGATCGCAAGTAGCCTCAATTACTCCTAAGATGAAATTTGTGTGTGGTTTGGTTTTTTATTTTGAATGATGAACTTCCTTAAGGAACTCGGGATCTAAAGAAATTGCTCAAAAGAATTTTGTATCCTCTGCCAAACCAATTAATGCAGAAATGTCTGGAACCTAGATTTGGTCAAGAAGAAAATAACTACTGACTGAACCATGAACTTAACAGTTAGAGAAACATATTGTCCCGTGGATCTACTTCTGGTCTTTCTTAATGGCCCTCCCACAGGATATGTGGAAAAAGTATTTCAGTCAAGAAAATATGACTAAAAAGACTACTAGAGGTTGTAGCCCCTAGAAGATCACACCACACCAGGAGCTGTGTTTTGAGAAATTAAAAAAAGAAAAAAAATGAAGGGCTTTCCTCTTGGAAGACCTGTGGGAAGTTCATATATAGCCAGCGATTCTACATATTAATTTTGGCATCTCAACACTTGAGGGTAACGCTGCGTATGTCAGAAGAGGGAAAATCGCTGCCGAATTCAACGAAGAGACTGAGCAGTTAAAAACCAGCCAATTCTCACAAAGCCAGCCCTGGGCCGGGAAACCCGGTTTTATACCCGTGCTTTTCACCGCCTACACCGAGAACAGAGGGAAAGCGCCGGAACCCCAAGCGCCCAGGGGCGGCCGCGAACCGTGCAGGCCCCAGCGGCGCGCTGTTGACAGGAAGGCGCCCACACGCCGGAGGCGGCGGAGGCCCGGCCCCCAGAACCCGCCGGGCGGCCCCGCCCGCACCGCGAGCCCGGGCCTGGCGCGGGGCCTCCGCCGCGGGGGAAGGGAGGAGCCGGGCCACGCCAGGCCACCCCTCGGCGCCCCCCCCGAGGGAGGGAGGGGAGGCCGCGACCTTCCTCCGCGCCACCCCCTGCGTGGGGTGCGGAGCCGGGAGGCCGAGAGGCGGCCCGGACAAAGCGGGGAGCCCAGGCCGGGCCCGCGGCGGAGCACGGCACCGCCCGTCCAGCCGCCAGGCCTCCCCGCGGCCGCGGCCCCACGCCGGCGCAGAGAGGCGGCGGCGGCGATTGGCCGGAGCGCTGCCCTCGGGAAGGCCGCCGAGGGGGTGTGCTGTGCCCCGCCCCGCGTCGCGCCGGCGCCGCCGAGCCCTTACCTGGCGGCCGCCCGCAGCGGGCCGGGCGGGACGTGCCTCCGCGGAGCAGCGCGACCGGGCCCCGAGCGCCGCGCTCCTCAGCCGCGGCAGCGACGGTTACGGCCGCGCAACGGTCCGGCCTCCGGCCCCGCCCCCTTCCCGGCGCCAACCGCGCCGATTGGCCGCGACGCGCGGTTTGAATCGCGGGTGGCCCCTCGCCATTGGCTGCCGCGCGATGGCGCGGTGCGCCCGGCGGGGAGGGAGGGACGAGGGAGGGAGGAGAGCGCGGCGCCGCGGCAGCGCGGGGAGGAACGCCCCTCACGGCGGGCTGCGGGGGCCGCCTCACGCCGCCTGCGCCTCACGGCCCCGCCGCCTCCCCACCAACACAAAGGGGCGGCCAGAGCGGGAGCCCTCCCCATCCGGCGTGCGCGGGTTCGTGGCGTAGCGAAACGCAGGGGCGCTCTTTAAAAATTAAAAAAATAATAAAAAATTTAAAAAGGGGAAAAAAAAAGTGCAGAGTGGGGGGAGGGGACGGCGACAAAAAAGCAGCGTGCGCTTACACCGTCCTTTTGACGCAATCTTTCTAGAAAGGTCACTTAAGTCGCTGGCGTGTTTTGAAATCAGGAAGTCTAAGCGTTGTTTTTGGGCACAAATAGGTTGTGAAAAAGTTAACACATGCAGTGGGTTTTAAAATAATTCCTCTCAAGTGTTTGGATCTTGGGAAAACATCAAGTCCTTTAATAATGCAATACATACATGTTTGTACCAAGTTTACGGACCTTTTAAATTGTTTAAATTCTCATGCAGGTTGACAAGTCATAGTCTAGCCTGAAAACTCCCAGGTACAGGCAAATCCCGAAAGGACAAGACCACCGTTTTGCAATACAGGAGACTGGCAACGCTACACAAAAACAATGAAATTCTCAGATTCAACAACAACAACCAAACCAAAATGTAAAAAGCCACACACCCACAACCAGAAATAGGACCTTTAGTAACCATAAACTAGTTTTAAACTGAGATTTGTTTGCTCACTTTTATTTGTTAGTTAATTGCACTTAAAAAAAATAAAAAGGTTCACTTAAAAAAAAAGTTCTAGCTATCATGTTTGAATTACGAATATGATAAATTTTTCATCTATGTAAATGAATGCAAAAAGTGGGCCCTCATATCTGAACTGTTAGAAAATTGTCTTGCTACTTGTTCTGCCTAATTTGGCCTTGAACTTTTCATAGAATCATAGAATGTTCTGAGTTGGAAGGGACTGACAAGGATCATCAAGTCCAACTGCTGGCTCCACACAGCACCACCAAAAAGACAAACCACATGCCTGACAGCATAGTCTAAACACTTGCTGAACTCCGTCACGCTTGGCGCTGTGACTGCTTGCCTTGGGAGCCTGTTCCAGGGCCCGATCACCCTCTTGGTGAAGAACCTCTTCCTAACACTCAGGCTGACCCTCCCCTGTCCCAGCTCCATGCTGTTCCCCCAGAGTGAAGAGCTCAGCACCTGCCATTTCACTCCCCCTCATGAAGAAGCTGTAAAATCTGCCGCAAGAAGCTTCAGCAAACTTCAGCATCATGAGAACACCCCTCAGTCTTGTCTTCTCTAGCCCAAACAAATCAAGAAACTTCAGCCACTCCTCATAAATCTTGCCCTCTACACCCTCCACCACATTTGGAGCCCTCCCTTGGACATTCTCTAATAGTTTTATGTCCTTGTATTGCAGTGCCCCAAATTGCACACTACTCGAGGTGAGACGGCACCAGCATGGTGCAGAGAGGCCAATACCTTCCCTCAAAAGGCTAGCAATGCCATGCTTGATGCACCCCAGGGTAGGGTTGGCCCTTTTGGCTGCCAGGGCACACTTCTGACTCAGTCAACTTGCTGTCAACCAGAACCCCCAGATCCCCTTCCACAGAGCTGCTCCCCGGCCTTTTGTCCTCCAGTCTGTATGTACAGCCAGGGTTGCCTACTCCCAGGTGCAGAATCTAGCATGTGCCCTTGTTGGTATATATTGTTGGTGATTGCCTAAACCTCTGATTTGTCAAGATCTCTCTGGAAGGCGTCTCTACCCTCAAGGGAGTCAACAGCTTCTCCCAATTTAGTGTTGTCCACAAACTTACTTAGTATACCTTCAAGTCCTACATCCAAGTCATTTATGAAAACATCAAAGGGAACTGGCCCTTAAATGGAACCCTGCAGTACTCCACTAGTGACTGGCCACCAGCCTGATGTAACCTATTGAGCCAAAACCATCAGCTATTTGCTCACCCCTTGTATTAGGTGTTTATCTAGCTTTATCTTGGACATTTATGTCCAGAAGGATACTGTGGAGAAACAGTATCAAAAGCTTTACTGAAATCCAAAAAGATCACAACTGGCTTCCCTTGGTCAACCAGGTGGGTGACCTTGTCATAAAAAGAAATTAAGTTCATTAAATAGAACTTTCCCTTAGAGACCCCATGCTGGCTGTGACCAATGATCCCATTGTCTTTCAGGTGTTTTTCAGTAGCTTTCAGTAGCTTCTCCATAATTTTATCAGGCACTGAACTGAGACTGTCAGGCCTATAATTCCCAGGGTCTTCTTTCTTGCCGTTCTTGGGAATTGGAATGTTTGCCAGCTTCCAGTCAACTGGGACCTGTCTAGATTCCCAAGACCACTGAAAAAATAACTGAGAGACGTCTCATGATGACATCAGCCAACTCTCTGTGTACCCTGGGTGAAGCCCACCAGGTCCCATCAACTCATACGCATCCAGCTGGAGCAGCCAATCCCACACAAGTCCAGGGTTGGCAGGGAATTTCTCATTACCACAGTCACAGTCCTGCAACTCAGGGCTCCAGGGGCCCCAGAGTCCATCATCAATGTTGAAGACAGAGGCAAAGAAGGCATTAGACATCTCTGCTTTGTCTACATCCCTATTTGTGATCTTATTTTCCCAGTAACTATATATTTATTTTGTATCCCTCCTTTTTTTAAAACAAACAAACAAACAAACAAAGGTTATATTTTCATAGGCATTCGTGTCATTTTTCATTATATAATGAAATAAAAGACATTTAAGTGAGATTAATGGTTTGATAAAAACAGAGTAATGTTTAAGCATCGATTTAGATAAGTGCTGTCAGAATAAATTCGTTCTTTAGCTGTATGAAAGCAGTCAGCTTTTATCTGAAAGGCATTTAACAATTTACTATGTGAAAGAATGCAACCGAAGCTTCATTTCTGGCTTCAGATAATAAATGGTTTTAGCTCCAGCTAACTTTCTGTTAGTTTTTTACTACTGCACAGTTTACAATTATAACATTAAGAGCTGTTTACAGTCAACATCTAATTACAGCAACGAATGCTTGGAATGAGTCTGCTTCATTCTATTGGTAACAGAGGCCTACAATTATATACTTAAATATAAAGGTTTTCAGTTGTAATCTCATTTAGAGAATAAACATACATTTGGAGTGATGGTTTTCTTTTGGATTTGTTTATTAAACCTGGATTAGAGAGCTGTGTTGCCATTTAAGAACTGCTTTTTATCAGAAGGTTTTCTGGCAGGATTGTAATGGTATACATTTGAAAGACTGTTTTAGATATTGGAACATCTCAGATCAACTATTAAATGGGACAAATGTGAAACCAGTCAGACCATCATCATCAAGACCTTACCTGTGCACTGCTGCCGGTTAGGTTGTCTGTGTCTGTGTAAAGAGTTCAGAAACAGAGAAATTTGCCAATCAACACACAAAGCATCTTGATCCCACAACATAAAACTGAGAAAAGAGTTCTCCAGCTTTTAATTTTAGCAATAAATATTAAGCACTACAACATCACACCTACCTGAAAAAGCAAGACACCTTTGTTCCCTTAAGATATTTGTACTTCACACTCTAAGACTAGAGGCACTGAATTTAGTGTCTTAAGCTATTATATTATCTTTAATTTAATGATTTAATCTATCAAAATATATTTTAAAAGCTTGGGAATTTTAACTGATGTTAATATTCCAAGACTTACAACTCAGAATTGGTAACAGTTTGAGTCCCCTGAATTGTTAATAACCAAGTTATTGCTGCCTGCAATATTAGAAATGACTGGTAATACTGTGTGTACCAACAATTTAGCTAATACATCTGGAGGCTCATAAATGCATCCTTTTTAAATGCCAGATGAAAATTCAGGTCCCACAACAGAGGCCTCAGCTAAAGTCAAGTCTATGGAACTTAACTGAGGTAATATCCAACCTGTTTTCTTTAATTAATGATCTGTAAGCACTTCCTGAAACAAGAAGTTTTACTATAAATCTTTTAACCTTTATTTTTCATTGTTACATAATAATCTTTACAGTGTATACTTTTTCTCTTCCTGTTTTTCATTTTACAAAAAAATGTTTGTGGCTGACAGCTGAAATAAATCCCATCTCCAAGTGTTTGCATCCAAATAGAGTGAGTAAGCAGAAGACCAAAAAGTTAACAAAACTTCTGTTGATCAGGCAAATAAATCTCTTAACATTCATTTTTAACATTGTTGCCATCCATATGTTCACCTCATTTAATGAAATAAGTTTCAGACTTTGATTTTTTTTAAAAACAGAAATATATATAAAAAAATCTGATACCAGTATCAGTTTATCTTTCACAGAATTAAAAATATTTTAAATTCACCAAACCACTTCAGCAGCATTAAGAGGACAAACATTTGCAATATTCAGGAAATACAACCCTAGCACACTGCAGCAGGTAGTGCTGATCACGAACTCTCCTCAGTTTAACTCTAAAAACCCCGACAATGTTTCTGTTCAAAGCTGATATTTTCAGTCACACATCTAATAGCCTAGCCGCCCAGTGAACGTGCATCCGAACCATACCCAGCCATCTCTCTGTGCTTAAGACAAGTATTACTGATACTTTATGGGGTATTTTATTTGTTTGTGTTGTTTTTAACCACTATTTTTATAGGTAGCATAGAAAGGTTTCAAAATACAGGCCTTCTGTGAAGTTGCCAACCCCAGCAAGTTGAGAAGCGTGATGATAAATGGCTTTAACAGAGGCTTCAGAGGTGGGTGGGGTAATTAGCTTCTATTTCCTCTCTTGATTAGCTCTTTGCTTCTCTGGAAGAAAACACCCATATGGCTCACAGACTTAAAAATGCTACCTTATAGTAAACATGAGCATTTATATACATTTATGTCCTATATATATGTGCCTTTTCTATATAAACTATAGAATGTATATGTATATATATGTAATATAATATATATAATATGCTTTCTCTCCTTCGCTAGTATTATATATGATCAAAGGGTCCTAGCCTGTCTAGTGAAAAGATCTCTACTATTTGCATTAGAGGAAGAAATCTCCCAGGTGGCAGCTGCCTTCCCAACAAGCACAGCTGCTGCAGATGAGTATACAGTGATGAACACATGCACTGTGCATTTTGGATCATAAAATATAACGTAAAAAGGCAGACTCAATTTTGCTCATTGACAAAAAATAATCATCTCTGTTTCTGAAACTGCTGTTGGAAAAACTAAGGACAATCCATTAAAAATAATAATAATAAAAAAAACCTCTTGTGAAGATTAAAGGATGTGAATGTGATCAGGCACTTTAGGGATTGTTTTGATTAGTGCATGTCATTCCATTATTTATTTATTTTCAGTGATAGAATGGTTCTTTAAAAAGGAGCAGTTTGGGGATTAACCTCTGAATTTTGTTGAACAGAATCTCTAGAGGCTTTGTTTGCACAGACTTCAGTAAGGCTGGGGTTTCACCCTTAATCATGAAAGAAGCTTCCCATTATATATTAATTTGTAGTACAGCAAATTTGAACTTAAAACCATATGAAGGAACTTCACGCTAACAGACAGCATGGCTCTGGGTAAATTAAGATGAGCGCTTGCATTCTGGGGATTTTTGCAAAATGTTTATCTTCAGAAACAGCTTTTTTAAAAATGTCCAAGGCTATCAACAAGTGCTGTGCTCAGCAATAAGGAGAGGGATACAGATACATGCAAACCAACGTCAGTTCTCTAAACAGTAGGAAAAAACAACAAAACATTGAAACTTTGATCTCCACAGTAGTCCAAACTTCCTTTTTGTATTGTATATGAATTTATGAATAAGGCTCATTATTGACTAAGGGAAGTGGATTCTTAAATTCTCTAAGCAATGAGTATTGAAATAAGTATTTTATCTACTGTATCTTGTGCTGGGGCACTTACCTTCCTAATTTTGCAGCATGATTTTTAAATTCCTCCAGCAGTAAGCCCTTGAAATGGTCAATTTTCAAAAGATTACAGTAAACACATACCAAAGTATTTCTTAGTATTTTTAAGACATGTCAGCTACATGCATTGTAAATGTTTAAACAGAAAGTGGTTTTAATTCTAGAGTAATGAAGAAAACTTAATTACTTTAAAATATTTTTAAAAGGCACTGCTGGGTTCCAAGCATCTCTTGACTCACAAACAGATTCACAGTAAGCTTCTAGTTCTTGAATCCGTTACCTTTAGTCTTCAATAAGGCATTACAGAGCAGAGAGCAGCCTCAGCTGATGTGCTGCAGCCATCTGGAATCTCTGCAGGACAGGAGGGGCAGAAGATACCTTCTCCTGTTTCCTGTGTGACAAACTGCCCTGGATGTAGGGGAAATTTTGGCCTCAACCCCCAGCTATAGCACATCAACAATATTACATCCCTAAATCATTAAAGTCCTCTGGTGCCTGGAAAAAAATGTCAAAAGCTGTCACTTCAAAATCTTTATATACATACATACACAGCTCTCCCCACAAAAATGTTGGCTGTCCAGCTTTATTTTTTTAACCACTTCATGACTTTTCTGCCTGTGGCTGACAGTAGGCACAACTTCTTTCAGTAGTTGAAAGTAATATTTAACAGGCTTTGTAACAAAGGCTGAAGAGTTCAACACGCTGCTGGTACCAAGTTCACGAATGGCATGACAGCCTGCAAGAGCTGCTCGTGTGGATCCAGACAGGGATGGACAGTGGGGCTGCAGACTGGGTCAAGCCAGCGGCTGGTGGAAAATAATTTGGCAATGAACAGAGATGTAAGCTTAAAGCACCTCACATACCTTGGCTTTACGAGCTGCTATTGCTGAATATCTGCTCTCGATTAAGTTGACTTATTTCATAAAACCTGTTCAACTAGTCCTGTTTATTGTTATTTTTTAAATACAGTAATTTAAATCTTTTGAACTTTGAACTTAAACAGCTATGTTTCTACTAGCATGTTGAAATATATCCATGTACTGAGGTTTTCCACTCTGTTTTTCCAAGATGGAGTGTTTAAAGAGAAATGTTGGCAAGAAACAAAAAGAAGATTCATTCAAATGCGGCCACCAGAACTGTAAACCCTGCACTTGACATTTGGACTTGGTTCACTTTTTTCCGTTTAGTGTCTGCCACTTTAAAATTGTTATAAACTTTAAAAATTGTTATAAAAATATCCCCAGAAAGTTAGCTTCACTAGGAACAATTCCAGTAAATGAATCAGAACCCCTCAGGGCTTGCCTACCACCACCCTCATTTTCATAAATCTTTCTTACCTTCCTTCCCTACCTTTAAAGACTATATATCTGTCCTACCTCCACCGCTTGATATGGGGACCACTCAGAACACGCAGACAAATTGACCTCCAAATTTTGGCTGAGCACTGAGCAGCTAACACCCGGAACAGGAGTGATGAAAGACAATAGTAATGTGAGAAGTTTCAGTGAGCCAATACTTTGAAACAGATAAAAGGCAAACACACTTGCAGACTTTAGTCTTATCTTTTTTCCTCTTTCCCTTGATTTCTCCCCATTTTATCCCTGGCTGTTAATGCAGCAGCCATCTGTACCCACCATGGATGTATATGTAATTTTCACGTTTCCGGTAGCAATCTCAGGCATTCCCAAGCCATCCAACAGTCGACATCTTGAAACAAGTGATTCAGATGTTAAATTAATAAACAAATTCTGTTACTACCAATTCCCACACAGTGTTTATTTGTTCTGCACTACTTAACCACATACACACAAAAGGAAACTACACTTTGTTCTCAAAGAAAGCATTGCTGCAGACATCAGTGCATCGGTTCGGTGTCCTGGTAGGGTGGTTCAGCCAGCTAACAAACATTTCTCCCAGCTCTGCACAGTCCCAGAGAGCTTTGACAAGTATTTAAGGGCCAGAAATAGACTGCTGCGCATACAGCTTATCTGGAAATCTCATGGGCAGTAGGTTACAGGATTCTGCTTTAAGATACATATTTTAAAAATACAATATCAAATAAAAAAATAAAAATACGCAAGATGCAAGCGCATGGCATCGAGTTGCATGAAATTACAGCCTCCTCCCAGCAGGCTGCTGGGCAGGATAACCTCAGTGATTTGAGTACAGGTGGGAGGGAGCCAGCGTTTTGTTGGCTACAAACGAACCTCAGTGAAAACCTGACCTGAAAGCACCCTCCCACGCACTAACACAAATGTGTTTCTTGGTCATACGTGCTTTGCATGTATACCAACAGGCAATATGACTCACTCTATTTACTTTTGAAGTGTGCTTTCCCTTCAAAATTACTCCGGCTAACCTAACCTGGACAGATCCTTCCCACTGCAACACCCTTGCTGTGCTGAGCTGAAGCAGTGCTAAGCCCGTGTGCTGGGGGACCCACAAACCTTAGCATTGCATCAAACTGGGGTTTTCCCCTTTATCTCACTCTATTTCTCCAAGGTGAAGCTGCTGTTGTGTGGCCCAGGGGTTATTACTACAAAGATCTGGCGTTACTCATCTTCCACACACACGCTTTTGATGATGAAAGGAAAGGCAGGAAACCCTCCCCATGCAAAGGCTGTTGGGGAACCAAGTACAAAAACCACACAGCAACCTAAAAAATAACCAATTCACTTTCTTTTCTGTTCCTCTTCCATTAGCTTTATATAAAAATATCTGGAGCGCATCTCCCTGAGTTATGACCTTTGCCAGCATTGCACCAGCTTTTTGGTGAAGCTGTGGTGTCCTGTGTCAGACAGCTGCAAAATGATTTCCTGGACTATCCAAGTTCCCGGGTAGAATAGCAGAAGAACTGCCAATGGCCAAAAAAAAGTCAGGGCTGCTTCTGCAGATAGCTTTCAGGCAAGGCTAAACAGAAATGAAGAGATTATTAAGGCACCCTCCAGCCTTGTTTCAAAGCTGTAATTTTAAAGCATTTTCTAGTTTGAAGCACTCACCCTTTCTCTGTGCAGACAAAGAGGGAGGAGGATAAAGCAGCATCACCCAGAACCCTGACATGAAAAAATCTCTTTGTATAGTCACGAGGGCTTCACAAAGGCTTGGGGGGTAGGGGGATATGGTGGGGTTGCAGAAGTTTTCCTGTTCAACGTATCTGGAAAAACCTTACAACGTTCAGGACACAAAGGGCAGTTTTTGAAACACTCTCACTTGCAGTCCCACCTTCCCTCTGCAGTCCTGCACGTTGGCTGGCAGCTGCAGCCCTCATCCTAAAACCATCTACTTCATGAACACACAAAATGCGGGGAGGCTTCTTTTACTACTGCAAGAGAAAATCTCTGGGAAAGATCTTCCTCCAAATGCTTTCTTACCCATGTATTGACATTTAAATAAACTGCATAGGTTGCCCAGACTGCAAACTTAGCCACTCCCATTGCTGACACAGTTCTCATTTGAAATAGAGTTTTGCTTTCAAGTTCAAGATGAGATGATTTCCTCTTCCTGCCTGTAGCTACCAGCAGCTTCTTGACCCTTCTCAAGCTTCCTTTGCTCTGGAAGATGAGAGTTTCCTCTTTCAAACTACTGAGAATCTCCCAGTGCTCCAGTCTTATCCCTCAGTTTCTCTACACAAACTTTCCCTAAATAAGACTAAAAAAAAAAAAAAAAAAAAAAAAAACCTGAATTTTTTGGCATCATCATATGTATTCAGCTCTGTTCATTGAGCTTAAGTTTCCAAACCTTCCTTTCCTTCCCCATTTTGTTTTTCTGTATCAAGGAGACACAAAGAGCCTAGACTTTCGCTAGCATTTAGCTGTAAAGGGGAGTCCTGCTTCTAGTTTGTTTTCCTCATTAGGCCACGGCTCTGAAATAGCAATAAGCACCAGTGATATCCACTGACTTTCTTTGCAAAATCAGAGCCCCCCGAGTCTTTAGACTATGCATGCTTATCCTATTTCTTTTAACTGTTTTTGTTATTAGCATATAAGAGCTAGAACATGCAAATTTGAAAACGAAAAGCAGTAGCAAGGTGCAAAACTGCTTTTCATGTGCATGAAAATAGGTGAGATACCACAGCTCCCAAGGGTCCAGAGAGGAAATGAGTCACAAACTATAGAAAAGTCTTATTTGACTCAATAGTTGGCAAATGATGCTAAGCAAATTAGAGATTTTTATTTTTATTTTTTTTTTAATGAAAATAGATTCTCATGTTTATGAACATGAGGAGATGGTGTATATAGACACATAAGAAATGTATAAATATGTTTATATAACTATATATGCTATGTATCACACATAATTTGAATATATATATATTGTACAGAAGTAATAATTCCACACAATTGTGCACAATTACAAATTTAATTTATAATTATTACATTTACAATACATAAACATTTATTATATATGTAATGCAAAGAAACACTTGAGAAATTTTTATATAGGAAAGTTTTACTTGGTAAAACTGGCTGAGCTTTCTCAGGAATTTTGCAAAGTCATTTTCAGTTGCAATATACACAGTGCAATTAAAACCTAGTTTATAAGCTTCAGCACATTCAACACAGAAAATTTGCCTACAAGCATGCAAACAAGCAGCATGTCTGTGCCTTATTGTTTTGTTCCTCAGACAGTAAAAATGTTGTAACGTTTGCATCCTCAGCAGCTGCCCTAGCCAGTGGCATGCTTTCTTCAGGAATCCTGCTTGTTACAATAATTTCTCTTAAGCTACTGCAACTAGAACTAAATTTCATCCTCAGGGTGTAAGTAATTGGCTGCACCATGGAGAAAGGGAAACCAGAGGGAAAAAAGCAGCACTGTGCCATGCCAGTAGCTATGCCAGTTAGAACAGCACCACCACAAACTAACAAACCAAAATGCGTTTCCAGTTACCAATAAATTATTAAGTGACTTTGTGAGAACAATCCCAAATCAGAGTCCTGCTACAAAGTATATGGGGTCATACTTGGAAAAGCAAGAAGGAAGAAGGGCTGGAAGACATGCGAGTTAGAAACAGAAATTTTATTTTTTAGTGCAATCTGTTACCTTGCAATAAAAACACGATCTTCAGAGATGGTCTCAAAGAAGCCACTAATGCCAATACTGTGGTGAGCTGCTGCTGCTTTTTTGCTTTGTTATCTCAAGTATTGGCTTGCTGCATAAATATGCAACATGGAAAAAAATGGGAAAAGGCAGATGGGAGAAATCTTACAGAGAATTATATGTATTTTTTTGCATAAAATTCAGCTAGGTTAGTCACAGATGTAGTACCTTTACAGTGCACTCCATACAGTCTAATCTATGCTGCATTTGCTCTCTGGTATATTTGACACAGAATGAAATAATAACAGTATTAGGGGTAAAATTAACAAATACACAGTATGCTAAGGAAGAATCTTTTTGTGGAAACTAGAGCAAGAGCTTCACCTAAACTGATGGAAGCTGGAGACCTGTCTATTATGACCAAATATATATATATATATGTATATATATATATATATATATAAACTGTATCTGATAGGACAACAAGGCTGTGGACTACTCTATGACTCACTGGAAAGTATTACTAGAATTTCATGTTCCTTTAGAGTACATGTTTCAACTGCTGTAGTTTATGCACGATTATTACCAAGCTAGGAACCAATAGCCCCCTCACCTGTCTGTTTTATGTGCCTACGTTTAAGCCCTGCCTTGCTGACCAGCTAGCTCCCAGTGGATATTAACTACTACAGGCTTAATGTTCATTTTAGGAATAAACAGTCAATACAGTGTTCAAGATACAAATAAAAATAAAAAATCATTTTTTCTTCCTTTTCCTTCATTCTAAATCACTCTTCTCAGTTGTCCCTTTACATCCTTCTGTACTGAAGCCCTCTGGAAGGCGATAGGTAGCAAAGAGCACTTACACACTTGGCTGTCCCATCAGTGCAAGCACATCTCAACACCTGCAGCAAGCAATGACCACCCAGTCACCCTGACAGTTTTCAGCTGGACATACTCAGAGCAGAAAACTAACCTCAAGGACTCTGGTCTGTACAGCCAGGTCAGACCAAGCATAGCAGTTGGTGAGCCCAAACAGATGGCTGAACTGATGGGGAACTGAGAATGTCTGAATCTAGCTGGGTAGGGATGGTCCCACTGCTGCAGTTTGCTTGACCCAGTGCTTTGATGACATCAGCAATTGTCTGGACTAGAAAATAATAATAATAATAATAATAAAGGTTTCGGTTCACTAGCTTAGTAAGTTATTTTTGTCCAGTGCTTACACAAAGTTTCATTTAAATTTTCATTGTCTATTGAAGTTTTTGCAACAAATTCAGTCTGTTACAGCTCCTGTGGCCCCTCTGTCTGAAGAGTACTTGTTACTAGCATTCCAGGGAAGCATCTGGGACCGGTTAAAAATAAACAGCTCAGTGGCTGCAGAATTTGCCTGTTAGCTGAACAAGAATTAGATGATTGCATGATACAATTGCTTCTTGAACCCTGCATCCACCACCCTCTCAAATACATATATTTCTTTTTTCTGTTCTTTGGGGAAGCCATTCAAAAGTGACCTCAGGCAGAACTTACTTTTCACATAGGGACAGACAAACAGGGGGTGACATTTGGTAAACCGATTCTTCCATGTTCTACGTGGAAATAAGGATTTGTCACACACATCCGAGATGATGCCTACAGCACTGGCTTGAGTTAAAAGGGCTGCCCTGTGCCACTGTTACTATTATATTATACCCTAAAGTGTATTTCTCCATGTCAAAGCAGCCACACACTTTGCTTCAAAAAATGTGTATCTGGGGGCAGTTAGAGGCACGTGCTCTGAGGGTTGTGGTATTTAACCCAAATGCTTCAAAATAAATAATGACCTTCAGGTCACACAAAACAACTTGGCAGACGGACATGCAAGTTAGCTCCCTTCATTCTTGGGCTCACTTCCCTCAAAAAAAAAAAAAAAAAAAAAAATCAAAACCACAAGCACAGCTAATACAGCATTTCACATGTGTCAGGGCTGTGAGAATGTTTTCACTCCAATAGCAGCCCACTCTGATGGACTGCCACGGAGTAGTGTGGGAGTTCAAGGCAAATTACGCTTTTCTCAGCACAAGCTGAAAGCACTGTGCTTCCAGAGCAATTTTGGAAACTGAACCAAAGAGGAGAACATGCTCAAAACTCAAGGGCCTATGTACAGGTGCCTCTTGTGCAAGCTAGAGGTTTCACTGTGTATGTGTGGTATTGCTTCTGGTTTGAGGCGCTGCAATTAGACCAGAGGAAAGCAAAGCAATCAGTGCTAGGCTCTGACCTCTTACTGCTAGACATGTTGCAATTAGCATTCCAATTATCAATGAGAAAAATGGCATGCAGGGAAAAAAAAAAATACACTATTTCCATTAACTTGCAGGACTCGACCCATATTTCACAGGAGCATCATTTTGCAGCCTGTTAAACTGTGAGGCTGTGAGGTCCGGGATGGCCTCCAAATACTCCACAAACTTTCTGGGGACCAGGTTCCACACAGACCCAGAGCTCATCTCAGGCCAGAAGCCCACGAGGACCCCATTCTCCAATACCTGCCTGGGAGTGATGCCTGCTGCAATGCTGCCACAGTGATACTGCCTGCAAGAGACACGTCATGTTCTCTGTGCACTTCAGTGGCAAAACTCATTAAACAAGGCATAACTACATACATCATTCTCCATCCTCACATCTCTTTTCTCCATTATGTGATCATGCTCCATTCATTTTGTGTGGCATTCATTTTGTGGATTTGATCCTGGCTTCTCGGCATGTTTTCCAAGAGCAAGTACACTGTTTTGGGTGCCAATGAGTAAAAAAAACATTGTGAGATTTTGGGTCTCTATGGAGAATTGGGACAGATATGCTTATCATAATCCCAATGAAGGAACAGATCTCATCAGAATCTGTATGTGATGCACAAATCAAAAGCTACATTACAAATAGGCAATAAGATGCTTTCTGTGGAAGGACAGAAAAATCAAAGGTCGCTCATGGAGTAAGCTATTGTGAACTTGATGCCAAAAAAAAAGCCACGGTTAGTGCATCCAGGGAGCAGTTCTGAGAATGCTCTGACCTACATTGTTCTTACCATACATGCACTAACTTTAATTATGCTCTGCAGAAGTTAACACTCAGCTCTCAGCTCTCACAGTAGCAACAATTGATGGAGCATCATTAGCAGTTCTGGCAGCCCACAGAGAAATAATTACACACATAATGAAATGGCAATGTCAATGACAGGCTCAGCACACAGCCACATAATCAAGTGAATGTATAGATAAGAACAATACTAGCATACAGTAACTTGGAGGAAAATAAATATATGTCTGAAAGGAGTAGAAAGATCAGCTGGGACAGGAGGGAATCAAATGCATTACTTTTTATTCAAGCTCATCAACAACTATAATCTGTATGTTTATGGCTGGGTCCAATTCGAACAACAAATGGACCTCCCACACACATCCCCACACTCTTCATTTATAGAGCTGAACTAGTTCGGCTCAGACATCAGCTTCGGTAGAAATACTTTAAAACATAAAATTCCATGAAGTTCAGAGAGTGTTCAAAAGTGAATCTTTCTCTAGATCACTTTTGCATTTACAAATAAAAGAATCATTCTGATTAGGCCTTAGCCTTAAGGGGCAGAATGGGAATTTAAATCTTGATCCCTCCCTCACCCCCCAATTGTCATGAGTTACTGAAACTGCATAAATTATGGCACATTGAAATTTATGTTTTATAAGACATTTTAAAAGTGTCGGTAGTCTTTGGAAAATGAAAGTTTTAAATATATCAGAAATTCCATATGAACAAAACAGTGTCATCTCTGTGGCCTCATCAGCTGTGCTTGGTAGCAAGATGTGCACGTTTTGATTTCAGAGTGGGACAGCATTTAATGCTAGATACCAAAGCAATTCTAGTTGCATCCCATTTACAGAAGACACCTCTAGACAAACATGCAGCATGATAGCTTGCAGCATTTGCCTTTACAAAAAAAATAAAAAAAAATAAAATAACAGTGTAGCTGCAGACTTTCTGGGTGCAGGTACACCTGCAGTTTTCTGTAGGGTGGTCATTTGCTGCTGTCTGTCCTACTCCCTTAACCACACCCCCACACTCCACCCCAAGAAGCAGCATGTACTTCTTATCTTGAATTTGAATTCCTGAGCATCTACCAATTCCTAAAAAAATCTAACTTGATTTTACAAAACAAATTCTCCTATCAGTTTTGGAGACTATTCTTGCCAGAATTCTTGAGGTTTTTGATTAAACCTCAGTTGCCATACAAGATTTCAGGAGAAGCATTACAGACAAGACAATTCCTATTCCCAGAGGCAAACTGAACTGAGATTCAAGTTCAGTAAATTGGGTGAAGTTCAGGTCTTCTACTCTCACCATGTCTGGAAGTAGTAAGTGAAATGCAAGATGCTTGATATATAATGGATGTGCAGCTAACCTGTGTCTGTGCACCAGCTACGCATTCAGGACTGGCACACCAATTTCTACATGTGGGCTGCTGGGCTTCATGAAATCAGACCCTTTTCCACAGTAGTCTGGCTAACAAGAAGTACTTGTCTACTTCTGAAAGCAGTGCAGGTGGTAAATATGAGCACTACAATTCAGGTTCAGTGAAAGTTCATGTAAAACACCAATTTACAATTTTCTTGTGGAGCTAGACGATCCATGGTCAAGTCCTTAATAAGGAAATGAATATATTCAGGTTCCTGAAGCTGCGCCAAGCAGACACACTTGCTCAGTATTTGGTGTGAAGGTTTGCAGGGGTGATTCCGAATTCATTGACTTCTTGCTTGTCACCAAGGCAAGCTGGTGCCATCTGAAAGATGGAGAGGAAATGGCAGGGTGGTGCGGTGGGGTTTTTTTTTTTTTTTTTTAACCGCTACGACAAATGAGAGCCTTCAGCGGTGCATATAAATAGCTGTCCCAGCAGTGTGGTTTCTGTGCTTCAGGTCGTTTCCTGCTAGCTGTCTCAGTAATATCATAGAGAAGTTAATGAGCTGAAGTGCTCACAATGAAAAGAGGATTTGGACAAAAATAAGTTTCAGTAAGCCATCAGGAATCAAATAACCAGACAGTATAACAAGAGTTATTTTAGAATAATATATAGGATCATTTAGATCAACTTCAAGCCTTTTGTTGTTCTGTTCTAAAACAGACACCATCCTTGTATCCCCACAGTGTAATATACTGCTTCAGAGCATCAGTCTTATTGATTTTCCCCCAAAAAATTCAAACACAGGATCAAATTATTCTCTATTAAAATAGTAGTAATAGTTGTGAGTTTATGCTGTTGCAGCTCTAAAACGTAACACAGTCCTTCAGAAAACGTTTTCATTTATATAGCACCAAAACTAAGCACAAGAGCTTTTGCAAAGCTTAGTCACATCTTTGGTGTACATTATTTATCTGTTGTTTCTTACTGTAGCGAAGGAACAAATAAGTTACACTTATGCTTGGCTCTTGCAAATCTGCAGAAAAGAGTTAAATGGTATTCTTTATGTGCCTCTGATCTATACACCAACAACGTTTATTTGCCAATTTATTATATAGTAGAGCAGTAGGCCTATGTAGCTAATTTAGTCTCTCAGCACTATAATTATCAAATATATGTATGTTTTCTATACTAATTTGAAATGCTGTGCCCAAAGAACATCTGTAGAGGTCAGGTATGCTAAGTTAGCACGTTCCCATTGGAAAAAGATATTTTAGATTATTCACTTTTTAAGAATTACTTAAATATACACTATACATATAATCCTATTTTAAACGCAATCTGCAGCTTGAAACCTATCATAAAATTTAGGTCTTCAAAAGACTTCAGTACCAGACAGTGCCGCTATGAATTATATGACAAAATGAGCTACAAGGACTCTGAAGTTGCTAATAGAACTGCTTCTCATTTACTACTGACATTGTATATAAAAAGATGTTTCAACTGAACACACAATTTTGCGGTACCTTCAGAAGATTGCATCCCTTCTGTGTTTAAAAAGCATATGTTCTTTTACTTCAAGTATCAAATTTAGACCATCCTTTATCTTTTCTAGTGGGAAGCCCTGGGAAGGAGAAATGAGGGTTTTGGTTAGTTTAAATCATGGAATGACTGTCTAACAAGTAACTTTTTTAGCATTTGAAATAAGCAGAGTCCCAAGTAGAAAGGGCTGGGACCACTGCAGCTGAAATGGAAGTTCGTTTTCACATGAAATAGAATTCCCCAAACGTGCATTGTATTTGACAGGTCCTCACAACAACATTAATTTGAGTAATTTGCATTATATCTTCTATGCATCTGTATCAATGATTAAATTAACCTACAACAAGGCCGCACACATTGCATTTATAAACCCCAGGGGAATGCTTACAGACACAGCCAGGGATATGCTGTAGCCTCCTCAATAGGTTTCAGGTTCTTTTACTCCTTCTCTCCCCTTCATAAGGTTCTTCCTTTTGCCTGCATTTCTCCTTTTTGGGGACATATGACTTTCTTTGATACTGTCACTAACAAAAATACCCAAATTACCTGGCCTGGCTAGGAAAGCACATTCACGTGGTTCAGCCATTTTTCATCTGTGTTGCACTTCAAAGAAAGATGGCTTCAGCAAGTTTAAGATTTCCTAGCACTGACATCAATTCAGGGAAAGCAAATCCCTAAAATAAGTAAATAAAAGTTAGTGAGCATATTCTGTTCCATGATATCTAAAACAAAGGCTTGAACTTGTAAATGGATTACAGGGTCATTCCATCTGGAACAAAACCGAGGAGTCCAGCCCAACCTCTATCTCAAGTCACTGTGAGCGATAAGGTAAGGTCAGTTCACTTGGAGCTCTAGGCTCTGCTTCCTCGATATGGCATTTTAAATAGCTCAAGAAAACATTCCTGAATGCCAGCACTAATACACAGATATCCCACCTGTTAGCACCGAAAACATTGCAGCCTTACCAGCAGATGCCACTACAGTTGTTATAAAACACACAGCCGAGTTGTGATGAAGACCTTTTGTTAATTAGTGCATCTTAGACATCTATCTTGGACATAGTACCTACCCAGAAACTTAATGGATTTACTTAAATAAACAACTGGTCATAAAATTCCCCAAATCCTGCAACACTACCGTCCCTCTCAGAGGACAGAATTTTCTTAGGTTTAGCATAGAAACAAGACCACAACATTACAAAGTGTGAAGATACCACTTGATGCAAGCAGACAGACTGTAAGCAGCAGGCGTTGGACACTTCATTTAATCCACCCTGGAGGATGCTGAAGTGGACAATGCAGGGCACTACCTGAATTATGGACTGCTGGTACATCTCAGCATCTTCCACGTGGAAGGGACAAGAACATGGCCTTTAAAAAAAAAAAGTTTCACCATAAACTGTTGCCTCTTGATAATAACAACAACAAAAACTAACTAACTATCTGGGCACAGGCATCAAAAGTCAGCAATCAGCAGGCATCAGCAGCCACCTCTATTCCTTAGATCAGGCTTCACCTCAGATGGAGGATTTTTTTATGTCTCTGGCTCAGTCTCTGAAAATCCTTACACTTTTCAGAATTTGAAGGAAAAAGCAGCGCTGTTTCTAGTAGACCAGCCAGAGGATACATGCCTTTCCTTGAAGAGGCTGTGGGGAAGTAGTAGAAGAACTGAACTGTATTTCTTGGCCTATGCCAGAGGTGGTTACTCAGAAACACTTCTGTCTGCTGCCAGTTTAGCTGCCTGAGAAGTCTGATAAGCCTCAAAACACTGTGCTGAGGCTTGACAGCTGTGGCCTATGACTTATCCAAGGAGCAGCTCACCATAGCAGCAAGACAGGCAACACCACACCCCAGTACCCTGCAGTTGCCTGAGAATTTTTACTTTATTTTTAAATAAAAAATATTGTTTCAAAGAAGCCATAAAGGTGGCAGGAGAGAGATAAACTGTGGATCAAGTACTATAAAAGAAATCAAATGACATGGAATTGGACCTTCAAATCACAGAACAGCAATTAATGTATCACCACTTCTGAAGACAATTGTGGTGCGCACAAGAAGACAAGGAAACATGGCTTCACTTAAAATGGCAACAGGAACAAGACATTTAAACAAAAAACACAGTGTCCACATGTTTCTTGGACATCATATGAACTGAAGGGAGCCTGCCAGCTTCTGAAAGAGACACAGGGACACAGGAAAAGCACTCTTCTCCCAGAATGAGACAGGAATGTCTCCCCTCATCTTTTGCATTTCTCAGAAGGGAATTTCTCTACTCATGATGCCCTTGGGGAAAGAGGGTGCCTACAGAAATCAAATCTGTGTCTTCGTAATCTCACTGATTTCAAGTTGGATGATAGAAACTTACTCCAGACAGCACCCAAATCACCAGCTGTGCAGCAGCCAGAGAAGCAGAACAAATTCCCTGGGAGAAAAGGAGCCAAAAGGAAGAGCTCCTCAAGCAACCATGGCCCCATATTGTCAAGCCACAGCCTGAGAGTTAAAGCTTTCATACTCTGGTGATGCCAGTTTCTCTTCATTCTCTTTCATCTCCATCACCTAGGCTGAGTAGTTTAGACTTGAAGACCTCATTTATGTGGAAAGTGAGACAGTGCCAATCACTCCTGAAGCTGTAGGTTTCCTTTATGGCCATCAGCTCCCTTGGGAACGAATGCTCCTGACTTTTTCCTGTTTCTGAGAGGCAGTGATTTCTTCCAGCCAAGCTTAGGAAATAAGGATGTCCCGGCACTGCTCCCAAACTGCTTCTCTATCTCTCCACAGACAGAGACACACTTAGGGAGACTGCAGACAGAATCTGTTCTGCAGCAAGGTAGTGAGGATGCAAGAGGTTCCCAAGGTTCCCAGCCCTAGCATTCAGCTGAACAAATAGTATTGCTAGGCTCCTATAAGTGACAACTCTAGCTTTATTTACTCCCTAAAGCATTTTGTTTTTCCAGCATTCAACTCGAGCTGAGATGGTAACACTCAAATGTCTTAATTCTAAACACACTGGTGGAATTAAGCAACCTCACACAATGAAGTTTTCTGTGGACACAGATTAACTGTAGGTTTACAGTAAATGAACATGTTACCTCATGTCAGGAAATAACTCAAACCACAGAGCTAAGATCTCCTCCTCTCTCTCTCTCTTTCTTTCCTTTTTTTTTTTTTTTTTTTTTTTTTTTTTTTTTTT